>NW_017100202.1:415626-439567 GCF_001263275.1 Habropoda laboriosa | reverse complement strand
AATAAAAGGCGCCGTTGCGCCGCCGCCGGCCAGTTTTTCTTCCCTCCTCTCGAAACCCCACCTCTCTGCTCTTTCTCTTTCTCCTTCATCCCTCTGTATATACTCCTTCGCGCTCACCAACCTCCCTTTCGTCCTCTCTTTTCCTTTTTTTCGCAGCGCGGCCGCGACCGCGAACGGTACCGCGCCGGCCAGCCGGCATAAAAGAATAATTAAAATAAAGTAGGCTCCGTGTAATTCTGCCGAAATTGTGGCGCGGCTACAATAACGATAACAACGAAAATGGTTAATAAAGGAGCGTGGCCTGGACGCGATTCTGGTTAATTGCGTGGCTGCGAGAAAATATTACTCCTCCGAAGGGAACGAGCGCTGTCACGCTGCGGATGATTTTAGGATTTTGTCGTTTAATTCGTGTGGGTTCCTTTTTTTTTTTTAATTTTCGGTGGTATATTTTTAGTTTTCTCGAATTCTTTTTTTTTTGCGGTTTGCTTGATGAAACGAGACGATGATTCTTCTTTCGACCAGTTTCGTTAACACGGAACTCGTCTCACGTCCTGGCAGACGATCTGCTGGAATTTTTGGGGTTTAGACGGTGCGGTGGCCCGATTTCAAGGCTCATGAATTATGCAGCCGCGAAAACGGGTTCCCGAACGCGGTAATTGGAGGCAAACGAGTTTCTTCTTTGGAAACACTGGTCACTGAACCGACGTGCCTCTTTCGATCGATGCGCTTTTTCGAAATCTTCGTTGCACAACTTTGCTTTCTTACTGCGAGTTGTTGTTTAACCAAAATATTGAATAAATAAGAACGTTTAACAATATTAACAACTTCGTTGTATTCGTACATAAGACACAGCGAATTTAATCAACAGAGTAATATAGTATACTCAATAGTTTCTGTTGAAATTTCATTAAAAGAATTCACACAAAATGCAATTCAGGTGAAAATGAAAATCCTTAGCGAATCAGTAGAGGAAACCGTCTATTTTCAGCGATTAACATGTAAAAAGCGCTTCTTTTTCTCACGTCGAGCCGCTCTTTCATCCTGTGTCCACGTATATACCGGTTGGCGATGTTCCAAACGTTTGAATCGTAGCTCGACTCGATATCATATCGCCTCCGCGGCCTCTTCTTTCCGCGTTTTCCACACTCGAAACTTTTCTCTCCGTTTTATCGCGTGTCGAGCACCGCCGTTTGGCGCAGGTGTATCGATCATGTTGCACGACTTCACGCCGTTCCGCCAAATGTTCCGAATTATCGGAACGTTTACGAGCTGTATTTAGCCCGGTTTGAATTTCTTCGACATTACCGTCCGATCCGCTTCCGGATCGTTCAGTCTCCAGCAACGCCGAGTGCCTTGAGCGCGCGCTCTTTTTCAGAGCACGAGATAGATAGAAATAGAAACACGCCGCTGGGATTTCTTTCCAAGCTGAATTTCGAATTAATTCCTTTCCTCGAAGCGCGGATCTTTGGAAATTTTGAAAGAGAAGCTTTTGTCACATCCTGCGCTGGAAAATTGAAAATTCCTAATTATAGGAATTTTTCTGAATTCCTGCAATTTTCTTAGAAAACTGAAATAATTTTTGTCGACGAAATAAAAGTTCAAAATTTTTGTAACATAACATTGCGATAAAAATTTGGGAGATCTAGAAGGTATCGAGAGTATAAAAAAGTATATATGTAATATGAATACTCTGTTTTAATTTTTGTCAACCAAATAAAAATTCTCAATTGTAGGAAATTATAGAAATTTTTCTGAATTCTTGCAATTTTTCTATAAAGCTAAAATAATTTTTGTCGACGAAATAAAAGTTCAAAATTTTTGTAACATAACATTGCGATAAAAATTTGGGAGATCCACGAAGTACCGAGAGTGTAAAAAAGCATGAGATGAATATTCTATGTTTTAATTTTCGTATCATGATATTGCGATAAAATTTCAGAGATCCACGAAGCATCAAAAATATAAAAAAGTATAAGATGAATATTCTACGTTTTTCCGTAGTACCGTTAAATATTAACAAACAAGGACGATTACTCCAGCAAGCATAATAGAGGAGTGCCTGTTTCCCGAGCCGAGAAAATACACGTTCCTTAGTTGCGTTAAGTATGCAGCGTGGCCTCGCGGTAAAGTAGGCGGCAGATGGCCACAGTATTATCGACTCCACGTATTGGTTCGAACAAGTTAACGTCTATTATTATATAG
The DNA here is from genome assembly GCF_001263275.1 of Habropoda laboriosa. Classification (NCBI taxonomy): domain Eukaryota; kingdom Metazoa; phylum Arthropoda; class Insecta; order Hymenoptera; family Apidae; genus Habropoda; species Habropoda laboriosa. Next base: position 437,365 of record NW_017100202.1, on the reverse strand, counting down.
ATTACGCTTACTTGCTGCCCTCGGACAGACTAATGATGTCGGCGAAGTTTCTATTCCATGCACACACGGAGGCGTTGCATCCGTGCAGATGACACCCGCACCCACCAGCCAACCGCACGATGCACAGTCCTTGCCCGAGGCTGTAACGCGTCTTTCATCCGGCGAATTGACGTCGACAAATGAGAATATTCGATGTAACGTGAAAAAGCCAAATCATAAATAATTCCCGTTTCTTTCGGTATTTTTCAGTAGCTTCGGTTTTAACAAGTTGACGGTCTACAGTTTGATAATTTTGTAATTTGGTATTTCGTGAGCGGCAGGTAAATTGAACATTGGAAATTTTTTTCGTTCAGTATCAAAGTGCTCTTAAAATTGTTCTCCCTCTCTTTCTGTAGAATTTTTATGTTTGCAGAGCTCGAATGGAAAATTCTACCTTTTGACATTTATTTATTTAGACCAACGCAGCATACTCGATGTAACGTGAAAAAGCCAAATCGTTAATAATTGCCGTTTCTTTCGTTATTTTTTAGTAGCTGCAATTTTAACAAGTTGGCGGTTTTGCGTTTGATAATTTTGTAATTTGGTATTTCGTGAAAAGCAGGTAAATTGGATATTGGAAATTTGTTGATACAGTATCAGAGTGTTTTTGAAATTGTTCTCTCTCTCTCTGTAGAATTTTCATGTTTGCAGAGCTCGAATGGAAAATGCTTTTACTAATTTACCTTGTGATATTTATTGATTCAGACCAACGCAACGCTCTTCAAAATTCCGCCTATATTCACAAATAGGTCGACCAATTTTTCGACTTCATCGAACGAAAGTTCGTTCAGAGCTGGCAAAAGCCAGTGGACACCGGTGAGAAACACTTCGATTCCCATCAACCGTGAAAATCATCAAATACTAATAAACGAGCCGAACGACGAACAGCGATACACATTTTCGAAAGAAGTTCTAATAAATTCTTTTGAAATATTCCAAGTCGAAGAAGATATTTCACGTATCACAGTACTTTCCACTCCAGTTACTAATTATTTCAAGAAGTCTCTCTCTCTCTCTGCGTCCTCCATTTCTGCATCATCTTCTCGCGCGCAGGAAGTTCCTAAAGTCCGGACGTAACTCGTGGCTGCCGTCAACGAGAACGGTTCTCGCCACTCGTCGCCCTGGCAGCAAATTCTTCTGGAAGACTCGAATATTGCAGCCGGAATTATTTTTTTACTCGAAAAGTTTCAAGTGCTTCCCTCCCTCCATCGCAGCTTGCAACGGTAGGTAACCAAACTCCAATGCGCGAAATCTCGAGTGGTCCGGAACGAAGAAAGTCCGACGATTCTCTGGGAGCTACTCGACGACAGAAAGCACGATTCCCACTCGACCGGGGGCTATGCTAACGAGCTCGATCACGCACGCGACGTACGCTTATAACGGGGTTAATGAAACATTAGTAGTTACTTCGAGGCACCCTTCGAATCTGCCCGCCTAGCCCGGTTCACTTTTATGGAATAAAAAAATTTCCAACGTGGATTAAATTATTCGGCTCGCATCGGTGACACGGTTGAAGAAAGTGTAACAGTGTGTGGAAGCGAAGTACTTTCGCGTAGAATTGAAGATCCTTGGTGAGTCTCCTTTTACAAAGGTTACGAGAAAATTTTGGAATATTCGGTTTCCGGAATTGGAGTAGGAGAATGTAGTACTAAATTCACGAGAGTATGGTTACAATTTTACTGTTTGCATTATGGCACGTTTATCTAAGGATTAGTGTTTATTGCTCACGTATCTCAAGAGATTCTCCTGTATCTTGCACACTTGGATATGTTACAGCTGCGTAATATCCGCAATCTAGTAATGAAAGAGTAATACTCGTTCGGAATATTCGTGGAAATTTGATGCTGTGTAATAAGAGAATTAAGGGGAACGGAAATTTGACAGTATCAAATATTCTTGAGAAATTGTGAAATATCGTAGAAATTAGCAATCTTACCATCTGCGTACTGTACCATATAAAACAACGACACAATTTACACTTTCAATCTAGTACCGTAATCTCAACCACAACGTTCAGAAGAATGAAAATTTTCCTTTTTCGAAGGAAACCTCGAATCGAGGAATATTATTCGCCAAGGTACCGTGATAATCGCGATGTACAATGATTGCAGTTCCTCCCGCGTCTCGAAACCGTAATTTAGCGTCAAGTATAGGCGCGTATCTGGAATTGTCCTCTCGTATTATATTTAGCAACTAGACAACAAGTAATTCCAACTACGGTTCACGGGCCATTTAAGTTGCTAACTCGTCCTATCACGCGTGTTCCTACTTGTCCTTTAACAGCCGTCTCTTTCGTATATGTGCATCACGGTTGCACACACACAGATACCTGTACACGGGGCCCTTATCAGAATTATCAGGCTGCTGTTTCCTGGGATCCCTTCCTCGCCGCGAACTTGCCGAACACAATAGAGAAAGTTCCTCCGATTTACCGATTATCTCAGGCTCGAGCTAGTTGGTGCACCGGGCCGGCCGCGAGATTTCTAGAATTCACCGATCAACGGGAATATACGCGGGCTCCAAGTGAATATCAGCAGGGTGTAATCGCGCAGGCGTAATGTGTTTTCGAAATTTCGCTGCCCCGGCGATGAAACACGCGCTTCCGGGTGCTGAGAGTGTAGACGAAGAGGCGAGGGAACTTGGAGCAGGGGGAGAGGAGACTTTCAGTTGAGATTTTCAGTTTAAATGGAAGTTTGAGAAGTTTGAGAAGTGATGAGATATTTTTGGGAAATAATTGGGGGAAAATGGAGATATGATTTTTGGTAGTGTCGTGAATCTCTCGAGTTTCTGAGGACACTGGAACCATGTGAAACACAGGTAATAAATGTAATAAGTAGGCTGTGGATGATTATGCAAGGAACCAAGCAACTTGGAGCAGGGAGAGAGGAGACTTTGAGTTGAGATTTTCAGTTTAAATAAAAGTCTCAACTCCTGGGTTGAGAACTGATGACACACTTGAATTCAGACACTAAATAACTGGGGAAAAATGACTGGACGATTTTTGGGAGTATCGTGAAATTAAGGAACTCCCGAGGACACTGGAGCTATGTAAAAAGTGAGCTAATAAGTAGGTTGTGGATGTTTATGCAACTGTATCATATGAAATATGCAAAATTCACGAGAGTCAAGTTAGAATCTCTCGAAATACACGTGCGATGCATCTTCTGATAAAAGAACCTCGGAAGACAGCAAAAATTTCTACCAAAGACACCCCCATTTCTACTAACCTACTCAAGAATAAAAATTTACCCACAATTTAATCGTTTCTCTAACCATATATTTATTACCACGTTGCAAAAGAAACTCCCCTTTCCACCCTTCGCGAGCAAACTTCAAAAAGCCATTCAACTCCTAAATTAACCAACAACTCTTAATAATTACGATCCATAATCGCAGGGCAAACTCTTTCCGCAACCCTCGGTCCACTTCCGCGGAATTCCCTCTTCCCAGGTTTTAACTTCGTCAAGGCGAGTAAACCGAGAGAGAGGCGGCTCGAGAGTGAACCGAGAAAAAGGCGAACTCCTTCGGCAAACACGGATTAAAGGCTCCCAGGTTGCGCCGTGATATTTATCTTGGGTTGGATATTATTGCGAAAAAAATTGAGAGACCGACCGACCCTCTCACGGCTTCATTTCCGGCCCCAGCACCCGCGACGTGTCCCTCGACTTTTCATTTCGACCAGCAGCTGGAAGTCGGCACAGGAAGTGGCCATTATTCTTTGCCCGCGATATGTGGCACCAGAGACTCGTAATAACGCCCTGGAATTTCCCGAGGACCGTCCAGTTTTCCTAACAGAACTCTGTGTGTGTGTGTTTTTTCTTCTTGTTTCTGCGCGAGGTGAGATTCTCCCCTCCCATTTCATCTTCGTCGCTTGGCCGAGCATGCCGAGACGCGAGCGGAATCGCGTCAGGATTCGAGGGAATTCATCGTCGTCATCTTCTCCGCGCTCTTTGCTCGACGGATAGGGAAAAGAAGACGAGGGTGAAGTCTGGTAGCGTTACGTCTGTTTCTACTTGGCGTCACGGTGTGATTGATGAATGGTAATGGTTCGATCTTGTTATACGAATTTGAGTGATTGAAGATGCCGCCAAGTTTCACGTTCCTCGGTAATGAATTGTTGTTTCTGCTTCACGGGTCGTCCAATTACTCGCCTCGGGAAGTAAGTTTGCGGTCGTGCGTGTGCGGGGAAATGATTAGGGTATGTTAGGTCATCCTGTAAGTTCGTGCCGAATTTTGTAATTTGGATCGATATTTTCAAGGAATTTTTAAATTATTTAACGCTGCTCTTGAATGTTTCGTCCGAGTATGTTTATTATTCACATAAAAATTGTCCCTTTTTTATTTCCAATTTAAACGTTTGAATTGTTGATTCAATTTTACACGGTATACTTTAAGTTTGAATTATTAACGTGCATCCGTGAGCAAGCGAATCATTTTCAAATATTTACCAAAGCGGATAAAATGCTTGTTTACCGAACGTATTAGTAAATTCGTTAAACATGTACGGTATATATTCAATCTTTTCAAATATTCAACGCTTCGTTCAACAATAAACATCTAAATACTGTCCGACCACAGTACGAAACATTTTTCAATTACCGAAGAACAATTTGCTAAAATCACACGAATACTGCGATAAAGGAAAAAAGCAAAAAACCACTATTTAACAAATTTCACACAATCCCACTTCACTGTGCACGCGTAACAAGTTGCACAATTAAACTTCACCGAGAAACTATATATCTCACTTGCGATTTCGAGAGGAACAGCGTAGAGATTGCTCTCTTTAACCGAGTTCCCCCTCCGTCACCTTTTTGATTTCCAGCGTATTTTCCCGCGAGATTTTCTTTTGTCTCCGTGAACACGCTCTATCTGCACTTTGATCGGAAAAGTTAGCACGGCGAGGCGCGGCACGGCGAAAAAACCCGGGAATCGCGGATGACACAACGGAGAGAGAAGTTTCTCTCCCGTTGTCTCGTATCGCAATCATTTTTAACAAACCGCGAAACCATCCGTAGAAGGACGAGAAGAAGAGGAAAAAAGAACCTGTTCGATTGCCAACGGAAGCTGGCAATAGGGTGGAAGAGAGAGAGAGAGAGAGAGCGAACATCCACCCTTTTCCGACTTGTTTTATGGAAGATCACCGGCACGATAAGAAACTGCCTGTGTCTGACAGCTTTCCAATGGCAAAACGACGAAACCGAGATGTTGAGCACCTGGCTCGCGAACGGATGTGTTCTCGAACGAACCACCTTAGACCTGAGGACCGTGGACTTAGATCGAGAATCTTCATCCTTCGCCTGGAATTTTTCCCCAAAAGAGGAACGACCGTATGAACGGAACAATATGAGAAATATCGATAGAGGAAAAATTGTCATTCTTTTTGACGTTGAAAAATTTCGAAGATTTTAATTGACGAAAAATTTTAGACGGACATTTGTTCGTATCGCTGTTCGAACGACTTGTTTTCACCAATTAAGCTATCTAGGTCATCGAGAAGTATCTTCTTCGGTTCCTCAATGTCTAAAATAACGGTTGTGTTCGCAAAAGAAACTGACGAAACTTGTCCTGAAAGAGTGGAGAGAAGTTCGCGCGAGGCTCGTTTGGAAGAATAGAAATCGAGATACAGTTTATTGACATTTATTTCGCGTGCAACCGGTCCGATTAAAATTCAAAATAGCCAGAAATATTCGTTCTGACTTGGTCGCGTTCCATGGATATTCCACGCGTAGTTCAACTTAGATTTTCTATCTTTCTGATTTTTGTTTGGTAAAATTTGCTTTTTCACAGGGAGTACGACGGTGCTCGTCGTGACTTTTCGCCGCGTTCACGGACGAACGTCAACTTGCAGGTAGACGACAGAAGCTTTCGTTGCGTTATCGTGTAATTGAAATGGCGGCGTCGCCATTAACGGACACCCAGCCTGGCCCGGTGGTGGAAACGTAATTCCCGCAACTATTCCAGACGTTGCGTCGAGTCACTTTATTAAATGTGCATCGCCCATACAGATCCAATTCCATTATCGTTATTTTTATTATCACTTTCCACCAGATCCCCTTTGTTCCCTAACTGCTTCTTTATCGCCATCTTATTTTCAAGACGCTCCTTCTTTCAGATACAGAATGAGCTTTTAAATTTTTCTTTTGTTTTCTTCGGTGTGCTTGAGATCACAGAAAAATTTGTTGAATTTTGATTCCAGGTTTGGATCTCTAACACACGACGGAAGGTAATTTTTCTTCAAACTCTCTACCACGATGCTCGCTTTTATCGCGTAATTTTATCGTAAAGGACCAGTCTGCAGAATCCCCGAAAATAAGTCACGTGAACCAAGAAATTCAGCGAGGTACAGTTTAGAAGCTTCGAGATAGGGGAGAAGAATTTATATGGAGATACTTTTGCCAACGAAAACACTCGAAAATTGCATGGTTTTCCACGTCAGAATGAGGGAAGAAAAAGAAGGATCATCGTGTTCGTTTTAGAATTGTCTGCAACGAGTGATGGAAATTCATTTCGAAACGTGTATAATTACCATCGTACGCGTTGCATGTTCAACATTTTAATCCTCCAGCAAAAACAAGGTTTTAATACATTTCCACGAAACGCTCTTCTTCGTGGTTTAATCAGCCGTCGAGTGGTTTGATTTATCGAATCGAATTTCACGTTGCGAAAACATTCGAAAAAGAAAGAGAGAGAGAGAGAGAGAAAGCGTACGACGAGAGAGAGAAAAAAGTAAAAAATTGTTGGAGTGTGTATGCTCGAGCAGGAAAAGTTCCCAGGGAAATCCGGCGTCAACCGTGGTAAACAGGTGCTCCAACTTGGAATGTTTGTTACTGGAGCACCTAGGGATCCTGTTGCGGAGTTTGAAAAAGTTAGATTAATTACGGGACCGGTGTAGCAATATCACCACGTCGTAGATCACGTTTTCGTTCGAATTAACGGTCGTATGCTAGCTGTAAAATCGAGAGGAAAAAAGAAGAAGAGAAAACGAAATGAATGACATTCTGCCGATGATTGTGAAAGTGTTACGTTCGGTCTTATAATGTTCGTTAAGTAGCGTCGACTGCCGCTCGTTAAACGAAACTTTTGATCCAGACACGGTTCGCGATAAGATTGCTTCATATTCTGGGGATGTTTCGACAGTGAAGAGGTGAGGGTTGGAGAAATCGAGCGTGCTTCGTTTTGGACATTTTGATTCTTCCAAGATACGTGTCAAGCGACGATATATTATTTTATGTTATTTTCAGAGGATCGTGATACTTGTGTCAACTGAGCTACGGTATTTTAAGTATTTAGAATTACTGTAACTAGAAAAAAAGGAGATTGGACGAATAAAATTGTATTTCAAGTACCTATGGTTATCATGAGCTTCGCAGTTTTCTAATAACAATTTTTATTTAATTATAGATGTCAACAATATAACCCTTTAATACTCAGGATTCTTCTTTTTTGTGTACACAATGAACAACAGCGTCTAACATTTTTTTACTTATTAAGACACTTATAAAGTATACAAAACAATTCTTTAAATAGCTTTCTAATTCTTTCCTTAATGCTATATCTGGAAGTAAAGATAGCAGCTTTAAAAAGAAGATGACACTTTAACGGAATTGATTTCAACTCACAGACTTGTCCAAAACAGAAAAATCAATAAGATTTTGCAGGTACCAGAATTAGCCATGAAAGTCGTAAAAGAAATTCTCCCAAAGTCATCATGAAAGGGCGATAAATTTCGAGAAAAGTCTCACGAACATCCCTCGGTACGAATAATCTATTTCTTTCGCGCCCTTCGTTGAAATTTCACAGAGGGACGCCACTTATTGTTCCGCGTAAACAGGTGTCACACAGGATCGAACGCGTGCCGTGGAAATCACGAAGTAAGATTAATTACAGGAAGAATGGGGGGATCGTACGTGTCGTCGTTTGCCCGAGACAAACGACTCGGTCGGACGTATTTGGAGATCCTATCAGTTACGATAAAACCGCCCGTTCTCAGCCATTCTATTTGTTAGGCCGACCCCCATTCACGTTTCTTTTTTCCCCCAAGCCCTTTTCCCTACCCTTCTCCACCATTAGTCCCTCTTTCCCGCCACCGGTGTCTCGTGATTTTCCCTCTCTCTCTTCTTCACTCCCTTTTTTCCCCCTATCTTTCATTCTTTCCTCCTTTCTTGCGCGCTCCTCGAGGGTGCCAGGATTCGGCTTCCCTCAGCTGCCGGGGACACGATCGGATTTGTAAGTTCGCTCGTGCGAGAGCTACTCAGCACACAAGATCGCGCGCAAGATCGATCGTACGCAGAAACGATTCTGGACCAGGTGATCGAGCTGTTTTAGCTTCTGGAAAGTGTAGACCTACGAAGGTAACGGTGCTTCGATTTTAAGTAATTTTAAATTTTAGTAAATACTTTAAAGTGCGCTTTAAATTTTTTAATTTGCATATTTGAAATTTTGTCATTCTTTCCCTTTTCTTATATTGTGTTTGATCAGAGTGGTGGTTTAGGTCGTGACAGTATTTCCATTCCGCTTTTACCATTTCCCCGTGATGTGACGTGAAACGATTATTTCATTGTTAACAATTGAAAGAAACGATTTCACCTAGCCCAGCCTTCTCGATGTTCCTTCGTTTGTAGAGTGGAAGTTTATTTTGAGCTACGAGTGTTTCAGTCTTGTCCGTGCCTGAACCGTCTGCCAGCGAATAAAAGGAATAGCCGAGAGCCGAATAAATTATGCAAAATAACTGTTGCGATCGCCGGTGCTTGTAGAAAGTGCGCGATAGCGACAGAATTAACCGCAATAAATAATACACTTTAACGTTACCTTTGAAAAAGCAGAGAGGAGGAAACAGAGAGGGAGTACAATCTTGCACGTCATTTCTTCTCTCTCCCCGCAGATATTTCAAGAATAAATCCAATTTATATACCGTGTTGCGGGAATCGTTTACGATCTCCCTCTTCACTCTTCATCTCCTCCAAACTTTTCAATTATATTCACGTATTTCCTCGCTACCCCCGTTTTCCTCACAGATATTTCCTACGCCGAAACTCCTGCAATCCCAAAATTAAAAAAAAAGCTTGCATAACAAGCTTTAAAAAAAATTTCCAAGAAGAACCTTATTCAATCACCCGCTTCGAAATTGTTTTTCAGTAACAAAAAATCGCAATTTCCCTTCCCCGGATTCCTCGTCCTTTATACAACAACATCCTTCTCTTGTCTTCTCCCCTTCCTTCCCCGGCGTCCCTCATTTCACACCTTCTCCGCCGCTTCACAGCCACCGGTTTCTCCTTCATCGGGTTCGCAATTTTACCACGTCTCGAAGAATCTGACCGTGCAAGGGTCCAACTTAATCAGCCGCTCGCTCTCGCGCCCAGACATCAAAGGACGAGTAAAATTCGTCGTTTGATCGGTAGGCGACACGTCCTGGTTCAAGCGCGGCTCTGCATTTAAATGGAAATCAATGCCCCCTCCCTCTCTCTCTCTTTTGATCGCGATCCAACCAGCTTAGCCTAACGTCTTCGTGCATACTCGTACAGTATAAGTACATTGACCTAACGTGTAGACGTTTGCCTCTTCATTCCTATTTATCCGGTTAGGCCTCTGCTGTTCCCGTTCGCGTTTCCGATACCGGCTAATGCATGTCCGTCGTTTCGTTCCGCTTATTTGCATATACAGTCCCTCTCTCTGAGCCTAGCAGCTCGAAAAAAGGTGAAAAAGCCTGGCGTGGATTTAAACGGAATTACTTTATCCTTCGATCACTACGGCGGAATTTTCAAGCGGCAGACTACGACGATAAGGGAAGCTTTTTAGCACTGGCGACACTTCTTTCGCGGCATTGCACAGCCAGCAATCGATACTCTCTTGAGTCTGCTGGACTGCCGGCCACTGAGATGTTAACGAGACGTGTCGTTAATGTCACGACGAGGTATTTTAAGAGTGAAATTCATTAGAGCCAAGGATGGTCAAGTTTGTGTCGGAATCTTTAAGTTGATAATCCGCGATGATGAGCTCGATAGCTGGTTCGACTGGGTTCGTCTTCCCGAGGGTTCCTCTGCTGTGAGAAAACTTTCGCAGCCACCACATGCGGGTAATAGGCTCACGTTTGGATAACGCACAGGTTGGATATAGGCCTCGAGGACTCAACAAATCGTGGCCATACTCTTCATCATAGTAGATCTCGTATCTCTTGGTGAAGAAAACTAAGCTAGACACAGTGTCTCGAGCTAGAAGAGATATAACGAGAAATAAATTAACGTATTCTGATAAGAATACCCAGAAACATTTCTTGCTGCCAGATAAGGTGAAGAAAGGTCTCGTCCTTATCCCACCGATCTTGGATATGAACACGACAGCTGGACTAACCGGTCTGCTTGTTCCTGATACCTGAGAAAATCTTACGAAACACCTGCTGGTTACCAGATTTCAGACCCAAAAATCTCCAATTTTTCATTCTCGACTGAAACCCTTCCAAGGCAAGCAGAATCCATGAAAGCGAAGTAACCATTGAATTATAACAACGGAGCAAAACGTTCTTCTCCACGACTTGTTCGAAATTTTCGCCATCCTTCGACATACGTAGATCCCTTATAAGACCGTTATCAGAATCGTTCGGCCATCGAGTCTGGTAGCGATTTCGATATACTTGAGCTCGTGTCTCCGTCTGGAACGCGTTGGATATCCGGCCGCGTATCCGGGTCTAGCAGACACCCTCTTTCGTGACCTGTCACAGGATTTGCCGCTCCAATAAAAGGATTAACGGGACGAGGGTTAATCCTATTGGGAGGGCCATCCTCACACCTACTATCTCTTTGTCCCTCTGGTACACGCGTGATATTTCTGTCCTCCTCCACCCTTCTGTTCCGCCACCAGCCCCATTCAGCCGAACATTTCTCGCTCTATTTCTTCCTCTTCTCCGCGTTTCTTCACCCCCCACACGGTTCGTCGCCCTCTCTATAGCGCAGCCTGATTAGCGGCCACCCACCCACGTACCACTGACCTTAACGCTGATAACGAACGATTATTTTCGCCCCGGATTAGCCGAGACTCTTATTCAATATATTCCCGGTGGCCTCGATTCCGAGACGAAGCTCTGTCGTCCCGATTGCTATTCCAATTGCTGGATTTTCTCCTCTCTCACTCACTCTCTGTGCGAGGATTTTTCACCGCTGAACAGGTCTGTGATTAGGTTACTCCTGCATAGAGTTCCAGCGTGTATTTCGAGTAGTAATTATATTTCCGACGTGTGATTAATTTTTCGATATTTTCATATTTCAAACGGAGGGAGGAAACTCGTTGCAACGCGTGCTCCGTGGAATAGAATATCGAGCACAATGTAAACTACGTCCTCCCCCGATGTTCCATATTCACCGTGAATTTTTCATAAACCTCTCGTTCTACGCGACTCCCACGAACGTAACAGACAGGAAATGGTATCGAAACGCATCCAAACGTTCCAATTACTCCAAACCAATTACACGCGTACGTTCGATTCGCGATTCTAAACGGTGTCCCACTGTCCTCTCCGCCGCACAAAGCAGTCTCTTCGCGCAAAAAGACGTCGGGGAGCAAACATCGCCGGGTAACGTACACGCGAACAATCGATGTGGGAGAAAAAATGGAAGGAGGAGGAAAAAACGCTTGAAACAACGCCGGTTGAACAATGGGAAATAAAGAATTACAGCAGCGAGTGCATAAAATATCGTCGGCAGTGGCAGCGGTGCCAATTTTCCCGCGGCGAATGAACCTCCCGTCGGTGAATTATAAAACGTGAATATCGCGGCCATTTTGCAGTGGTAAACGAAATCGATAAAAACCGGCCATCCAGCAACGATTACGAATAAACGAAATATTGAGCCATCGTACCAGGTCCCGTAAATTTCCTCCCCTGTCTCATCCCTCCTTCCTTCCTTCCGCCCTCTCCCGCCGCCTCTCGACGCGGGATTTGTTCTGTTAAATTTCAGGATTATTATTATCGGAGAATATTCGGGATTATGGCCGTTTCATCGATCGCGACGCATTATGTTTACAAGCGCGTTGATCCAGCAATATGTCGCCGCCGTTCGAACACAACGGGCATTTTCAATTAATTCCGTTTTAATGGGTGTAACACCGGCCAGCCAGGTAATACACGAATTTCCGGGAACGAGAAACGAGGGGTCGGGGTGCTTGTGTCTTTCGCGAAACGAAAAACAACCGAGTTCATTTTCCTACCAGAGGATTCTATCCTTCTCTCTTCCGTGCACAGTTACGCAAATGTTTCATAAAATCCTGTTATATTTCATGGTTAGTTTATTCGGTACATATGAGCGACGATGTGCGATGCAAGACATAAGATATTAGACTGAACCGACTCAACGGTTGCACAGTTCTTCGCGGTAACCTATCCACGTTACCTTTGAAAATTCAGAAGTTTCCTTCGTTTTGTTTTTTGTTTTTTTTCGTCAGTTTTGTGATATTTCTTCCTTTCTTCTCTTCATTTTCTCCTTTCCTGTGCGTACACCTTACACGTATGTACGTTACACGCACGGTAGTGATTTTCTTCTCTTTTTTCCCCCAGTTTCTCCCCGCGGAACAGAATTTCATCTCGTATCAGCGGAAGTTTTAATGTACTCGTTGCGGCGGGCTACGGGTGAATAGAGGTGGAAGAGAAGGGAGGAAAAACGAGGGGGAATTTGTGTGAATTCGTTGCTCGCGAGCATCCAGGGACGGAGAGGGATTCGTTTCCATTCTCCGGCTGAAATCCGACTAGGAACTGCTCTTAAGGTAATTTTGTGGGAGAAACTGGTGTCTCTGTTGACGATCCGAATATACACCGAGGTTGGTAATCTAGGAACGATTGTGATGGCAATTGCTGGCAAGTTTGTTCCCGCGGTACGAAAATGATTCTATTTGCTCGATGCTCCTGTGACGGTTGCTTCTTCCAGCTGGACCTTCGTTTCGCGTTCAATTCGAAAGACAATCGTGAAATAAGGGAAACGAAAGGGAGAGGGAAAAGTAGGAGCACCGTATTTTCCCTTGTTGAATATTCCAAGAAACCCTCTCACAGGGGAATAAAAATCGTAGAAATAAGAGGAGAAAGCGACGAATGGCAATCTGTACGGTATTTTCGGCTCTAAACTACGCCAGAAGAAATAATCGTAAGGAAGCAACGAACAGACCGAACCACGAAGGTAAAATAGTAATAGTGATAATTTTACTCTGCCCCTTTCGAATTTACATGCTTCGTTCACATCTTACCCTCTTCTTATAATCTATTAGATTTTTAATAGTTTATTTATTGCACAGTTAATATCAACACAAACTACATACCTAGAAAAGTGTCACCAAGCGTAAATTTTATTCCATTCCTCGTAATCTGTATATTCTTTTATAAAAAAATCAATTTTGCCCTTGTGTCGTCTTATTTCCAGTCATATTTGTTAAAAATGTCTAAAACGAAATTTCTGGAATTTTTCAGCATCAAATAAAAGAAGCTCGAACGGTTAATACATAAAAGTGTGCACACAAACAGCTTAACGCTAAAAAAAAACACTGAAACGAATGCTCAAAATCCTAGCGGTCTAAATGTCTCTTTCCAATTTTATCTAATACCTAATTCTCCATCAATCTCTCCCCTCAGCTCCTGTGTCGTGAAGATAAAATAAAGAACAGATTTCCGAAGCTATTTTCACTTACGAGAGACTTGGAAGAAACAGCCGTGAAACGGCAACAAGCACAGCGGAGTAGCAGCGACGAATAGCGGATTCACTGGGGTTGTAGCTGGGTGAATTACGAGGCGTCGTATGGGGAGAACGCGAATAGGGGTAGAAATTGTAGTGTAGCAATAATCCAATGGGCCGGGAATGTAGCACGGGGGCCCTCTCTATGCACACATAATGTACACACGTGTTCGTTTGGCAAGTGTAAGAAGATTATAACTCACGCGCAAGTTAAACGAACGATCTCGAGACCTCGCGAGTACATATTGCGTAATACTGCATGTAAACCTGGTCGATTCACGTTCCTGCGGGGTTGTTTAGAAAATTCATAGCTCACGTGGATACACAGGGTGTTTCCGAACTGGTGTTACAAGCAGCAAGGGAGTAACATTTTTTCGTATCGGGCTTCGTTTCCGAATAAATCAGCGTTGAGGATCTATGTCTACGGCGTACAGATATCACTGCGTTGCACTTCTGTTGTTCTTCTGGATGACGTTCTTTGCAGTAATTAACAGCCACAGACGCGTTACCGGCGCAATTGCTTTAACGCGAGAATTATATCGGTGAACTCTCGATTACCGTACGTTGCCGTATCGACAGAACGACGAAGACTGAAGGTCTGACACAGAAATGACAACAAGCCCCGACATTGGCCATGTTTACGAATTCGAACGCGATAAGAACTGGTCTACGGTACAACCAAGTACACGCGTACTTGGTAAATATTCAACACGGATTTACAGTAGCGCACAGTGGGGAGGTGACTTCTGCGAATTTAACTAAAGGAAAGAGAGGAGATGTGTCTGAGTGGGATACCGATATATCAAGTGTCAGTTGTTCACATTCAGGAGTCGATATCGAAATATTATACCTTGTTTCACTGGGCACGCTCGAACTCCACTTCAGAGTCCCATTTCCAAGAATTGCTGGGGATAGCGACGGACACTTAAGTGTGCGAAAATGCGGACGCTTGTGTGTGCACTACTGTTTTTCTTTATTCTGTTATTCTTTGCTTTCCGACTTGTTTTTGCACGTAGAGGGACCACCTTGTCGCTTGTTCGGGAACGCCCCGTATATTTGCAGGAGTAACAAGTATCCACGAATTCCTTATCGATTCGTGTCCTTTTTATAGACGATAACCCCTCCGCGGTGCCTCGAGGGCAGATTTTAACGAGTCGCGTGGATATTCGCGGAATTCAATACGAGCCACGTTACGAATCATGCTGGGAAAATTAACTCTCCGAAGCACCGCCGATGGGAGAATAGGAATTCGCCCATCAGGATTACCGAACGAACATCGAAACCCTTCAACTTTTGTGTTTTCAATGTTCTACTTGCCGGCGAAGGTTCAAGTTTTTTCTCTTTCTTTCCCCTCGATCTGAATTTAATATTCTGTACAGTGATTGTGAAATATTTGGAGAAAAGTTTCGATAAGAGAGTTTTTGAATTCTTCGTTCTTTATTCTAATGAATTGCTACGACGAACGAGAAAAAGGTTTCCTTGGTGTCGCGTTTGATATTGGAATATTTTGTCTGACGATTCCCGGCAAGTGGCGTGGTATTTAAATCATTGAATACCGTACAGCCCCCGTGAAAACGTCCAATACCAGCGGCGCCTGTGGTGCGTGAGAAATACGCGCGGCACACACAAACCCCATGTGTCGTTCAAAATTGGATATGCTTCGGAGATGGAAGTGATTTTACACGAGCTCGCACACGCTATGCAGTTACACCTACGTTCCGAATGAAAATGTTTAATACACTTAACGACCCGCTACTACTTTGCATATTAACGCACACTCGAATTCCAGTTGTAACAATTGTCATTTCAACGAGCGTAGAATCGAACGTTTCTTAATCATTTACACTGTTGCAGGAACGATAGATTATAATTGTGTAAATATTTAACGCGCCCACGCCGAGTTTACATGTTTTGCTCGGGGAACCACGAGAAAATTTTCATTATTCTAAGCATAGTATTTTGGAAGGTTCCTTAACAAAAAGATATTTATTTAAATCAGATAACGCTTAAACTGTTTTTAAAGTGTAGGCGACACGATGCATCTGGTAAGATTGTCCGCGACAAAAAGCCACGTGCCTTTTTCGGGGCTCCCTTAAGTAGCCCCTTTTTCCCTGGGAAAGTCCCAGGAAGTGGGAGCGCGGACCTACATTGCCAAGGTAATACTCTTGTCCTCGAGGACGAAGAAACCCGAAGATGTTTGGAAAACATCTCTCGACTCTTCGCCTCCAGGGCCAAGAGTCGCCATGCCTGGATACGCCACAGTGTTATACTATCTTCTTTTTTTTTCCATTCAAAATAATGTCCAGTTAGCTATGACGTTCCAAATTCATTTTATTTTAATTACTCTAAACATTTCAGGCCCTCTGGTCACAGGTGTCCAACGTGTTAAACGAGTGTTCGAACCAGAAGGATAAACGCGTGATAAGAATTGTTGCGTCCCAAAACGCCGTAGCTCTTCGATGCAAAACGCTGACTCGCGGCAGGGCGAGTCTTATTTATAGGAAAGAAATCAACACGTTTTCGAACTAAAACAATTATTGTATTTCTTAGGCGTGTTTTCGGTAAAATGTGTGTCTAGGCGTGTTCTCGGTAGAAAATGCGCTTCGAGCGTAAAAATCTCCGTGCTTTATAGCACGGAGCCGTCCGCACCCTACGTGGTGGTGGTGGTAAGTACGACGCGATACGGAAGACGTCGAGCGATCATCGCTTTTGGCGGCCCATGCGACACAGAACCCAACGCGAGTCCCCTAAAGCGAAGAAAGACTCGAGCCCTCTTGCCCCGGCAACCGCGGTCCCGCTTCGGTCCCTCGCGGGATCCCTTTGTCGAAGGCCTTATCGCGACATTGTAACACGGTTCCGCTGATGCCATGCGGCTCGGCTACGCCCTCGTCCTGCCGGTCCTGCGCCGCGGTGCTCGGGACCGAACAAGAATGATTATTTAAAGAAAAGACGTACAAATTGATAAAATTGACGTTTCGACGAACAACATGTATGACACATTCAATGTATGACACGAACGTCTACAAAGCAGCAACAACGCAGCGAAGAAGGAAGAAAGTTTTCCGCCTGACACAGAGCACAATGGAAAAGGAAACAAAGCGCGCGAAAGAAACGCGAAGGGTGAGCAGGGAAGCGGTGGGAAGTTTCGCGGATTTGACGTAGTCGCGCCGAACTTCCACCCTTTTTTCGATATCTTTTATCTGGTAAAAGGGTTGGGAAATTTTCAAGGCGAGCTAGCACCCGGGTACGTCCTCGATCGCGGTGTGGCAAGTTTACGGTAGAGCGTGCTGCTCCGAGTTCATCTTGAAAACGCATTTCTAAGCGCGTCGACGACCCTTCGACCCTGCGGCGAAACTTCAACGTACTGCTTGGCATCGCGGAAACACGCGAATTCCGCCGAAAACTTTTCCACGACACGGTAAACGCGGAACTTCACCGTTCATTTCCATACAGCCGGAACCGCGTCACTTAACTTCCATATAGATGCACGCAAAGTCACTCAGCTCCTTCGAAAACGAATCGCGAGGCTGGCTGACCTATGAAGTAATCACGCCAAGTGTTTCGCTTTTGCACAATTTCGTGGGAGATAGAATTTTTCCTTCCAATCGAATACCTTTTCTCGTATTTTTGAGAATTTTTTTGGAATTATTTTAACACTCGTGCAGTGTTCGGGTCATATTTGACCCGAAATCGAAATTTCACATTGAATAACTTTTTGAGGAAATATCTGATTTACGTGAAATTTAGCGACTCTGTTCGATAGTGTTAGAAGAACGTGAGAAGCGAAGAAAAATGTGTTTAGTGCTATTTTACACGAGATAATGTCAATTTGACCAGAAACCGAACTTAGGCATTAATTACCCATTAATTTTAATTTTACCTCTATTTTAATTAATTTTATTAAGTATAAAAGCACAGAAAACAGAGCCACTATATGAAAGTATTATTCCTTTTTTATATAAGAATAATATGTCATTTTTATATAATTTTATATATTTCTAATAAATCATCTGATATGCGTGAAAATTGAATTCATTTAGATATCACCATACCTTTCCTACAACAATGAATTATTCGAACAGTGCACGAGGGTTAACCGAAATTTTTAACAAAATAACTTCTTGTTCGAGTTAGCAAGAGTAAGTTAAATTGACTTTCTTTCCACGTATCCAGAAAGTATAATAACTGGCCTGTAAGTGTATCATGGCGTATCTCTCGAGCAAAGCATTCGTCTTCATTGGAAAGCTGCAAGGGAGCGTCCAGGAGAAAAAATCGTTCGGAAAGTGGCGAGAGAAATGGCCGTCTCACAATTACCGGTAAGAGAAATAAATCTGGCCTTCGCGTGTTCTATCCATTTCGCGAACTTCCCTCCCGTAATCTCGGCCGTTTTTACTTCGAACTGCAACGAGAAGAAAGCTGATCAACGAAACATACCGTCTTCTCAAGATAACCATGAAAATTCTTCGTTATCTCTCCCACACTTGGAATACTATAGTCGAGACTCTAAAATCATCCCTTCGTTCAGCAGCGTTACAAAAAAGTTCCAAAATTCCTCCGTTTCTAAACCAGGAATTTTTTATTCCCAATTTTTTTTTTTCCCAAAGGCAACGCAACCGAGGAAAATCCTCGTCGTATCGCGAAACATCGCGGCGTAATTGTATGAAAATCGATACGCCGGATAGCGTGACGTATGGGCCGCTTAGCTTCTCATCGAGCAGCGGGCAGAAATAATTTTTTCCAATTTTTCACGGCGCGGAACGCGCGATTCGCACTGGCGATAAGGGTTTCGACATAAATCGCGCAACAGGAACGAACGAACGAGGGCTGCGTTATCGAAGGCCAGCGACAGTATGGCCGCGCACGACGCTGTTCTGATAAAGTTCTGTCATTTTTATCGACGAGTCGCTCGCAGGTTCGTTAAAAAACGAACCGTTGCCTGGTCGGCTCGTCAAACGGAATTATCGAACAGACTCGACGACGAGCGGCTGTTTATCCCGCGAGTAAACAGCGCCGCGCAACTCTCTATTCCCTTTTCCTCTCTCTCTCTATCCTCTCATTTTTTTACATATTTTTGTAAATTTGTCAGCGATCGTTCTCAACGATTTTCACCAGAAATTTCCCGTTCACGGTCGATAAAATCTCGTCCGTTGACCGCGTCGCGTTCGTAACGTCGCTTTAATTTTTAACTTGGACCGTCGCGCGAATGAAAGAAAGAGGAGAGAGGAAAAAGGAGGTGGAAAGTCAGCAGGTAGGAAGCTTACCTCGAAAGGAGAGTCCAGGAGATTTTCTCCAGGTTTATACACCAGCTTTTTAAGAGTATTTCTTTCCTTTTTTTCTTTTCGGAGACGCAAATCCTCCGTGAGACGCGTTAAAATTGGATTAAGGTATTCAGCGATGTGTATATGATTTTAATACGCGAGCTCGCGTTCTGAAAGTGTCTCTGGTCGCAGTTATTAACTAGCAGTTTCCTAG
Organism: Habropoda laboriosa; assembly: GCF_001263275.1. NCBI lineage: Eukaryota > Metazoa > Arthropoda > Insecta > Hymenoptera > Apidae > Habropoda > Habropoda laboriosa. Next base: position 418,148 of record NW_017100202.1, on the reverse strand, counting down.
GGTGGAAGAAACAGAAGGAGCAAACAGCGGGGAATATTTATTCGTATTAAACAACAAGTCAAACACGGAATTCCGGGTTTGCCGGTAGTTTTGAGAACGACTTCGATACTGTTTCACGAAAATTCGGCGAATGAAAACAGTGCCTTGGTACATAGGGGAGGCTTTTTTCGCTGGTGTTTTTGTGAGGATTAAAAAAATAATAAAGGTATGCACAGCAGTGCCGTGTAAAAAATGTATAAATGGTATAACGTGTTGTTTTACCAGATATTTAATTCTATACGCTCTACGGTTCCGAGTCCTTGTGCAATTTTTGTAATTACACTTCGAGAGGTGCTTATGCAGAGAATGAAAATTAGCAATATGTACGAAACGTATTCAGATTTTCAAAAATTTCCAAAGAATGTCTAAAGAACCTTTCTGAACTCTCGATAATCGTAAAAACGATCTGAAATTAATAATTTAATTCTATACACTCTATCTTTCTGGATACTTATTCAATCTTAACAATTGCACTTCAAGAAATGATTTCACAGAAAATGAAAATTATGTGAGATTAAAGTATTTAGGAGAGACTTTGTTTAGATTTTCACAGACTTCCAAAAACTGCCTAAAACACTTCCGAATCACTGACCAGAAGTACAAAACGCTCTGAAATTAATAATTTAATTCTATACATTCTACTTTTGTGAATCTTTACACAATCTTAACGATTACACTTCAAAATATGACCACACTAAAAATGAAAATTGCGAGCTTAGAATATCGAGGAGACAAATTATTCCGATTTTCGAAAAATTTCCAAAAAATGTCTCAAAATCTTTCAAAATCCCCGATGTACGTAAAAACGATCTAAAATCACTAATTCAATTCTATACACTCTACATTTTCGATTCCTTACTCAACTTTAACGATTACACTTCAGAATACAATCACAAAAAATTGAAAATACGTGAGCTTAGAATGTTCACGAGGCAAATTACTCATATTTTCAACAGATTTCCAAGAAACGCCGGAAAAATCCCCTAACCGCGTAAAAACGTAAATCGCTCTCGAAGAACCTCCAAAAATCAAGCGAAAAATACTATATCCCCCGGAAACGCAAGAAACCACACACGATCCAGTATGCATCGGTGGATCGAACGACGGCGCGCTAATTGCCCACGTCTCGTTAGCATAGTAAAACCGGCTGCGGCGTAAATTAGGAGGACAATTAGCCTTAGCGGCGTCTTATGAAAATGCAGGACAAAACGCTTTCCTGGTCTCACACGACTTCCGTGGAATTCGCGCTTCGTGGCCCTCTGCGTAAATTCCACCGTCGACGACTTCACAGCGAACAGAGCGGGGGGCGTAGGGTTTGCGAGGTTTGAACACCCCCCTAGAGGAAAACTGGCCGGGATTACCGGGCCAACGTGGCCAGAAAGAGAGAGAGAGAGAGCTTGTCTGGCGGGGCGCTAAAGTAAGGGTCGGACATTAGAATTCATGCAGAGACATTTGCGGTCCGGCTCCTAACGACCAGCTGTAAAAAGCTAGCCGAAGCTGCGAAGTGGAAAGCGAAGGAGGGACGAGAAGCTGTAGAAGAACCTCTAAGGAAAGAAGAAGGAGGGAGATCGCGACGATGTCGAAAGGGGGATACTTATGCGGAATGAATAAAAATTCGCTCGTCCGATAGGGAGGTAGCTGCGTGGTTCTCTTGAATATCGTATGGGTGGACGCGTGCTGGATTCGAGTATCGTTGCGTGCGTACGCGTGTCACGTTTCCTCGAGATCGATGTCTGGAACATGGCTCTCTTGGCGAGGAGTGTGTCGCCTGAGTGATACTTTCGGTTTGATTAGTTGGGTGGTTACGGCTGACGATTGGCCAGGAGATCGAAGGTGAGGTGGAACGAATTTGTTTCGCTGGTTAGATCCAAGGGGCGGCCAAATTGCCGACCTTTCCTTTCATTTGGATTTCGGAAAGATTGCAAGAGCTTGTCCGGGGGAATACGTTAAATCGAAAGGGACTTGCTATATCGTGGAAAATTGCTCTCTGATTGAGCTTCCTTTTCGTATCGATTGCTCGAATATTTGGGAATATATTGTTTGCACACCTGAGCGACGTAAAGTAAGTAATAGAATAACAGAAGATCTGTTAGTTCTTTCTATCAAAACGTATTAATACCAAAACGAACGACGATATTTACAAAATACATCATTTCACAATTTCCAAGATTCCCCCTGGAAATTCTGAAGCCCCGAGGAACAACGCAATCACGAAGCTACTCAAAAGAGCGTATAAAAGTCCCTTGAAACACCATACGTGCGTTTACAGTAGCGTCATAAAAGCAGGAAAAAATTGGACACAAACGGTGTGTAGATTCGTAATGGAATATGTTATAGGGTGATCTATCGAACACGTACGGCGAGTTTAAAACAAACGGATGACCTTATAAAGCCGGCTAAACACGAGGAAAGGAGTTTAAAAGAGAGAACAGAGAACGAACGGGAAATTGTACGGTGGCACAGTGAAAATATTTTCATCGCGG
>NW_017100202.1:398507-415613 GCF_001263275.1 Habropoda laboriosa | reverse complement strand
AGATAGAGAACGAATTCGCAATATTCAAGTCGTTCGCGAATCGGGTATGAACCCATCTGTGTGCATATACGCGTGGAGGGAAACTCTGAATAATATGTACAGCGAACGGACTGAGGAGACCGGTGGACGAAAGTTCACGAGAAACGTTCGGCAATGTTAAGGTCGAGTTCGAACTTTCTGTACACAGATTGCGTTCCGATGGAATTCGCGACTGCGTTTTGCGGTGAAAATGTGGCCCACCTGTAGTTCCTTCGAAACAAGATTTTCAGCCACGGAAGTTGGCAACGTTCGCTGGAACTCGGAGAAACGTGTTCGGTTGCTCGTTAGATTATTAAACGTGTCGAAATAAACGACGTATGAAAAATTTTCCCGGGTACACGTGCGGCGATATAATAATTCCTCTGTCTATCCCGAGAGAGAGGTTTTAATGAAATTTTCCGAGGGCTAAAGAATTCTTAATCGAGTCATGTCAGTTTAATCCCCGCGAACACGTGTTTTTGAGAGTGCAATTACAGCCAGTGCCGGAAGAGATTAATTGTAGTATAGAAAATGTGGTCATTACCTGCTTCGTATGATCCCCCTCGGTTTTTTATATTTTCTTTCTTTCGTTTCTACGCCGTTGTACGTGATTGATACCGCTTCAATTTCTTCGAGAGAATGTAAAAATGTAAGTGTCCTTCTGGCCGTACCGCGACGAGAAATTAATTGAAACACAAGAAACGTTAAGTAGAAATAAAAAGTATTATGTTACCAATACACGTAACTGTCTTTACCTTGTGAGATAGAGAAGCGGGACCGCAAAGGAGCGGAAAATTAACAATTAAATTTCAATTGCGCCGCAAAGGTTTTCCGCCGTTCCGCCTGGCTCAATCAACTCGAATTTCGTACGAAAATCTTAATGGCCCATCTCGTTTGCTACAACAATGAACCGTTCGAGTAAAGCATTCGGCTCGGTAATTTGCGCCACCATAATTTCGCCGCGTAATTAAAATCAAGGCGAAAGAGTACCCACCGAGGCTGCTGTGCAACGTGTGTAGGTACCTGTCTGGTGACATATTTAACCGGCAATCTAAGAAGGAGCTCAACTTCCATAAAAGAATCACTTCGTGTTACCTACCATCGCTTTATCACGATCTCGTTTCGCTTACGTTTTATACCTATCCACTAAAAAACAAAACGAAAAGAAGAGGGGGAGAGAGAGAGAGAGAAACCTCGCTACTTCCGCGTTGCTTTGTTCCCATTTACGAATGAATCACATTAATTAGCGAGTAATAAACCAACGACCAACGATCGACGTCTAAACTTTTTTTCCCCCCTCTCGCCTGGGACAAAAGAGTTCGCGGCACGTGTAACCGCAACGAAGCGTTTCTTTCGAACAATAGCAGAGAGCTCGAGTTGCATGCTCGCTTGCTATAAACTGCATAAATGAAAAGTTCGTAAATATCACCGGTAATCGTGTGGTGAAAAGAACGGTGGAAATTGCGTGATCACCGGTTGCAATAGCGATACCAGGACACATCGACGTATTAAAAATTCGCAAAAAAAGAGAGAGAACCAGTGTTAATTTATTTCTCATTTCATCTTTATATGGATCAAAGTTTCCAATATTTCATTTTCATCTTGTGATCATTCTTTCAAGTCTATTTCTAATTATCAACAATCGCCACTGATTGTCTTACATGTGCTAAGTTGGTTCCATATAATCTTATTTGACCAAAGAAGAGGAAACTTTGCAAGGAGTGGAATTAGAGGAACAGAGATTAGCATTAGCTAATTTAAAAGTAAACGTCACTTCTACGTTCGGAAATGTCTGAATATTTCCAAAAAACCGCTAAGTTTTCTATCACTCGATAGGTAAGTAACCGGTGACAATTTCTCCCCTTTGAATCCTCGTAAACTGATATTACCAAATTAACAACTTTCGCAAGGAACAGGTTCCTCTTTGACTCACGGTTGATCTTTCGGGGGCTACGTCCAGCGTTCGGGCGTCGCTTCAGACGGTTTCAAAGGCGAAGACGTCACGTCGTGGACGGAAATTTAAAGTTTCGCCCAAGGTGGAGCTGTACACCGCGCGCAAAGTGCCCTCTAATTTCGACGTCGTGGAACCCCGACTCTGAAAATCATCTTCCGGCTGTCGCAGTGATCTCGCTGTAATTAATATAACGCTTCCATTCCCCCCGCCTCTCCACCCTCCCCTTGTTCTACGCCAGCCATCGAACGACCGAGGGATCAATTTTAAGTTTAACAAACGAGTTTGCAACGTCGCGACCAACGAGGAACGGCCCCTCGCTTTTCTCGTTAACTTTCTCGCCGCGTTATAATCATAAATCGGTTATCCGACGCCGGGCCTTGACCGGCCTGGATTATTACCGATTAGCTATAAATTGCAAATTCTTTCGACGACGCGATTACCGACCGATGGTGGGGGTGAATCGGTTACGCCTGAAATTTTCATCGATTTTAATATTTTCGCTACCCTGACGTCACTTCGGATATTCCGGTTAGAAATTTTTTATATACAGTATATTCTCCACAAGTGTCAGACCGCAAGGAAGCTAAACCTGACACACGTAGAGTCAGGGACTACGTTTTTGAGCTTCGCGCCCGCCTTTGTAGTTTGCCGAATGTAGACAAGGACAGAGAATAAAAGATAAGCATGAAACGTGAGTCGAGGCAACCAAGCGATTAAATATCAACTCTTTTAATTTCACGTTTTTTTATTCCGAAATTTTTCTTAACATATTGATGAGATTTTTCTGATGAAAATGACATAAAACACGACATAATTTGAACAACATTTACTTATTAACACGTTCACTGTCACGCCAGATTTACAGGTTGCTGTCAGGCGGCCACAAGAAAATACATTTTAAGCGTATACATTAAGTAGCTCATATTTGAGCTGGCAATACACAACACAACTAACTACTAAACCAAATCACCAGAAAAATTTTCAATATTATTATTGAAGTAAACTTTCGTAGAACGAGAGTGAAAAATTGAAATAATCAAAAGAAAAAACGCGAATTCCTATCATTTTCGATTCTAGAATATAAGAAAATTTGAATAAAATACGCGACGAGAATTGGGGAGAAGCATATGTTAAACGCGTAAAACTATTCAATAATAAATGAACTAGGGATGAAGCTGTTATTTCAATACGCGATGCACTGACTCGAGTATTTACTAAAATTCAAAAATTCTCGTATAAATTCCTAAAATAGATTATTAATTACGGTAAACTATTGAAACGGTTTAATTAAGGGTGGGCATGGTGATGCTTTAGTTTGAAATGATTTATAAACACATAATTAACAGAGGAAAAACCGTGAAACGGCAAAACGTCTACATTCTAATTGTTATAACATGTAAACAGAACTTTAAATTTAGTGTAAACAGAAAAAATATATAATACAATTTATTTCACGGTATTGCAACAAATAAACGTTGAATAAATATTTAATTCGTATAAAAACAATTATTTAACGTAATAATTTTACCTTCACCATGGCTATTTTTAATCTACGACCACAGGTCAACCTGATATCTAATCCTTACGAACTTTAAATTCAGTCTAAACTGAGAAAATATATAATACAATTTATTTCACGGTATTGCAACAAATAAACGTTGAATAAATATTTAATTCGTATAAAAACAATTATTTAACGTAATAATTTTACCTTCACTATGGCTATTTTTAATCTACGACCACAGGTCAACCTGATTTCTAATCCTTACGAACTTTAAATTCAGTCTAAACTGAGAAAATATATAATACAATTTATTTCATGGTATTGCAACAAACAAACGTTGAATAGATTCTTAATTCGTATAGAAACATTTATTTAAAATAATAATTTCACCTTCACTATGGCTATTTTAAATTTACGACCAAGGGTCAACCTGATTTTTAATCCTCCGAACTTGATTTCACAACGAGAAAGTAATAAGATCGTTGAAACGTACTTATTTGTCAAAGAAACTTGCAAAAATGTATAAATAATAATATGTAATGTTTTAACAAATTTTTGGAAGTATAAATTAATAATAAAATTGTGAAAATTAATAAATTATACGTTATTATAACATTAATAGAATTATGACTAAACCGAAGTTCGAAGTCGAGTATTTAAAGTCTGATATTACGTGCCTAGCGAGTGCCGGTAATTGTTAAAATTTGTTTAATAATTAGTAATAGAAATTCTAATTGATTCTAATGTATACAAGTGTTACAAGAAGGCTGAGTGTGTACAGGGTGGACATAGGCTAGCTAGTAGCCCCCGACCACTCTATTCACATCTCAGAACCTTCAGGTCAAAATACGCCGCGAAGTGTCTAGGGCCCAGTATAAAGGGTAAATGATTTCGCGGGACATCGGCGGGTCCTTATATACCCTCGGTACCCTCTCCCCAAAGTCATTAGCAAAATCGTCGGTTAGGTCAGGCGGGAAATTTTCGCGGGAGATTTTCGCGGGAGATTTCCGATATCTTATTTCAATATCCTATTCGACAAGTCTGAAGAACAACGATGACTAAAATTCAAATGTTTATTTCCCTAAACCTTCAAAATAATTTCGAAATACTTTATTCGAATCGGAGTATTCCAAGTCAGTATCGCTAATTGAAGAAATTATTTGATTGTATTTCAAAGAACCGAAAGGAGAATATTTAAAGTCTGATATTAAATGTCTAGCAAGTACCAGTAATTGGTAAAATGATTTATATTTGTTTTAAAAGGAAAATTTCTAATAGGTATTAGTTCAAATGAATTGTTATTCAGTCTATTGTATTGAAATTCTAATTGATTCTAATGTATACAAGTGTTACAAGAAGGCTGAGTGTGTACAGGGTGGACATAGACTAGCTAGTAGCCCCCGACCATTCTATTCACGTCTCAGAACCTTCAGGTCAAAATACGCCGCGAAGTGTCTATGGCCCAGTATAAAGGGTGAATAAGTTCGCGGGACATCGGCGGGTCCTTATATACCTGCGGTACCCTCTCCCCAAAGTCATTAGCAAAATCGTCGGTTAGGTCAGGCGGGAATCGACAATTTTTCGCGGGAAATTTTCGCGGGAGATTCTCGTTATCGTAACACGGTATAATTTATCAATTTTCACAATTTTGTTATAAATTTATACTTCCGACAATTTGTTATAACATTGCATTTAACAATTTATACGTTTTTACAATATTCTTCAATGGAAACATAGGTTTCAGCGTTCTCGTTACTTACTCGTGGTTAAATTAATTTCATAGGGATTAAAAATCAGGTTGACCTGTGGTCGTAGATTAAAAATAACCATAGTACAGCTAAATTTATCGTGTTAAATAATTCTTTTTACACGAATGAAAAATGTATTCAACGTTTGCTTGTTATAATATCTGGAGACGTACCGATAGTACTGTGCGTCTCGGTGTTCACTCCTTTAAGTACCTGTGTTCATTTTACGGATCAGTGATTTTCACCAATCAGTGTTTAATTGATCGATCACGGCTTACAGCCGGAAGCCTCATATCAATCCGGGCCGTGAAAGTCTCAAAACTCTTATGTCATATGTGTCACGAATGCGCGAAAAATTCTTATGTCTCGATATTAACGTAAACAACAGAAATTAAAACTAAATAGAAAAATTGTCCTATACCGACGTCTCTTTTTAAATAAGCGTACAGTAGGATAATAGAGTTGGTAGCTGGTAAACGTTGATAGTTGGTAAACCTAACCCCTCAATTTAAGCTGATATTGATGTCACTGGGTGTATGCGAACGTTGGAATATTAACGGTATCGGAAATTTCGAGGGGGGGATCCGTGATTTTCTTCGGATTCGCTTCGGGCGTTGTTAGTGCGCGATATCGCCGCGTGATTTAACGCAGAACCGCCCGGCTAAGGGAAAAAATATGCAAACGAGATAAATCGGCCTGAATAAATCAAACGGAGTGAATTATACTGGGTACTTTGCTGGTTCGCCCCGCTTCAGCTGGAGCTACACGTCGAGTGCAACAAAGAAGTCCGACTTAATAGCCCCGGTTAATGCGGCAAATCCTCTTTTCGTTCAAAAGCATCGCGTCTTGTTTGTCACGGTATTTCTCCTACCGTCTTCTGCATTCGTAGAAAATTTCTTCGTTTCCGTTTCCAAACACCAACAATTTTTCAACGAAAAACAATAATACGTCTGAGAGAGATTATTAACCCTTTCACAGTCTGATATAATTACGAATCGGAGCCAGTAAAATTCATACTTTACGCGTATCTTTTTTTAACAATTACGCCGTGTGTAATCATTTTTAATAATAATAATATCTCGTCCCTTTCTAACTTTCTTCCTAAGAGTCTCTCTCGAGTTAAACTGTTCGTTATTTAACGCACTGCCCGGTTAACCCCTTGATTTGTTTTGTTCGTTGTGCATCCAAGCGTTAGGTATTTACTGTTTTAGTACTGTATTGGGCAAGAAAAGGGAATGTATCGTAGATTAACGACACTTGCTAATCTCCACTTTTATAAATTGAAACCTAACTTAACTTTCAAATTCATTTTTGTTACCGATATGACTGTTTCTGTCGCATCTTGATCAGAATCTGTGCCACGAGTCTGACTCGTTGTAAGGCAAGGGGTTAATACGCCGAATTGTATGAAATTCCTGTGAGAACAAAGAGATCGATAACACGACGATTTTACTACTGTGTTATATTTTTTCCTTTTCTTTACGTAGGACCAATATTTCAGGACGAGCAATCTTTAATAAAACATCTCGGCAATGCGATTTGACGTTGTTTACCCTAGCACTGGCAGGGGAAAAATTTCAAACAAGACGCGGATATTTACGAGGCAGGAAGTGCAAGGTAGTTATAAGTCATCGAGACCTCGTATTCCCCGTTCGTTCCAAGTTTAATCAAAATTCACGTTCCATTTTAATTAAGCGGCATTCCAGGACGTGCTTAAAACCAAAGGGCCACGAAGAAAGCGAAGCCCCAGGACACCCCGGCATTTCTCTCTCTCTCTCTCCCTTGTTTTTTCTTTACCGAAACGACGAATATTAATACCGATGAAAATTGATCACTCGCGAGAGCACATTTTAATCATCAATATTAATTAGCCCATTGAACCGTGCACGAATTAAGAAAGTTCACCGGTAAAGAAGAAAGGAAAAGAACGGTTCAGCCTGAAAGCGAAAACCCTCTCTCTACCTCTTTTTTCTCTCTTCTTCATGTATTCTTCAGGCTCCTTTTGTTTGTTTCTTTTTTTTTTCGATTCCGGTTTACCAGGTCCGAAGTTCAACTTCGGCGGATAACTTCGCCTCGACGTGGCAACAATTAACCGATTCGACCTCGAAATTAATCATTCCCTACTTTTCACCGCGTGTCGACGAAGATGAATTGTCTCGCGGGACGCGTTCGGAAACTTGAGAGTTCCTTACATTTAGCGAGTTACCACTTTCTGGGTCATAATTGTGACGAATCATCGAGAACTTTGTACGATACGTCGATCACCTCGATTAGCTCTACTTAACGAAGTTTTATTTTTACTTCTCGTGGAACAGTATGAATCGTTCGTGACACGTTCAGAAGAATCAAAGAACGTTTCTTTGCGAATTCTTTATTTTAAGGTAGCATTAACCCCCATCCGTCCCTCAGTTTCGCATGCTAATAAGTCCCTCGATGTTAATTTGACACAATGCTAAGAAATCAATTAAATTTTGTAAATTCTCCTTTGTTAAATACAGAAAACAAACGAAAATTTTTTCTGCATACAGCCGAATGATACAATTTGTTACCGGAAAAATGTGTCATTTGACGCGAGCGAAGGCTCAGGGTTAAGAAGCATCTATCGCACTTCACTTTTACTGGATTATGGGAGTTATTGGTTGTTAAATAATTAATAATCCTTATTTTAAACTGTAAACTTTTTATTGGACACAGGGAAGGTTCGCTTTTCTACTTGATGGTAAGAGCACTGTATACGGACTGAGAATGCTCCTGCCCTAATATTGGGACCGAAGGGCCTTTTGTCACGTATCATAAACATTTAGATCTTTACTAAACTGGGAATTGCTTCCCCACCCACCGTACTCTCCAGATTTGGCCCCCAGCGACTACTGGCTTTTTGCAGACATGAAAAAGATGCTCCAGGGAAAGAAATTTGGCTCAAATGAAGAAGTGATTGCCGAAACTGAGGCTTATTTTGAGAGCAAAGATAAATCGTTTTACATAAAGGGCATCGAAAAGTTAGAGGAGCGTTGGAATGAATGTATCACTCTTGAAGGAGAGTATGTTGATGAATAAAGTGGTAAATTGTTTTTCTTAGTTAGACCGGAGACTTATTGAGTGATGTGTTACTTCCTAGTAAGGCGTTAGATTAATTTTTGTTACATCTAACTGACTGATAAATCTAACAACTTTCACTGTCAATTTTCCTCGCGAAGAAACTTCCGTAAGTACTTTATTATTACGTCTAGTTCGAGTCAGTGAATCGGCATTCTGAAAACGTCTGCAGAGGTACGCAAAACTTGCCTTCAAGTGGGCCCATTGTCGAGCGTTCCGACAAGATGGCCGTCTCGAGGGTCTCTACTGCAGTCGCTGTATTTGAGCCGCGTGCAGCATCGCGAATCTACCATCTTCTAGCTCGATAATTTCCTCGTACGAAGAAAAAGAATCATCCATCGAATTTATCGAACGCTTAATCCGTCTGTAACGTTCAACGACTGATTTAATCCTCAATGGCGAGTTTATTTGTGCTTCACCTCCGTTGTACTCGGCGGAAACAGCGGTGAAGTAACGAGCGCTCATCCGTCAGGACCCGATAACATACTCGAGACCGACTTTCCCTCGGTTCTGCATCCAATCTGCAGCTCTTATCGATTTCTTATTACTTAGAGGCGTGCCCCTCCAGCTTCGACGAGATCGTTTCACGGATGCAGGCGTCGTCTCATGGGTGTCGTTACTCGCACGTTTCGCCCTCTTGCTAATCTTCGAGCAAGACGATGTTTCCCGGTGTCAGCAAGTCCGCCCTGATCGACTCTCGCCTCTTTTTGACGAGAAAATCCGCCAGGACCGACGAGCCAACGTCATCCGACATATCGGATTTCCCTTCGTTCCTTCTCTCTCTCTCTCTCTCACGGGTTCTTCATCGAGTCACCGATACCTTTTACGGGATCAGATAGAGAAAAGGAACAGGTACTCCGCAGGTGTTGGAGTTGTTTAACATGCGTACGACGATCAAAGAGCGTACTTCCGGAAGATCGGATTATTTGCAGATTTCGTCCTTTGATCTGGTGGCTTCGTTTTCGCGGACATGTCGCCTTTGAGACTTTCCTGGAGAGATCGAGTGCAAGTTTTAATAAGATTATTCGAATAAATATAATATACTTTCGTTAGATATTCGCGATAATTGGAATTTTTTAGATTACTTGTTGAATTCTTCGATTCCTTGGGAAACTTAAGAGTGTGACAAATTAGTGGACTAATTAGAAGTTTGTAAGTTCACGTATGGTGCAGTATAAGTTTTTATAAGATTGTAGGATACTTTCATCAGATATTCACGATAATTCGCATTTCTGAGATTCCTTGGAAAACTTAAGAGTATGACAAATTAGTGAACTAATTAAAATCTATCAAGTGTAGAGTGAATTAACCAAAAAAATTGTAACAGCAGAATTATTTTATGTCGAAAGTGAACAAGAATGGAGAATGCGGGGTATTAAGGACGACCGAACTTTCTGTCCTACAATATGCATTAAAGCCATCAAAATCTTACCGCGTGGTGAATAAATGATTTGGCTAAAAATACTTTCCGCGTAAATAATCAATTATTATTAGAAATGAGGCGCGAGCTACCGAAGTGGACGGTGATTCCCGTGGGAGACTTGAAACCTTTATAGAGCCGAAGTGAAGTTCGCTGTAGTCAAGTGTAAGTAACCAGCGTAGACGACGCCTCTCGATGGAGAACCACCAGGTGACCGATAAAAGATACCTTCGTGAACTTTCGCCGGGGCGCGTCGAGTTTGAATGGAAGATCGATAACAAGTACTTGCTGGTACATACCCGTTAATTTATGTCGTACAAAATATTTCCCTGCAAATTGTTTCTAAACACCAGGAACAAAGGAAAGTATAAATTTCTTCAATTTCTTAGATTAGGTGCTTTCGTTGGATATCAGGTGTACGAATTAATTCGGCGTCAATTTTCAAAAAGTCTGGAAGGCTTTATGGACTGAAAATCGCCATACTTTCTCAGACAGAGAATACGTCTGTTGCCGAATAAATGGAAAAAAGTTATTTAAAATAGTGGAGATCATTTTGGACATTAAAATTGTGTTCGATTCTTGGTAAATCAACGTTTAAGTTTGTGAAAAAGGCACCGAATTAATTTGTACACCTAATGTTAACGAAAGTTAACTTGCACTTGGCTCTGCAAATTTTTCACCTTTAGTATTTCAGGTTTACGTTGATTATACGCGATACTTTAAAATTCTCCTTTGAAACCGCTACAGTTTCACTTTAAACTACACTCGGACGCGCATACCTTCAATTAAGAATTTTTAATTTCCGAATTTTGTGTCGGCGCCAAGGAATATTCTGAAATTCTCCCCTTTACAGAATCGAGAAATAAACGTACATCCACTTAACCTACATTTATATACACGAATATTATACAAATTTCATATGTCACAGCGACGCTCTGCAAAAACCACCTTCCGCAAAAAATATTTTCGTACTTCATTGGGTCGAACTAATCTGAGAATTAACTCTACAGCCTGGACGAAAAAAATTCCAAAAAAATCCGTCGAACTGAACCGGTCGATTTGTTGCGTCTCGCGGGACGCTGGCGAATTTCAGGAAAAACGCGATCGTCGGTTGGAGATTGTGTAAAAATACGGGCCGCTAAATGCAACGAGTGATCGTAACTAACGAAAGGGAGCCGAAACGCTTTCAGAATTTATCGAGTCCACTCGATGGGGAATTAATCGACGACGCTGCCCGGTCAGGGCGTCGGGCGATCTCTAAGAAACGCGAGCGAGCCGGAAGTACAAACGATCGGAAGTAATCCTCGAGAGGTAGAGGTAGAGAGAGAGAGAGGGCAGGTGAGATTTTACGGCGGGAGGAACGACCATCTCGGAAGGAACTTTCGAATGACGCCGCTGTTTCGTGATCTAATTCGAAAGTTTTAAATCGAGGTCGTAATAAGCCGCGAGACTACTCGCTGGGGAAGATCTGACGCGCAATCAGAGCAGAATCCGCGGTACAGTATACGATCGTTCGCGATTACTCGGAGAAATTTGCGTAATCTTGCCTTTTACGTTTTTGCCGTGTCTTGATCGTGAGTTTTACTTTTTTAGGTATTAGAGGTGTTTGATAATTGAGTTAATAATTGATTCCATGTTGTACGAAAGAAACACTATAATTGTGCTTAAACTTTAGAAATGTTCAAAATTTACAGAAATTTTAGGAAAATTTTTTTAATATATTTTTTAGAATTTTTCAGAAATTTCACTTTTCAGAAAAACTAACCACCCGATCCACGTTCGTTCCGCGTTTAACCCTGTTTCGAGGTAATTCTTTCGTGTCGCCGCGTCCGCGCGATGTTTCGCGTCGAAAGTTTCTCCCCTACCTACCGAATAACGCGGCAAGTTTAATTCTCCGAGGCTACGGGGCAACGATATAGCCCGCTTCGTCCATCCAGCTGAATTACCAACCAAAAATTGGACTGCCATCAACTCCTCTAGCTCCGAGAATAATGCGTGTTCGTGTAACTTTAACCGTTTCAAACCAGTCGGACGGTTCTTTCCGTGAAAAACGACAATCGGAAATGACGCACGATCCCAGAAGCTAAACCGGGAAGGTTCGCGACCGCGCTCCAAACAAATAGCGTTTCCCCGGCTGTGTCATCGCGACTACCGAATTCCCTGAACCCTTTACCAGCACGCTCGGAACAAATATTAAATGATAGTCCCTTCACGGTGTCGCTGCTTTCTGGACACTAATGGAAACTGTCCGGAAAGGGAAAAGAATTTAATACTGTATCGGAATTGGCCAACTTTCTGTGACTTTGGTAACTGGCTGTCAGCTATCACCGGCGTACATTTGTTACGAGGTTTCGGGAGGAAGTAACGGTGTTACGTGTTGCCATGGGATAGGTGGCTGGTTCTGTTAGATTCGGTTCGTATTGTAGTTACAGAAATTTTCGAAATAGAATCGTTAGTTCGTGTTTTGGATATGTAGCGAGGGTAAAATATGTGTATCAAGTGATATAGCGTATTAGTTTCAATCTATATACACATAGAGATTTAATATAGTAAAAAGAAAAAGAAAATGTTTAATACAAGAATGTCCCCAAAACATCCCTTCGAAACTTACTTAAAATCAACTAAAATTCTCCAAACTGTGCTCACAATTTTATAATAAAAAAATGTCTCCATTGTTGCAAATAACAAAATAATTCCCCACGGTGCTACAATCTTCCAATCTCACCTAAAATTCACCCTACACCTCGCCCTAAATGAAACGCTAAAAGAAACTGTTCCTCGTAAAGCTGCAATCTTCCAAACCCACCAAAAACCTTCCAAAAATCTCCAAAAGCACGCACCCAATTTCACAACAAAATACCCTCTCCGTAAACCCGAACAAGATCGCAAACACCCCATCGCCTTCAAGTTCTTTCAACCGTTCTAAACAAACCAACCGCGAAACCGTCTAGAACGTCGCCCCAGTCAACAATTCCGCAGGCCACGTGTCAAGTCGCGGCTACCACTCTCCCGTACCCAGCTAAATCTATCCAAGCAATCCAGAAGTGTCAGCAACTGCTCCCAGCCGAAAAGTTATAATCCTACCGGTCGCATGATCCATGCAAGCAAGGGAAGTACAGCACGTCGAGGTCGGTTTTTGTCGCCTCGAACGTCTCGGCTGCGGTGACGGCAGACCAATGTCTGCTCCCAGGATAAACCACGCGGGAATTGAAGCTCGAGGATTCGTCTCTCTTCTGCTGGCTGCTAGAACGCGTCCACCAGGCAACGAGAGAAAGAGAGCAGACTGCAGAGAGAAGAGAAGAGAAGAGAAAATGTCAGGTAGAGGGAGGGATGGAAAGTGTAAAAGCGAGGAGAGGCGAGTAAGAATGGGTGGGAACGAAGCAGCGAAGAAGGGAAGAGAAACGTTGGAAGTGTATAGAGGAAAAAAAGCGGGAAATACCCTCGGGAGCCCTCGGCAGATTTATGCCGCCCCTGGCTGGCTGGCTGGCTGGCAAGCCTCTGCACCCTATATACCTTCATCCTCCACCCTCTGTGGCCGCGAGGTTACCTCCTAACCAAAGGATCCCGCAGGATATTATACGATATGCACCGAAAGTTGATAGATGGCTATTACGTTCCGCTAAGACGAGCATGCTACGTTCTGCGGCTCTTTCTCTGTCTTCCTCCTTCTTTTTTTTCCTTCACCCCCGATTCGCCTATATCTATCCTGTCTCTCTTTCTCCTAGTCTAGTCGATGGTGCGTTCGAGCTCACGGATGTGATTTTTCGGTGGAAAAGTTCCCTTGGTTCTCGTCCATCGTCTACGCTGCTCGTGCAAACGACTGGGATTCCCCCTCGCTCCCTCACTTGTCTGTGACTTTTTGCTCCTCGCCGCGAGATTCTGAGCAGCCGAAACGATCCGGCAGAGATCCCCTGGCCGATCGAGGACTTTTCGCTCGATCCTGGAATCTTCGGTTTTGGAAATGTTTCAAAAAATTGTCGCGTGAAGGGAAATTTTCTTCGAGCTTCCTCGAATTTCGTTAATTCGTGCGTCCATGTAGAATTTTTCATCGACAAATGAGACGATTCGGTGGTGATTTTTTCACGAATTCAGTATCTTCTGGTGATCGCAGAGGAAAATCGTTACGAAGCGAGATTCTTTTCTGTGCTCGCGAGAACGGCGAGTGCATTATCGTATTACGTTTCGCTCGACGAGACCCGAGCAACGCAAATGAGGACTTATGTCCAGCCGCTGTCTTCCATCCGGGGTAATTTTTTCTCCTGCCGTGGCGAAATTTGCTTCGTAACGCGTTGGCCAACTTGGAGGGGATTAAAACGAATTCACTGCGTCGAAAAGAGGAATTCAGCCAGCATTTTTGAATCATTTGCCGAGTAGAATTTCGTCGATAATGTGCTCGGAGAGATTAGTGTAATTGTTACGCGGCACATACCTGCACTACCCCAAGGGGAAAGAGCCCTCCATAAACCGGGTCAGGATTTCTAAATTTTACATCGTTCAAATATTTCTCCAAATCCTGACCCGTCGGTAGAGACAATAACTTTATGAAGCCATTGATTCTCCATCGCATTCCTTATAAGTCCCTGTTTTTTCACCGATGACCGAGGTTTAGAATTTTTACTTTGTTTCTTTCATGTATTGTTCACCTCAGAGTGCTTCATAAGTTTATTACCTGTACCGTTCCGGGTTTCGAGGCAAGCGGATTTTCGCGACGGTCACCCAGGGAGCACGTGTTCTACCTGAGAGTGACTGTTCGCTTGGGGGTGGTTATTTTGTTTCTCCTTCCGCATTTTTTCTAACCTATCAGTTAAAATATCAACCACCACCCTCGCTACTTCCGACTAATGACATTAACCAATCCGCATGTCTCAAAAACCTAAGACACGCCTTATCCGAGGTAAGGTGAAGGAAAACCGACGGACATAGAATCAGTATAAAAACAAACTCCTCTCACTACACTGAAAAAGAAAACGCGAGTTCACACAGACTCTTCCTAGACACGTACATTGATAAAAATTCCTAGTTTAAGATAGCTTAGATTTCACTCTTGTTTGTAAATAATAATTGATTGTTACAAAAATCCAACCCCATTCTCAGTCAATCATCCCTTATCTGCGTAAAAGTTCGTAAGGGAATCACGCTGGTTTAATACGTCGCGAACCGCGTGAACAGTAATTTTTGACGATTTGTCGTAATATTGAATATTAAACTGTTAATTACTGTCAATATTTAGCAATTAATAACATAGAAACTGTGTATTTATATTTTCGTGTTTTGCGACGTAGAAGGGAATTCTGTTTCGTGGCTTTATCCGTCTATTGATTGTATTTCTCGACGTCATGTTCGAATTGTATCACGAAGCTCCGAACGACGTTTGTCCTTTTCTTGGTACATTACACCCGAATCCCTGGGAAAACGTGACAAGTCCGATATTAGACGACAAATATGAGAAATAGATATCCTGTTTTATCCTAGGAGTATATCTGTCACGATTCCAACGGAATCTATGTAAGGGAATTGAAGTTTCAGAATTGGGGAAAAACCATGGGTGGTAGTAGTAGCTCGGGTCTTCGCGAAGAAAATTTCAGGTTTATTGTATTAGAGAGTCCTACGGTATTCCAAGCTCGAAGATAAGAATTTTCGAACAACGTCCGACGGTATCGCGTTATTTATTTAAATCGAAGAATCCGTCTGAAACGGGAATTTTTCGTCGAATTGGTAATCAAACTTTGAACACGTCTCGCGTATAAGACCCAACACCGCGCAAAATTGAACTAACTCTTGGGGTCTAAGTTCGAGGTCGGTTAAAATTAGGGAAACTGCTCCATCTGCAGAATATTACTTTGCGTGTAACACATAGAACCCGGCCGGATCAGAATACGAGCCAGTCTTCTCTCTTCGTGTAGTACTTGACTCGAATGAAATCGTCACTTTACATCAAGGATAACCGAAACGTACGTTCGGATAGCAATTAAACTTTCTTGGTTAATTAAAATCTATCGTTGGAGAAGTTTGCGTGTAAAAACCACGTAACAGTCCTCTTGCTATAAATACGAAGGAAGTATAAGTAACAACACGAGCTGCAAATAAATTTCACTCCTTAGTTTTAGATTTGTAATTACCCATTAAGGTTAAGTATTGAATTAACGACGCTATACCGAGCTTGTTAGGTGAAACAGATTATATTTGCGATAAATTCCGATTCTGACTGGAGTTTTACCTCGCGATATTGTGGGTAAATTATGCGAATACTTTAAATCGTAATTTTTCATTTTCCTAATTTAATATAGAAATTTGACAAGGGTTACTAGGTCCGACACAGAATGATTTGCACCGTGTGCCATCGTCGACGATGATTCGACACAGATTAATTTGCATAGTGGACCATTGCCGACGATGATTCGACACAGATTAATTTGCATCGTGGACCATCGTCGACGGTGTATCGACAGTGAACCGCGAAAATAATTTTTTAGCGACGGTAAACTTGTTAAATGTTACTTATCATTTGTTACATTTTTAAAATTTTACGCACGGTGGAGTTGAAATATCGTTGAAATTCGAAAACGAGAGAAATTCGCTCTCGTCGAAGGAAGCGCAATTACAGCAAGGAAGATGCAAGTTTTTCTGGCGAGGAGAGACGGTTGAAAGTAAGTAGCTCGCGTTTCCGCGGCCGTCGACGCCAAGGAAACCAGTCGTCAGAGGCAGCGAGTGGAAACATTTAAACGGGCCACATCTCGACAATAGATATGGCGGACGAGCAACATGGCTTACCGTGGGATTATAACAACGGGGTCTTGATCCGGGCGAACCAACTAGCATTAATACAATTAGCAGAGCTTCCCTAAGTACCGTAACGCAGCTCACGGTCGGCCTGCCCCTTGGACTTGGCCCAAATATTCGCGATTCCGGGGCCAAACCGCCGCGAACCGACCTGTCGACGTATTCTATTACCGAATCTCTGTTCCGATATGCCACGCCGCTGTCCCTCGAATATTTCATGACGTTCGTCAGAAACGGTGAAGAATGGAGAAACGTGGAAAGGACGGGAGATTGTGAGGGAAGAGAAGGATCTGTGTGTCAGAGGGGATGAAAGAAACAATGGAGAGAATTTTAGAGTAGGCAAGTTTTATTTCGCGAATTTAGTCAATGGAATTTTTTCGAATTTTTCAAGTGTTTCAATATTTCTATTCTTTTGGGCATTTTTTCCAAGACTTGTCGTTGGACTGGAAGAATTTTCCTTACATCTATGCTTACGCCTTAATTAGTGTAGAAGCGTTGTTAAAAACGCTACGTATTTTAATTTTGGTGTTTTTTTTTCTCATTTTTGAAGTGTCCCGATAGTTCTATTTTTCGAAATTTTTTCCAA
>NW_017100202.1:390956-398471 GCF_001263275.1 Habropoda laboriosa | reverse complement strand
TTAATTAGCGTACAAGCTTTGTTAAAAATGCTACGTATTTCGCGGTATAAAGCTGTCTTGTCCGCGTGCCGGTGATATGCACGTTACAAGTTTCTCGTATGCATAACATTAGACCAGCCACAGTTCCTATGATGCCAGAAATAAAACAGCAGGAGTAATTCAACTCCTGAGAGTACACGAACTAGAGTACGCAGAACTATTTCATTTTAACGTCCACCTACTTTCGTACAAAACCTACTACACGTGTATCCATTTTTTTTACCTACATTTACCTGAACAAATTACTCGAACAATTTCAAAGAGAAACACTGCTAAATTCTAGCAAAGAAAAATTTGTCCGCTTTGAAGTAATATAAATATATTCGTCAAAGAATTTTTTCATTCTCACAGTTTCTCTATAGTCTTTCCATTGGACAAACTAAATTACTGAAACCCGTTAGCGTTCGAATTGGAGGGCCAGCGTGTTCCTTTGTCGCGATCGGGACACACCTATAAGGATTTCATCGATGACAAGACATCGATATCTTTGGCACCCAGGTGGCCATTCGTTTACGGTTTAGAACGGAGCCGATCAGCTTCAAAGGCAATTCCAGCGCGGCTCGATTGGCCGACACCCCGTGGGTTAGAAAGCGTCAAACGATCCTGCGGATGGCCGGCCAGCTCGTTCGCGTTTCAAATCTACACGCTCCACGATAAAGTGAACAATGAGTCTGTGTAGAACAGGCGGACGGAGAACGACGGCACGGCGTCGCGGCGCTCCAAATCAATTTCACACTTTAGGGACGATCGACTTAAGCATCGTCCACGACGATTTATGATCGGACAAAAGTGATTGTTATTTATTTTCAATCGTAACTTTCAATCAGAAAGTAACGACAAAGTGTTCCACGGGTTCTGTTATAGAATCGAATAATTTGCAGCTCTTTGTTGAATTTGACTGGGTTTTTCGGGTTCCTTTGCGGAATGATTGAATGAAAGTTTAGAATTTCCGGTGGGAATATTTTTTATGAAGAAATGTAAGTGAAGAGTGCTGTGTTTAAATCGGGGTAAATTGAAAAATGGAAAAATTGAGGGAGACAAATTTCTCTGAAGGTTACTTTACGGTTTATTACAGTCGAAAATTCAAAATTCGACGTTCACCTGTTATAAATCTTAAAAGTGCAGCATAATTTGAATGACTCAATGCATAAAGTATTCTTTACAAAAATTTTGCATAAAATATCGCCTACAGTGCTATATAAAGTGCACTATGTTGAATTAACAAACTATTCACAAAATTGGCGAAACAACGTGTTTCGTTTGAACCGAAGAATTTCTCTTCGGTACAAAAATTCTTCAAAATTCGACTAGAAGAGATCTCAATCCTTCAAACGAACCGCATCACGGTATTCCCCAGCTTCACAAACATCTCCATTATTCCCTCCAAAAATCCACTCGAATCGAAACTCCGCTTAATCAATCTCTCTCGTAATCCCCCCACGATTAAGCCGATTTAACTAAAAGTACCATTCAGCGCATTCTAATAAAACGCTCCAACAGTCCCATACTCGAAGGAACAATTTCTTTCATTGCACGATCTATTGCAGAGCGCATCGCGGCGTGTTATCTGAAGGTATCACGGATGTAATATCCACGACAGAGCTTCCTGTTTGCGGTCGACGCGATAAGAAAGAGAGGAGCCGGGGCGAGGCGCGTGTGTCGTACGTGCATGACTTCCAAAGACGAGAAATAGAGGTGTCCCGATGAGGGAACGAGATTAGTATCTTCCCTATCGAAACGTTACTTATTTCGCGGGCCACACGGCTGCCGCCGATTCTCGTCCGTTCTAGATTCAATAGCGGCCATGATGTCGCGTTTCCGACACGTACGAGCCTGAGCATTGTTGATCATTCGACGTTTCTGATACAGCTGAGAGATACCAGCCGAACAATGTCACATCGATTCCCTTGGTTATTCATCGACGAAACACCGTACCTACCTCTCTGTCCTCTGACACGTTTAAAAACTTATCTCGACACGGATCAAACGAAAGTTCGGCAATAAAATGTAAGTTTCTGATGTTTCACTGCGATCGAGGATCGTGTTATCAAGATCTATCGGCGGGGAGAGCGGTGGGTAGGTTTTCCCGTTGACTTCGAAGGCAGTTTGTAAAGAAGTTGGGTAATAATTCTTGTTTGAGAAAGTAGGAAAAGTTGCGCGATTCTGTGGAACGTAATTCTGGATTTGCCGTCATATGTGCGGGAGTTAGTTTCCGCTTCTTAACCTATCGACAATCGAATGATGAAGTTAACCGGGGGTAATAGGTTATCTCGCGCGATCTTTCACACGGCGTGGAATAATTCGTTAGATGGTGCGAAATGTTGTTGGAATTTTGCTGTTGATCGATGGAAAGGTGAGGAATCAGACGGTTTTGTAGATATAACGTTGATTTGACCAGCAGACGAAGTTCATACTTACTAAGGCGAGATAGCTTGTAGGCATCCGCGGTATTAATTACGTCTACGAAAGCCTGCAACTCAAACTTCCGAGTCGTGGTATTCTTGTTGTGGTTCAACATCGCAAATTTGAAGGCTGACTGAACTTCGTCGGTGCCCTGCTCGAATATTGCACCTGTAATCAGAAAACACGAACGATCATTACCTCGCTAATTTTCTTGACTAATTGAAATTGTTGCTTGCATATATATCTATATAACGAGTAGAATTTTACGTCAAAGATATTATTGTCTCGTATTATTTATCCTTTTCCCTATCAATCTTATAACATCCACTACCGGCCAAAAGTTTCGAATCACCCCCCACTTTTCATCAATATTAAATCTGCTGCTAATTTTTCTCGTACAATTTATCTCGTATCAGTTGATTCGAATGATAAAAAATTCTCAAAGTCGTTGACTTTTTTCTGGAAATTTTTGTGTAAATTGCAATGCTCGGTGATTCCAAACTTTTTGCCGGTAGTGTATATTTAATCCACAGATGTTCAAATGTTGCAACAAAGAAAATATTAAGTCATCCCATAAGTTCGAGTTGAATTTTACAATTTCGATGAATATTTTCGAGGAACCTTTGAATTTGATTAAAAAAATTTAAGCGCCTTATCATTCCACAATTTTTTTCTTTTTGATAAGACCATTATATCGTCGTTAGAACATTTTCTTGGATTTTCATTCAAACATTTTTCACTTTCGGCACGAACTTATGGGATGACCTAGTAGCACGTAAATCATATAAGCGATAAGCTCCATTATCTGCTGAATTTCTGGACCGAAATTCAAATCCACATCTTCTTTCTCCCAGAAAAAAATTATTTTTACCTAAACATTCTAACACACTCAAACTTGGCATAATAAATTCTTCAGTTTTTATTTTATCCTAAAAAATAAACAACGAAGGGAACACCACTCTACTTAAAGAACGAACCAAAAAGAGTGTCTCCTCAGAAACCATCAATTGAAAGATTTACACACATGATCTACACAAAATCAAGTGACACTTTCTGAATTGAAAAAAAAAAAAAACAAAATACGATTAAGTGGTTCGTCGAGAACGGGGTATAATAATCGGAGAACGGTCGCTGTAGCGGCTGTATGATAGCACAATACTCGGTTTGCCAGTGGCTCACATATGGCACAGTAGTACGAGCCAACGTCTGCTCGGCCACTGTCGGCCCACGACCCTCGTGTAATTACGTCGATCCATTCGCCGTTAATACGTACCGATATTAATACTGCTGCCTGTCCAACGGTTTACCCTAAACTACCCCTATAACCGATATTCCGCTAAATTTCTGATTATAATATTCCTCGATCGTCCTCAAAGGACCTACGTTCGCCGTTTCAATCGGCCATCTCCGGCTACGAACCCTGTAACCTTACAGTTAGCCACAAACACCAAAAAAAAACGAACATTTCGCGACGGTTACTCGTGGATCAGTAGTATCTGACATTCGAGTTGGCAAACGTCTAGCTTCCGGTCGATTTATCTTGGCCAACGTTGATTTCTCGATAAACAACAGTCGAAGGAGCCGCTTCGTTTTTCCTCGGATGCATCGGCGAACGAAGTTACATTTCGTCAAAGGTACCGAGAATTTTTTTTCCCGTCGAGACTTTGAAAATGGTTTTTTGTTTTAAATAAAACTAGAGAAAGGACGGCATCTCCTTTTTTCCTCGCTTTGTTGTCGGTGAAGAAGTATAAGCAACGAGACGTCGTCGTCGCATCGGAATGATTTTCTTTACGACTTTCGAAGTCGCGACGCTGAATTTGACTTTCTTCCGAGGGTTTCTCCTTCTCCCGTCGAAATGAGAGAACTTCTCGCACGTTCTGCCACCCCTCACCCCTCCTCCTCTAACCTTGCGTAATATTATTCCACGGATTTTTCTTATTCCCTACTCCGCGCTTTCTTTCGTGCCGCGCCGCGTCATTGCCGCCGCCTTCCATTTTCGTGCAATTTCTTCGCCCCTGGAAATCCTTAAAGAATCGCGGATCAACGTTATCTCCGGGCTTTATTAAATTAACCGTCGAACGTAATTTTTCAAGGAAAATGGAAAGAAAAATACAGCGGACGAGATCAATATTCGAATACAACTTTTCTGCGCTTCTATGCAAATGTTGCGATAGAGGTTTTCACGAGAATTGTAACGATAAATTAGGCAAAATCGATCGATATTTCAGCTCGATTACGCCCTCTCAACAGGTGTTCGCAACAATCTCCGAGCGATTTTTATTCGAAACTCGAGCGGAATGCCGGTATATTTCGCGACGCTGTGTAAACCGTAAGAACAAGGTTGCAGAGAAAAGCGTTTCTTCTGTTCTTTGTGCGGAACTACCGAGCGAACGGAATGAAAGAACTTCTCGCCTGGTGTTCGTCCTTTCCCTCAGCGCGATATCAACACGACTCTCGCCTCTCTCTGTGCTCTTATCGAAACGCCGCTGTTTCTGCCTTTTGAAACGCGCCGCTTCGCGGAAGTTCGTGAAACCGTATCAGAAGAAGCGGGATTATTATTCACCCTGGGGCCTGTTAAACGAACTCGATCGAAAGATAACGCGAACGTGCCACTGTTTTTCGTGCCTTGCGATTTCTTTCCCGTGATTCCTTTCTGCCTGGAACAGATTTGGAAAACAAAGGGAGAATTTTTCGTATTTGTTACACTCGTCTGCGTTCGTAAATTTTTCGATCTTGTATACTTTATTTTTCGTTATTTCCTGGATTTAAGGATTATTCAGAGATTACTTTCTGGATTTAAAGATCGTTGCGTCGCACGCAAATTCACGTGAGCTCGCCCCGGTCTGGCGGATTATAGCCACAAAAATCATTAGCCACCTTTGGCCTAATCTCATTGCGGCCGATCAGACGCCCCTTGGTCCACCCTGCGCCGCGCGAACGTCATTGTTCGCGCCCGCGGTAGATATTTCTGGTAATAAAACGGTACCGCTTTCGGGGCTGACAATTTTACATAAACAAATCCGGTCCCCCGACAGCGGCTCACAGGCATCCCCTTCTCCGAAGAAACGCGCTGCAGCGCAAGGAGAGGGTTGTCGCCACCGTTTAGGCACCCTGACACAAAATTGTATAAAGAGCGAGCTCACCCTCGCCCGACAGATCAGATCACAAATGAACCATCAACTAAACAACAACGAACAGGAACATTCTCTATCTATTCTCAACGAGGTTCAGAATCGTTAAATCAAGGCTGAACCACAGCGAGCTCTGGACCGAACAAGGTCGAACGCTCGCAACAAAGATTATTTCAAGATTGAAATTTCACCCTTGTATATATTGCCTGTTGAAAAGTTTGATATCTGTCGACGAGCTGCATATCTGCAAGAAAGTATCTAATGTTGAACGTGTTAATTACACGAGACCGTTAGCGAAGTAAACGGTTACACGGTTGCGAGTCTTGTAAATCGATAGTAATAGATATACAAGGGGAACGAGCCACAGTGAAATTGATACAAGCAGAAGCGTAAACATTGTTTAATACCTAAGACTTTGATGCTTGTTCGTGAAACAAGCTTCTAATGGCGTAGTTGCGAGAAGTTTAATGAACTACGATCACAAAGTTGCGCTCAGACAATCAACCATCTATGATCTAATGTGTCCCAGATTTTGGTCATCTACCAGCAACGAGCGCGTAACAAATTTTCTTCTTCCCTTATTAACAAATAATAATCGCTCTAATCTAATATTTTTCGTTAGCTCTTCCTTCTGTCGTACTATCGAAAATTGCATAAAAATCTACTTTATTGCAAAATTAAAAACGAGATTGGAATCGTTAGTAGACAACTGATACGTGATCAAGTATTAAAAATGCTAATTCCTTTCATAAAACCCATATTAGTATCGCTAAAAGATATCGTAACGAACGTGAAAATAGATATATCAAATTATGTCGTACCCAAAAATATCAGGCAACCGAAAAAGTTCCTTTATCACTCGTTACCTGATAGAATCTTAATTCGAAAATTTCACAGCTCGAGCTTGAAGCAAAAGTTCATTAATGCGAAGGTCTCCACTTGCTTGAGACAAAACTCATCTTACATTGTACGCCTCCTTGACGCAGCTATTTACATACCAGCCCTTCTACTCGTTCACCTGCCAATTTCTTTCACGGTCAAATCTTAATCCACCTTTAACGTGCTCCAATCGAGTGCCGAAAGCTCAAACAAGGCAATCGAACGAGCTCGATAATTTCACACCTCGAACGCCACAAACATCAGAATTCCGCCAAGGAATCTGAATTGTTGGAGGAAACGCAAGAAAACTAATAAGCCAAAATATATATCAAGATCACAATGGTACCTTTAAAAACCAATCTGGGTGGCCGTGTTTATCTCGGTGAGCGTTGACAGGTGGGGCGCCGCCGCGCGTCTATTGATTGGTGCCCAGCCTCCCCACCATGCTCTCACACTCACATCGATTCCCCTTTTCTCCCCCTTCGGCGCCCTCGTGTTCTTCCCAGCTCCTTCACCCTTCTTCCTTCTACTTTTCCATTTTCCATCCACCTTTCTTTTTCACCTCTCTTCCTACTTCTCTCCTCCATCGTCCTTCATACTTTTCTTCCGTTCGGCGAACCTCGTTTTTCGGCGTTGCACCTCTCTCGACACCGGTACTCGCCTTCGAACCGCCGCTTTTACGCTTCTTGCATCCCTCGACTCTCGCCTTTACCTCGTATCCCGGACGTCGTTCCGCTCTCCTATCCACGACGACGGCGAACGACCGATTTTTTCCCTCATTTGTTACCGTTCCAGGTAGTCTCCGCGAGTTTCCGGTTCCCAATTTCTCCTCCAAAGAGTTACCACTCTTATAGTCAGTTTCGAATTTTCTCCTCGTTCTCCTTTGCTCTCTCCCTCCCTCTTTTCTCTAGTTCTTTCCTTCTCTCCAACGAACAGGTTTAATCGTTTCACCAGAGAGCTGTAATTTACTTTACCTCGATTTTCCATCCGTTTCTTTCCCCCCCGTTCCTTACAAATCGCTCCAACCTTCGCGTCGCTTTGCCGTGGCCGCGCCGAGCGAATC
>NW_017100202.1:377263-390938 GCF_001263275.1 Habropoda laboriosa | reverse complement strand
GCTCCACATGAATTCCAGAAACTCGCGCGTTCCCTTCTTCTTCTCCTTTCGCTCGTCTTTTCATTCTCTATCTGGA
Organism: Habropoda laboriosa; assembly: GCF_001263275.1. Taxonomy (NCBI): domain Eukaryota; kingdom Metazoa; phylum Arthropoda; class Insecta; order Hymenoptera; family Apidae; genus Habropoda; species Habropoda laboriosa. The sequence continues at coordinate 390,862 of NW_017100202.1, read as the reverse complement.
CGGTTTAACTCGTACGAGCTGCTTCTTCTTCCGTCTCCCTTTTTATCCTACCTGGACGTCCACGTCGAGCACACCCTTTTCCCTTGTGTAATGAAAAGTGTTTAACGATGTTGGACGACCAATCAGTACCTGTCGCAAAAAGCGTGCTTTCGATTGTTCGTACCGTCGTTAAACGTTTCAACCTTCTTCTCAAACGAGCTCCCCCCGATTTAAACGTACGTTTTACATCGTCCCCGAGAAAATACTACATTTACTTGTAATTGTTCGGCAGGGTGAGACGGAAACCTCGGTTTATAGCACCGAGCTTTGCACAATTCGTGTGGGAGTGAAAATGAGAGCGAGGGTGAAGGAGAGAAAGAGAGAGCCGCATTGGCTGCGCGTGTGTGTGAGTTGTGGGGGTTTTGGTATGAAAGAGTGAATGTGAGAGAGTTGGTGTGAATGGCCTGGGAAGGAAGAACGAACGGAAGACGATCTTGCGTGGCGTGTCTGTTATGTTTAGACAACATGGGTTGTCAAGCCGATCGCGGCCTGTGTGAGTGTGTGTGTGTGTGTGTGGATGCGTGCGCGGAGAAAAGGAGGGAGAGTGTGAGGTGTGTGAGTGCGTGAAAAAAAAGGAGAAGCATCGAGCCGGAAGAGAACGAATCGGAGCGGCGGCGAAAAGAAAAGCGAAGCGGATTATAGGTGAACAGCACCGGCGTCGCGTGGGGTTACTTCTACGAGAATAAACGCAAAAGTATTTAACAATATCCCACATTTGTAATCAAATTTATTTCCAATTGTTGCTTTGTAAAATAGGAGAATCGTTAAGTGGGAATTGTGCTATTGTACTAAAAAAAATTCTTTTAACGTTGAAATTGCTATTTTGAAAAATACTGCAGGGGGTTAATGGCCGGAGCGGGCCGATCATATGGTCGAGCTTGTTTGCGGGAAAAACCTGCGACACGAATAGGCAAGATAGACCGTGGCCTTCCGACGTTCGTTGTTGTTAAACAAGAGCGAGTGTGTTTGTGAGAATGCGTGAGAGAGAGCGAACGCGGGTTGCGAGGACCGTATAAATAGGGTAAACACTAGCGAGACTGTTTCTTTTTTCTGTGAAGGGATGAAGCGTTAACTTTTATATTTTACAAATCTCTAACTACGCTTTTGCATTCCGTTTCCTACAATACCATCACAAAAGTTCCACAATGTCCTCGGTAATTAACCCTCGTACGACGGATGCAGGGTCATTTTGACTCAACAGCGACAAATTCAGGCGGCGCAGTTTAAGTTTGTAAATAAACGTAAATAAAAATGTAAATAAACAAGAATACACAATTCCTTCTTGAAACCCGTGCACAACAGAAATTTTGCTATGGATCAAAACGTCTAAAACCATTCGCCTTCCGAGGGTTAATGCAACGATTTCAAAGTTTCTCACATTTCGTCCAACGATAAACAATCTAAAACAGTAAAATTGCTCGTTTTAAAGCAATTTGTGTAACGTCAAAAGTAGCCATTCGAAAAAGTAACAAAGCGACAAAAGTTCCTCGAAGCGTCTTCAATCGAACGTCTGCAGCTACGTGATATTCGGTCTCACAAGCTTGCAAGCTACGTAGGTACGATTACAAGGAGGCAGCGTGACTCTCTACACAAAACACGTAACGTTTAAGTAATCGAGGAACGGCGTAGTTCAGGTGAATCGACGTGGTTGAAGGAAAAGGGGAGAGAGGCACGTCTCGGGGTTCGATCGTCGAAGCTTGAAATTGTCGGTGCTCGAAGCGGAACGAAGGAAATTTCGAATAATAGCCGTTACAACGATGAACGATCGACAATGTCGTTATGTTTCGGTTATTGCGACTCGCTTCGACGTTTTCCGTGAACTTTATTCCGTTATCTTTTGTTATTGTGTCCGTCGATGACTGTTTGCCGCCGCCTCGCGCTCGCCATAGCGCGGCCAGTTTTACACCCTCCTGGCGTTTTCTCGTTAAAGTGGAAAAGACGAGAGCACGGCCGTGAATTTCGCCGGGATTTCAACGGGATACGTAGAAATTGCGCGGAATGTTTAAATGAAGCGCGATACGTCGCGTCGAATAGAAGCAGTTTTCCGCCGAAAGTGGTTTAATATTCGACGCGATAGTGGAAATTAGCGATCGTTCCCCCACGGACGAAATTCGCCCGTTCGTTCGACAAAAGCGCGTCAGGCTCTTCTTTCTTTTTTTTTTTTTTTTTTTTCATTTCACGCGTTTCGTTGCTTCGATTTTCGGTTTTCGATGCTGTCGAAATTTTACGGCACTGCCCGACGTCGAGGCGAAATTGCGTGGAACGTGGATACGTGAAATTATTCCATTTCCCAACTTCTAAATATTAGAACAGCGATCGCGAGACTAAATTTTTATGAATCTATGGAAAAGTTCCCAAAATGTATATAACAAGCAAAATTAGAGCTTGGAAATTTGAGAAGGGAGTAAGGAAGGACGTAGGGAGGAAAATAGTCGAGGAATGTCTGAAGGAAGAGGCAGCAAATAGAGAACAAACTAGAACCGGAAAAGAGAGATAGGAGTACTTAAAAAGAAACGGATTGAGTCAAGCGGGGGTGGACGAGTTGAGAAGAGAAGGAAGAGAGGTAACGGAGAGGATAAGGAGAGGAGACAAAGAAGTGCAACAACAGAGGCAATACACAAAAATAGAACAATCCAAATACAACATTAGGTACAAACACATCAGAACTATAGGACTGCCAGAATACTTGAGCAAAGAAGGAAGAGGCCAGAAGTTAATAGCCCAAGCGAGACGCGGGAATTTAGAAAACTGGAACAAGTACTGGGAAGAGGAGGAAGGAAGGAGATGCGATTTGTGTGGTGATAGATTCGGAAATCTGGAACATTTAACAAGGGACTGCAAAGAAACCGACAGGGATATCAGGATGGAAGGCGTAGTGAGTGGGAGACAGGACAGAAAGATTGTAGAATGGCTTGAGAAGCTGAAAAAGAGAGAGTGGCTGAGAACACCAAAGAGAATATTAAAGTATAAGGGAGGGGTAACAATTAATGGGTAATAAGTAGGGCGATAAGTTAGTAGACTACGAGGGAATGCGAATGGAAGAGAGAGAACGAATCGAATGAGTGAATAAGATAGTATTGTAAACCAAGTCAAATTCATGGCTGCGAGGCTGAATAAATAAATATATGTATAACAAGCAAAAATATATAAATAAACTCAAACTATAGTAGTCGTTGTAATATTTAGCGAATAAAACAATTGCCTCTAGCTTTTTAATTATATTCATAAAGATACAACAGTAAAAAGTAGTAATAAAGTTACTATTAGTAACAGTAGTAAAAGAATAATACGAATTTGCATAAAAATCCGCAGTCCGCTGATCACTGTCGAATTAAGAAAAGAACGAAGCTCGAGAAAAATCGACATTGAAAGAAAGAGCTTTTCCCAGCTCACTGGGCCAATAAAAATTCTCAAGCTTGAAATGTCAACAGCTGAAAATAGGTGAAAGTACCCGAAACATTCCAGCATCCCTGCTAACAAGAGCCAAGGGAATGACCCGACACACGTTGCTCGTATGCTACGGAATTCCGTCTCTATCGCGTTCACGATAATCGATTCGCCTGGGGAATCGGGAGGACACGCGAGAGAGCCAGAGATTCATAAGGTTAACCATGCAAGTCCTTTCGAGCGACGCCTCGGCTAATCAGCGAACCGTCTCCATGACAAATCCAATCCCACGACAATGACCTAACGAGCTAACTCGATTTAAATCCATGCCCAATATCCTTCGAGGAGTTCTGCTGACTGGCTGGTAGCGTCGCAAGCTGAACGCGACTCGCGAGACGACGTCCTGTCCGGGCCTCGAGACGGCGACGACGACGATCCGATATTGTATCCCTTAAGATATTCCGGGGATTTAAATTAAGTTCTTACCCGGAGATATTGAATCCACTTTATGTTAATATCGGGTGATCCTCCTCGCCGCCCTACGAACGGCTGAATAATTTTCAAAAGCCTCTCTTCCCCCTTGTGGCCAGTAGCTAGGGTGAAGAAAAAAGGAGGAGGCTGATCCGTCTCTTCGAGAATGAAGTTCGGGAATCGACTACGGTTTTTGTCCGTTCGCCTCTTCCCACGAGCTTTGTCCCCCGGTTATAATTCGATTAAGCGACCTGATGAACGGTTTCATCGAGATCTCCGGTGAATCTCGAGTGATTTCGCCGCGAATAGGACTACGAAGTTCCTTCGAGGACGAGTTGACGGTGAAAATATTTAGAGAGCTGAGGGATGGAGTTGTTACTTGCGACTCGAGGGGAATCGTATTAAACGGAAGAGTGGGATTAATGAAAACTGAGCGCGAAAGACATTGCAGAATTTTTTGTATCGACACTGTGAATTCAGTGGTTCCTTGAGATATCGCATCTCTAAGATTTGAAACGTGCATGAAAATTCAAGGGTGCGTTGATTTCTGAAGTTTTTCGATTTTTCCAATTTTCCAATTTTTCCAATTTTTCCTTGGGGCTCGAGGGAATCTCTTTCGCTACGGCAGATTTTTAACTTACGGCTGCAAAATTTGTCACTTTCGAATTCGGTTTATTAAATTAAGGCGGAAGTGCGTAAAGGGTAAAATTGAGTACTGAATTAAGATGAAAGTGGACCGAAAGGCTCCAACAACACAGAGCGGAGAAATTTTCAAAACGCCTGCAGCCGCCAATAGCAATCAAAGTGTTAAACGGAACACTAAGATTACTGAAAAATGAGCGCGAGAGAGAATTTTTCTTACAGACACCGTGAATTCGCTGTTTCCTTAAAACATTGCATCTCTAAGATTTGAAACCTATATAAAAATTGAAGAGTGCGCTGATTTCTGAAACTCCTCAATTGCCAATTTTTCTTAGGATTTTACAGAATTCGTTTAACATTTTAGTCAACATTTTCTCACATACTCCCACAAGCCTACTTTTGCGTACATTTTGAAAAAACCGAAGTTCTTTGTAGAAATGTTTCAGCAGGTCGAAAATCGCCTCTGACCTACTTTGTAAATGTGCGGCTACATATATTATGTCTCGCCGCCCTGTAAGCTCTTATATGGAGTCTCATGAATCCACGATCTTTACTATCGAGTCCTACGAAACCAACATCGTCGTTATCGAGTCCTCCGAGACTAGGGTCGTCTGTATCGTGTTTCAGGGCTGTTTCACTCGTAAAAACTTCGCGTCCACGTTCTCGCGTTCACTCGGAACGTGACTCCTTTTCATTTTAAGCGTTTCAATTTTCGTACTCGAGTACTCTGTCGTCACGATATAAACAAATTAAATTCCACGCGAATCTACAATTCCCTCGTACTAACTTTTTTCCAAGTGCTCAGAAAAATTAAAAATCCTCACACTATCGAAAATATTCAAATCTTAAAATTGACGCATAAATTCACTTTGGAGAATTACTTTCGAAATTAATTAATCAACGGTTTGCATATACATCGATCGCACCTCGAACTTTGAAATTTCATATTCCGAAACGTGCAACAGCCCCAATCACGCACAGTATATTGCTTAATCTCGACTTTGTCGCGTTCACGACCACGCATTTATACTTCCCTGCAATTCAGGATAATACCGAGTAATGCCTCGTCCATCCACCGGCAACAGTCGTTGAACTCCTCTTGTCGCGCGACAAATTGCCGCGCAAGAGCATCGTTCGATCACTATACACTCTGCATGTATACGTATATTGGGATAAGCCTCCTCTCTCCATGGATAATTAGCTAACAGGCTGCGCATACAGGCGAAGTCCACGGCTAACTTTTCGTTATTCTCGTCAGAATTCAGGCCAATTCCTTCCTAATTATAATATGGACGGGTTGGCGGTAATTTCGTCGGAGATATAATTTTCGTAAACTATCGGCCGCGGCGCAACAGCGAGCCTGGCACATTATGGAATAACAAGTTGCGGTATATTGCGTTACAGGACATGCTGCTGCGCATCACGCGACTCTCCTACCGTTAATTCCCTCCACCAAAATTGCTACCATCCGCAATTGTTACTCTTTAACCCAATTAATTTCCCTTCTAAAATGAAAATAGTGATTTCTGTCGTTCTTCGAAAATTGTTTCAACAAAGAAGAAGCGCGTTCTTTAATTCGGAAATTCGAGAGAAATGACTAGAGAAATTTTCTTTCGCTTTATTCACCAAACTAAATTTTAATTCGTTCGACATCTTTGACATTTCCACGTGAAAATACGTCTCAAAGGAGGGCACACATTTTCATCCCTCAACTTCCTCAACTCTTCCTAGCCTCCGCTAAGCTTCTGCACCAAAATTTAAAAAACTTTCACTTTGAGTTGAAGCTTCCTTGCTCGTATACTTAACTCCGCGCAATTTTAATGCCGGTTTCATTAAAAATGGCAAAGAGGATCGCACGAAAATAGCTGCCACTTCTCTGTCAAGAGTTGCACGGCTCCTTCGCGATTAAGGCAAATCGTGGAGCGTTATGGTTGCGCGATGGTAGTCGCCCAGAGGAAGAATCATCTTTCGGGGAAAGAAGATTAAACAACGTAAGCCGTAGAGGAGAAAGTTCACGCTAAGTGAGAGGCGACCAAGCAGGAACATTCTTAATCATGTAAACGGTAGGTTGGCTTAAAAGCTCTTTCGAGTAATGCCGATAGTTCCAGTAGACGAAAGATCCTCGGTTCGCTCTTTTGTTCAAAGATTTACGAGCAGCTAGGGGAACTCGAACCGTTAAAAGTGCTCGCGATTCGATCGTCGATATAATGTTCGATAGAACCTCGAGAATAGAGCTTACGATCTTCTTCCCTCGCCCATGCTTTTTACCTCGACGATATTCGGCCGAATTAGTCCAACCTCTATTACACTGTTTTCCACGTCAAAAATAACCGACAAATAATTCTTACGAAAATTATTCCCACGTTTGTACAAATAATTTCTCGATCTTTAACACGTTCACTGCCACGTTGATGAAATGTTTAGAATAATTCAAATAAAACGAAAATCGTCGACTAAAAATTTCGAACGCCACAGCTAACTAGACGTTATATTGAATTTAAAGAAAAATAATAAAGCATAATACTATGCTTAGAATATTTCTGCCACGGTTGGTCGTCTGTGACCGGAAATTGTTTCCTCGATGGGGCCACAGTGTTCAAATTTTTAGGATAATTAACACTTAAAGCGCTTTTACAAAATAAAAGAACTCTTGTAAAACACAAAATTTCAATTCAAAAATTTTACATAGTGCTTATTACAGGCACAGCGACCATTTTTAATCATATAAATATTGAGCCACTTGCCGTTCAAGAGATGTCATATTTTTTTCTGCACAAACATGGAACAACGCATTTAGGCGGGCCCGGCGCTTAAAGTGTTAAAATAAAACGAGTATCGTCCACTAAAAATTTCGAACGTCACAGCTAGCTAGACATTACTTTGAATTTAAAAAAAAATTATAGTGTAGTATCGGGGAGTAGTTTGCATAGTGCCCAAAGCCTCGGCTTGCTAAATTCCCGGTTGGATCCCCCGAAATTTTTCCAACAATACTATAACACAGAATAATGAAGATTTTTGAGCGAAACATGTAACACTCGCGTGGCAGTCAACGCGATAAACTACGTTCCACGATTCCCTCCTCAGCCTTGACACGAAACACTGGCCTAAATCTGGAATAAGACATTCCGCGAAAGATGCTGACACCCGAGCACCCTCGTCGTTCCGATTTCGATGCATGTAACGCCTCGAGTAGACGACACGACGTGCGACAAAATAACTCGCGAGATAATATACCGTGCTCCAAGATAAAGAAGAAAGACAGAAAATAATAGAGTAAAAAAGGGAATGTTTGAAAAATTGCACCAACGAATCATAATGTCAAGCTCGTGATGCACGATCGATTTTCCATATCCTCGGATAACCCATAAATACAACCTCAAACTGAACGAGATACGTAACATAAAAATGGCCAGAGAGAGAGAGAGAGGTGGGTGAAAAAAAAAGAAAGAAAAGAAATGTAACTTCGATGGAATTGTATTAACGTTGGAAGCTAGTCTGGGGTGTGAGACACAGCGATCAGAATTTATATTCGAGAATGGTAGGTGGTTTGACGACGATCCATCTATTCCAACGGTAGACAGTTGACCGGAAAGCTATGAGTTCGGAACAGGTCGTCTACAAGTTCGATCAAGAATCAGCGGTGGTGGCTCTCATGAGCGTGCTCGTAGAGACTGATGTACCCTATCAAACTGTTTGATGTACCGCCTCGTTGTAGAACTCTATTGGCGTATCTCGAACAAGTCATAAATTTTCTTGAACCGGCTGAGTGGGCTACCGGATCGCTCGCGAGCTTGCTTCTATTTTTCATGGCGCCATTATTGCCAGACACGGATGTTCCTCGAAGGAATATCATCCGGCAATGGTTACGCCTGATGCTTGTTTTCGCGTGTCAGTTCGATAGGGAGGTTCGTTCGAAAACGCTTCGAACGTTCGGTACACGCATCTAACAAGTTCTTCTGTTTATTCGTGCCGCTAGAGCTCGATGGAAATTAGCTGGGAAAGGATTATGAATAATTTTCAAGTGGAAATTAGCGACTGATCGTGATTGATCGTTGAAGTTTCTTGTCGTATATAGTCTTGAATAATCACAGGATATTTCCGGATAGTCGGTTACGTTCACGCTTGTAATTTAGGATTACTCGCGTATCGCGGAAGCGTGGATGCAGAAAAACAGGAATATTTTTACGTTAAGCGTGATTTATTTTCTCGAAGCTCGAGTACAACTTTCGTGAATTTACATGTACTTCGTGCAACATGTCCCTCAAGTTCGTATTTACAGCACTGTTGCGCCAAGCATGTAACTTTTGTATGAAAAAAAGAGCGAAACCGGCGAGATTACTGGATTGGGATTTAAAAAACTGGATTTACATTTACGGAGTAAGTTTAACCCGTTCAATCTCGCTTTAAAAACCAAATATTAAATTTAGAAATGAGCACTAACTCTTTTAGCTGTATCCATTAGGTCATACCATAAATTCCTCGAATTTTGTAATTTAGATCGATATTTCCAACGAACCTTTACATTTGATATACAAAAAAATTTTATTCCACAACTTTATCCTATTTTTATTTTTTCGCAAGATTTTCCCTGGATTTTCATTCAAATATTTTTCACATTCGGCACGAACTCGTGGCACGACCTAATGTTAATAGAACTCACTTCCACCACATCGATAAAGTATCAAAAATCGCTGTTTCACTTCGGTCAATCCCTCTCAAACAACACGAACCCACGTAAAACCTCTTGGAAAAGAAGATCCATCGAAGGATCTACAGTTTCTCTTTCGCGTTTCCACGCCATTATCGTGTTTCCCGGGGTGGAGGAGAAAGGATGATTTTGCGAAAAAAGCGCTGATCGGCGGCGATTATTCTCGCGGCTCGAGCGGTTTGGGGCCATTTCGGCCGATTTTTCAGTAGGTAAGTACAGGTGGTGATTTATAAAGTGGGAATGCAGCTAGGTGGGCCGCGTGCCGCTCACGGCGATCCATTACAGTCTCCTGCTGCTTCCAGTCATAATATTTCCCTCCCCTCGGCCACCACCGCCATCGTATATCGCCCCATCACCGCACTTTAAGCATACCAGGACTTACTATACCGCCCCGCTATCCAGGCAAACATTATAACGCCGTGAGATTATGAATTTTGTATACGCCTCGACGGATCCACCCGACGTCTTCCTCATCTAACCCTCTCTCTCTCTCTCGGTCTTGCTTCAACCTCGGCCTGAATCATTCTCCTCGATACTCTATGCGTTAAATTGCTCGGCTCATCAGGATGATCTGGTCGGAGTTAGGAAATTGTTGTTGATTGTTTGTATTAGCGGAAGATGCAAGCAATTTCTGCTGTTCATTGAGAAGCTTTTCATACTCGTGTGAGCCAATTCTTTAAGTTGGATGAGGTTCTACGTAACAATGGGGAATATGATTTAGGTGAAATTATTTTGTGAATTTTTTTGAAGGAAAATGAGGTTGATGAAAGGGAATGGTAATTAATCGAGAATCTCAGAGTTTCATGAAAATCAAATATTAATTTCTGTGTCACAAAATACATATTTAGTTTAAGATGATGTTTATTTTCAAATTTTAAACAGGTTCAATTTCACTTCGATTAAAACAAATAATTCTGACACAGAAATAGATCGTTGACGGTGTATATACGTTATTTTTCAAAAGAAAATCGAAGTTCAGAACTTCATGGACATTTTTCTACCCTCATTTAGGCTTCCTAGGATTAACAACGATTTTACTAACAAATAGCGTGTATTACATTTGCCTAAAATTAAGAGAAATATTATACAGGTAAAAGCATAATGGAATTTGGTAGATTGCGATTAGGATTACTGCAACCAATTGGAGTACTCAACTACCCGAACGAAAGTTCGTGAAACTAGCAATACGACAACTGTTAGCAGTAAGGACGCCATCGAGGAATTTCGAAATTCCCAGTTTCAGTTAGTTTCATGCCTAATTATCGTGTTCCTTCGCAATTAGCAAATATCTCCGGGATTTAGGTCACAAATTCACCGAACACGTCTATCTCGTCTGTCTATTTATCGTAACATTCGAAAGCTACACGTGGAATTCTTCTTTTCCCCTACGTCAAAAGTCACGGATAAAAAAATGGCAAGAGACGACAGGCGGATCTCGAAGATCTGTAAATAAGGAGGTCGAATATCGGGAGTGCATTATGCAAAAGTTTCACGCAATTAGGCGCTTAGTGGGGTGCATTCTCCTCAATGGGATTCCCTTCCAGACAGAGGAGTTTCGTTTGTCGGTTTTCTCGGGCTGAACTAATTATACGGGTTATGGGGGCTGCTTTAAACTCCGACTTCGAAAGTAGAATTCCTTTTCCTCGTTGATTTTTAGCTTAAGGCTGATCCTCGGCAAGATAAATACACCACCCACTAAAGCGCGCTGCTCGCAACAGACTCGTAAACTCGCCCGTCTGGAACATTTTCTACGGCCGGAACGCGACAAAAGGAGCAACTGAAACATTCTAACTCCACTTTCAACCTTGCAAACAATATGGAATAAAACTGAAAAAAATGACACGCCGTGGGAATTTCTTTTGTGAGAAATTCGCGTGGCGGTAAGTTGGAAACAGTGATTTCTCTGCTGATTCCCTTTTCATGATTTAAGACAAAGGGTTCTTAAAATTTGTAACTAAGATTATTAATATTAATATCAATATTACAACTAAGATTGTCAATATTTTGCTTCGATAATTAGACTCACTCTTTTCTCATTTCGAACACTCAAACATAACAATTTCCCTCAAAATTTCAATTATCCTCGAGACCTCGAAGAATCCGTTTTCACCTGCGTAAGAGAAAATGTGCAAACAAATCGCGCAACGTTTAGTCGCGACATCAAAAGCTCGTTAAAATGAAGCTGCTCCGATCACAGGCCGCCATCGTAGTAAAACATATCGATCCATTAACGCGACAAATCGTCAGCAATAAAGATTCATACGTGCTCGTGTAATCGACGTGGATGTTGCAGCGCAGAAGCCTGTGATTCTCAACTGAAAACGTCCCGAAGATACGTAAACCATTTCGTAATAACGGAACGTGGCCCTGTGAAGGCAAAGAAGAAGGCTCTTCACTGCTCCTTGCCGCTTCTGCGGCCTTCGACTCCGACGTACTCGCGAGAGTCAGCTGTGTGGTTCTTCGCCGGAAGACGCCTCGAACAGGAGAAACATCTTTGTCCGTCGACGGAGAAGAAAAGAAAAAGGCTAACGTGAAAGGACAGCTTTTTCCATCGTCGAACGGAACGAATTCGCGGAACATCTCTATACAACGGAGTGGAAAAATGTGACCAGGAAGCTGGAACATCGACGCCGCTTTTCGAAACATATCCGCGTTCCTGTGATTGATGTTCCAGCGATCGCGATGGAAGTTTGCGGTGTTTGGCGGTGCTCGTGGCTCGATGAATTTATCGCGAAAATTGAGTCACCATGATTGTCACTACGCGCGGGTAATTGTTCATGATTAAAGAAGTTTGCCGGCATATTAATAATTCCGTTCAATTTGCGACTGCAAATAACGAACATCTGGCTCGGCGCGCGATTCAAGTATGCCCGATATTTGTCCCCGAGCGCGATATTGTTAATTGTAATAATAAAAATCGTTAGAATGGCACAATTGTCGAACGGTCAGCGTTTAATCAATATCGAGCACATTTCGCACACGCGTATTCACAAGTGACACCATCCCTGGGGTAATTTTTTTTACTTGGACGAAATCCAGCGCGTGAGTTTATCAAATGAAGAGGCTGTTGTGATTCATTTCTGCAAGATCGACGAAAACAGTAGAAAGAGATAAGGACCTTTGATTACTAACGCCTAATACGGGAAGTGAAAATGCGTAGAAATGTACTGTAAAATCGTAAAAATTACTGCAATATAAGAAAAAAAATATATTTACATTTGTAAAAATGCATACAATAGAAAAAATGAAGAAACAACACATATTTGTTAAATTTAACCACATAGTAACGTTTAATACGTGCATCATCCGTGACAGACGACAAGTTCAATTTGACGCGATATCGAGTCTTCCGTCGATAATATGTCAATCACCACGACAAAACTCTAACTCTAAACTCACAATACCCCAATAAAACTATCGAAACAGAGAAACAGGAAGAATCTCACACAACAGCCAATTATTCTCGAAAAAAGCAAAACAAAGCAGGAACATCTGCAACTTCCTCCGAATAAAGCTCCCCGTCGAGTCTAAAGCGATTAATTAAATAACCTCGCGCCTCCCCCCGGCCACTCGACAATTATCGACAAGCCCCACACTCGCGCCGGCAGTTTCGGTAATAAAAAGGAATAAAAGAGCCCGTAAGCGCGGACGTTGGCAAAGAAACACACAAGCCCGTCGTTCGATGCGGGTACACGGTGGATTACGCTGTGGCGGTCCGCGACCACGTGAACGAGTTCAGTTCTTTTCACGGAAGAATGGCTTTTCCGTGTCGGTGAATTCAGTGGCCGGGCGGCACAATCGCGTCTCACTCGAGGGCTATGGTCTACGGCCGATCGACGCCGCTCCACGCTCGAAAATACGAGCAGAAAGCAAGAGGGTTTGCGGCGAGAGTAAGAGAAGAAGAAGAAGAAGAAGATGGAGAAGGAGGAGGAGAATCGACGTTAGAGACTCAAGGGCGAGCTCTACTTCTTCGAAGAAGAGGGGAACTGTCCCAGTAGGTGACGCCGATCGGTTTCCTTGCTCTAAAAGGTTCTTCTCGTAGCCTCAAACCGATCAAGTATTTTCCAAACTTTTCTCCCCTTTCTTCTTCTTTCTTCTTCTTCTTTCATCCTTCCCTCCACCACTTCACCAGACCGCGTATTTTTACTTGGTTTAAGCTACTTTCAGCTAACCCCTTCTACCACAACTTACTTTTCCCCCTGAAAGTACGCTGGCTGCCTGCGGCTGAAGCGATATCACTTTCCGATAAAAGTCAGCCGTACCCCGGGCTTGCTAAAGAGTTAAGGTCCGAGGTGGACGAAGGGTAGAATACGCGCGAAATGGTGGAACGGAGGAAGAGACAGAAGGAGAAA
>NW_017100202.1:354782-377249 GCF_001263275.1 Habropoda laboriosa | reverse complement strand
AGGGGGGGAAAAAGAGTCCTCGAGGGTGTTCGTCTTGGTCCGACTCTGTCCTAAGAGAATACAGGTGGCTGGTTCAACGACGGTCGTGGAAGTTTCTTCGCGGAAATTTTACTGTCGATTGTCAGCACGGTGTGGCAGGTGGAGTAAGTTAACACGGGGAGAACGTGCCTCTTCTTCTTCGCCTGCAGGCGTTGCGTCGATTCCCCCTTCGGTTCTCGGTCCGCGTTGCATTTCGACAACGACGACGAGCAACGTTTCATTATTCAACACGTTCGACCGTGTATACACCGTAGGAAACCGGGAGTTTCGACGTAAATTTGCCGGGATTACGTCGCGGTAAACAAAGCTCGCTTTCGTTACCGGGACGGTTTTACGGGACGCGTTTTCTACCGATCGCGTGTTCCCAGCCGTAATCCGACGTTACCGATCGGGCTTTCGTCGAGATAATTAAACGATTGCGCAACAAATCAGGTAATTTTCGCCGTGTAGCTGATTGTGCATCGATTATTTAAACCGACGGGATAATTATTCGCTGTTTGGTCGCTTCTTTCCGCGGGTAATTCGCACCTGTTGTCGGACGATTACCGGAGAGCGGTTTCTTTCGCTTGGTGAACGATCAAGGGAGATGTGAAATTTCGATTTATTTAAATGTTCGTTAATGGTGACGATACTTATTCATGAGTTGGAGACGGGTATTTGGTGAAATTTATAATTACGAATAGATTTGACAATCAAGACTCGGTAATAATCGGTGCAATTTCTCGGCTCTGTTTCTTTAACTCTTCATTCTCAATGCTCTTTCTGTAGAACTTTCTGCGTCTACTGTTTCATCCTGTTTTACTTTTTCACCCCTTCGTTCGTTCTTTATTTATTTCTTTAGCTCTTTCATTCTACGCGAAAATTCTCGAAACGCGTTCCATCAAATGCTTCCTCTAGAACTCTCACTCTGCGTTTCGCCCTGTTTTATTTTTTCAACCCTTCATTCTTACTTTCTCTATTTTCTTAGCTCTTTCATTCAACGCGAAAATTCTCGAAACGCGTTCGGTCACACTCGCCCAAATCTCTGGATTCTCAGGATACTCTCACTTTTAACTCACACTATCATTTCCTCTCAAGTATTCTTCGTCCACGCAACTAACGCTCTGTGCTAAAAATCCCCACGAAAAATCCTATGAAACGTCTATCTCTCTGGTCCAAGAACTCTTCTATAACGCTCGCTGAAATATTTGTAATTACAATTTATCATTTCCACGCTACTTTCCATAGAAGCTCGATGAAAGTACTCATCGTACAACGACGACTAAAGTCGCCATTCATCCCTTTGTAATAAAGGACGAGAGAGCTTGCGATGCGGAATAACGTCGGTGCATATGAAATGTATAATCTTTAGACGGAAAACAACGGTGCCATTGTTCCAATCATATTGTTTGCATAATTACATAACCTCGTGCACAATACAATTGCTCGATACCCTATACACGGTTAATGGTATCCCGATATACTTGTAGAGTAAAATTCAAAGCAAGCAGGAAACTTAACTCGAGCAGAAAAAAATATGTTGTACTTCTTCGGTGAAAAGAAACACTTGTTTCAAGAGAAACGTGATGTTCCACCTTCCTCCTTGAACCATCCAACACTCTCCGTATCTCTTCTTAAAAAGTACAATATATTATACAAATGAACGAAGAAAAGAGTAATCTACGTGCTACAAGTAATTTATAGTGGACGAGAACGAGACAGCTAAGTGAATTCAACAAAATGTAAGCACCACTCGAAAACAAAGAATTAAAGTCAGTATAGTGCGGTATCCCAAAAATAACTTATTCTGTATTCCTAAGCGATTCTTAAGGTTTCCGGCGTCCGTCTCGCTCGACGGCTATTTCCAGAATGTCCTTTCCGCGTCGTATCTCGTTGGAGCCCCCTCGTTCGACTTTCCGGGGAAAGGGCTTAGTTTATGGGAACCTCAGGTACCCGCGCGCTTTCTCTTCCCGAGTGACAAATTCCAGGCCACCACTTCGCCGCCGGAATCTCGCATTTCTTACAAAAAATTACCCCTTTAATCCTTCGAACTTCAAATTTCCTTTTCAATAACTCCCTATTATTTTAAGAATTCAAAAGACACTTGGTAGATAGAAACCAATTTAAATAAGCTTTTCTAATAATTACATTGAACGTAGCATTAAGGGTCGTATATACATATATGCACTGTTGGATTATTTCTAACAACACCCTATGGAAATAATCAAGCTAGGACAAAAATGTCTCCGGGTTATTTTAAACAAAGGCACTGAGACTTCCACCAGATGCATCTGGTGTCCGTCTTCGAGTCACTCACTGCACAATGCGATACCGTAATGTAAACAGTTCCTAGGTATAAGGGGACCCCAACTGTCTTTTTGGGTGTCCAGAAACAGTCCTTTAGAAGATTCAATAGCGTAAGTCCGTAAGTAAGTAGCGTATTACAAAGTTAAAAGACTACTTCTTTCCATAACCCATTTCCAGTATGCACCTATTGCTCATCCAGGTATAGTCGGGGCCACGATATAGCGAGGACGTAAAATCGGTCAGACGTCAAAGTAAACATGTTTTAGCTGCCGGGACCCGAAAATTGACAGAGATACGAGCAGATAAGTACTTGAAACCATTGTCAGGACCGTACGAAGAATTCTTGTATCCAGCGAAAGTCAACTGATTCTAATATGCATGCAGCTAGGACAAATTAGGGTTTCTCCCTCTGGGTGAAGCCGCTTTTGGAAGTACGGTTACAGGTAAAGGTCTTATTGATGTCTTTAGCATCTTAGTTTATCTACTCGTGTTATATACAGATAGAAAGTGCAAAAAGATTGTGTAGCTTAATATTAACATATTTTCCATTTGTAAATGAAATACCATTTTCTACTTGAAGTACCAAATCATATGCTACCATTCGTTTATTGTTGGAACCCTCAAACAGACTGCAACACACAGCCTTGAGTGCCGCAACATCAATCGGTGCCGATTCTTGAGAGTTTAATTTACAACCTCGCTATATCGTGGCCCCAACTATAAGAAAAGTATTGCAAAATATAATACATATTTAAACGGGCAATTTCAGCATTACTTAATTCACCCACGTTACGCATTAAAATCTGCCGTAGCGAAAGGGTTGAAAGTTACACCTACATCGACTTAACATTTCGACAGGTTTCAAAGCGGTCTATTTTCAGATTGAAAAATCACAGAGCTAAGGACTTGCCTTCTAATCCACCGTACAAACGACTTTGATCAGACATCCGGTGAACAGTGTCGACTTGGTCGTACTCCATCGAGAATTCGATACGCGGAGCCAGTTGACAAACTGAAAACCGCATCGTTAAGAGCCTCCCCCCATCTGAAGAATGCGACTGATTATTACAGCGACATCGCCGTAAAACCAGCGTCGTCTCGAAACGCTTAAACGCGTTCTTAATAACCGTTCCGCGCGAGCCACGATGAAAGAACAACGAGGCGACGATTATCAAAAACGATATAATGGACTGGCTAGGGCGTACATCATCCTGGCTGTGTTCCGTTGCGGTGGTTAGGCGAACAGGAAGGAAGCGAGGAACTGTGTGGGAAAAGGGAAGAACAAGGCGTGTGGGACAGAGGAAGAGAGACAGAGTGAAAGGGAAGAAGGAACGATGATCCTTGAATCGAGTGACTTACGCGACCCTTTTCCTTTCACGAGAGGCAAAAGAGGGTGGCAGACGGACGAGCTACGGCTAGTGGGAATAAAAAAGAGAAGTTGGAACGAGCTGGAGGGCGGAAGAAAAGGAGGCGAGCCGGTGGAGAGGGGAATGGGAGTTCGGAAGCAGGAGGAGGTACTATCTCGGAAAATTATGTCAGCCCTATCTCAGGTTTAAAACAGAAACGTGGATGGGCAAGGCAGATATGAAATAACCGGAATGAAAGGGAGAGTGAAATTTCGAGCCTCGAACAGGACACCGATGGAACAGAAATATCACCGCCAGGATAAACTTTCACCTTTTGCTCTCTCTTCTGCCTACCGAGACAAAGTCTCTTCCCTGCTCCGAGGTTATCGATGTCTCTCCTTTTTCTATTCTTCCACAGTTCTCCCCGCTACCATCGCCAGTTCCGGCAGATTAATCGTCGATCTACGATAAGATAGCGAGACGTGGACATTGAATTCTGGAATTTTCGCGAAACCGTGTCACGGAGGATCGAGGAGGAGACTCTCTTCGCGTGTGGAAGGAAGAATTTGTAATTCGAAGAGACACCAGTCGATGCTCGTAAATAGAACAGAATCCACGGACGATGGCATTCGTACGATTACGAGCAGACACGCTGCTTCGTTTTTCTCCTCTTCTTTCCTCGCCCACTCTCGATGCGATTTCCATAAATTCAATCTTTTTGCCAGACGTCGCTGCACCGAACTGGCCGTGAGTCTGTGAAACTGTTCGCGGAATATTGAAACCGTAACTCTTATTATGAGCTCTGAAGGAAGGAGGAAAAAAGAAGGGAACCAACGCCAAGAAATTAGACGGTTACATCGACCTGGATAAATTCCCAGTCTCCACTTTCGCCGTGTGTTTGCCACTTCCTAACTTTCCTTATTTTCACCGTGCAACTGATTGCCTGTTTCCTTCTTTTCCAGTGGATAAAATCGACCAAGGTCGAGGCGAAGAGAAAATTTCGTAATATCGGAGAGGAGAGAAAGATGAATCTTTGGCGACGTTTAAAATCCTGCCTGTCGATAGCCGAAAATCAGATCGCGAAGCAGATAGCAGAGGTTCGGGGCTGGTGTTCCTTGTCTCGAGATTAGGCGGAGTTTGCCAAGACTTTGGATCAGATCTGTTTGGTCAAGGACGATCGAGCTATTACCAAAGTCGCGTTTGTCTCGTTTTCCCTCGTTCAACTCGCGCGGAAATCCTTGCTCTCTTCCTACAGCTAGACGTTCTCTCAAAAGACCCGCTGGATATCCTGTTTATACGATTCTCCCAGGGAAGAGAAAAAGGAGCGGTCGATTACTGGTAGATAAGGCTGAAAATTCGAGCAGACTACTTCTTTCCCAAGCTTCGGTCTTCTATTGTGGGATACTGTAACGAGGGGTTCGAATGTCCTTATGATGGGGAAGATTGTGGAAAATTGAGACGCGAAGAACAGCGGTGGAAGAAGATTACAATAAGTACGGTATTCGTTGTATGGAGTTCGATAATAATATCCTCGCGTATTTTAACGACCCGAAGGGTTATTTAATTTTATTCAAAGCAAAAAGTAGCAGTAGTTCAGTAGTAAGTAGTAGGCTATTAGACTTTGAATAGACTAAGTTTAAGTTTCAATAGCTGAGAAGTGATTTGATTAAAATTGAAGAAAAAGAAAAATTCAAAGTAGAGTATTCAAAGTCTAACAGTAAGTTTCAGAAAGAAATTTTGAGAGAAGGTTGTTGAGTGTGTATAGGGTGGACATAGGCTAGCTAGTAGCCCTCGACCACCCTACTCACATCTCAGTACCCCCAAGTTAAAATATTCAATAATAAATGAACTAAGGATGATGCTGTTATTTCAATACGCGATGCACTGACTCTAGTATTTACTAAAATTCAAAAATTCTCGCATAAATTCCGAAAATAGATTATTAATTACGGTAAACTACTGAGACGGTTTAATTAAGGGTGGGCATGGTGCTGCTTTAGTTTGAAATGATTTATAAACACATAATTAACAGAGGAAAAACCGTGAAACGGCAAAACGTCAACATTCTAATTGTTATAACATGTAAACAAAACTTTAAATTTAGTGTAAACAGAAAAAATATATAATACAATTTATTTCACGGTATTGCAACAAATAAACGTTGAATCAATATTTAATTCGTATAAAAACAATTATTTAACGTAATAATTTTACCTTCACTATGGCTATTCTTAATCTACGACCACAGGTCAACCTGATATCTAATCCTTACGAACTTTAAATTCAGTCGAAACTGAGAAAATATATAATACAATTTATTTCACGGTATTGCAACAAACAAACGTTGAATAGATTCTTAATTCGTATAGAAACATTTATTTAAAATAATAATTTCACCTTCACTATGGCTATTTTAAATTTACGACCAAGGGTCAACCTGATTTTTAATCCTCCGAACTTGATTTCACAACGAGAAAGTAATAAGATCGTTGAAACGTACTTATTTGTCAAAGAAACTTGCAAAAATGTATAAATAATAATATGTAATGTTTTAACAAATTTTTGGAAGTATAAATTAATAATAAAATTGTGAAAATTAATAAATTATACGTTATTATAACATTAATAGAATTATGACTAAACCGAAGTTCGAAGTCGAGTATTTAAAGTCTGATATTACGTGCCTAGCGAGTGCCGGTAATTGTTAAAATTTGTTTAATAATTAGTAATAGAAATTCTAATTGATTCTAATGTATACAAGTGTTACAAGAAGGCTGAGTGTGTACAGGGTGGACATAGACTAGCTAGTAGCCCCCGACCACTCTATTCACATCTCAGAACCTTCAGGTCAAAATACGCCGCGAAGTGTCTAGGGCCCAGTATAAAGGGTAAATGATTTCGCGGGACATCGGCGGGTCCTTATATACCTGCGGTACCCTCTCCCCAAAGTCATTAGCAAAATCGTCGGTTAGGTCAGGCGGGAAATTTTCGCGGGAGATTTTCGCGGGAGATTTCCGATATCGTAACACGGTATAATTTATCAATTTTCACAATTTTGTTATAAATTTATACTTCCGACAATTTGTTATAACATTGCATATAACAATTTATACGTTTTTACAATATTCTTCAATGGACACATAGGTTTTAGCGTTCTCGTTACTTACACGTGGTTAAATTAATTTCGTAGGGATTAAAAATCAGGTTGACCTGTGGTCGTAGATTAAAAATTACCATAGAACAGCTAAATTTATCGTGTTAAATAATTCTTTTTACACGAATGAAAAATGTATTCAATGTTTGTTTGTTATAATATCGTGAAATGAATTGTATTACACATTTTCTCTATTCACACTGAATTTAAAGATTATAACGATTAAAAATCAAGTTGACCTGTGGTCATTTATCAAGAATAATCATAATAAAGCTGCAATTATTGTGTTAAATAATTTTTTTAATACGAATTAGGAATTTATTCAACGTTTGCTTGTTACTACTTGTTACAGTATACTGTCTCGCAATGTAAATTTAAGTAAATTAGGTTGAACTGCACAGAAAATGCACAGAACTGCACAAATAATTCATTTCACGATATTATAAGAAACAAACGTTGAATACATTTTTGATTTGTGTAAAAAGGATTATTTAACACGATAAATTTAGCTGTACTATGGTTATTTTTAATCTACGACCACAGGTCAACCTGATTTTTAATCCTTACGAAATTAATTTAAGCACGAGTAAGTAACGAGAACGTTAAAACGTACGTTTCCATTGAAGAATATTGTAAAAACGTATAAATTGTTATATGCAATGTTATAACAAATTGTTAGAAGTATAAATTTATACCAAAAAATTGTGAGAATTAATAAATTATACGTTATTATAACATTACAATAGAATGCAAAATAGAATTACGAAAGAATCGGCGATTTTCTGCGAAAAATAATTGATTCCCGCGAAAAACGAAGGATTTCCCGCGAAAAGTGACCGATTCCCGCGAGAAATTATCGATTTCCCGCGAAAAGTGATCGATCTCCCGCGCAAAGTAGTCCGTTTCCCGCGCAAAGTAGTCGATTCCCGCGAAAAATAGTCGATTCCCGCCCGAATTATTAACGACTTTGCTAATGATTTTGGGGAAGGGGTACCGCAGGTATAAATAGACCCGCGAGCTCCCGCGAAATCATTTACCCTTTATACTGGGCCCTAGACACTTCGCGTAATTTTGATCTGAGGGTACTGAGACGTGGGTAGGGTGGTCGAGGGCTTCTGGCTAGCAGCCTATGTCCACCCTATACACACTCAACTACCTTCTCTCAAAATTTCTTTCTGAAATTTACTATTAGACTTTGAATACTCTGCTTTGAATTTTTCTAATTTTTCTAATTATTAAAACTTAAACTTGGACTATTCAAAGTCTAATAGTCCACTATTTACTACTGAACTACTGCTACTTTTTGCTTGAAATAAATTTAAATAATCCTTCGGGTCGTTAATACACGCGAGAAAATTATTATCGAACGTATTTCGAGATTGTTTTGAGGGTTTAGGGAAATTGAGATTTCAGTTTGTTATTGTTGTTCTTCGTACTTGTCGAATAGGATATCGAAATGAATTCGAGAGGTTGCCTAATGTAAATTCTTCGACGTTTCAGCTATCCATTAATGAAATAAATTTTCGTTACAGGTTATTTCTAAATTTAATATATACTTTTCTTCCAGCTAATTTATAATTTTCTTTCAATTTTTATGATATTTTCTATGCTATTGAAAAATGAATTTTGAATTTGTTTTATGAATTGTGATTTACTAAACTAATTCTTCACAGGAATTGCATGAATTCTGCATGTTAAGTAGTTAGTTATATTATTGTATTTTACATTGTGAGCTGATTTGGAACGAGTGCACTATACTCGTGCACTATGCCCACCCTAAATTAAACCGTCTCGCTAGTTTACCGTAATAAATCAATTTTTCGAATTTCTATTGAGAATTTTCCAATTTTGATAAATATTAGAGTCAGTGAATCGCGTATTGAAATAATAGCTTCATCCCTAGTTCGCTTATTATTGAATATTTTTACGCGTTTGACTGATACTCCTCCCAAATTATCGTCGCGTGTTCTATTGAAATTTTCTTATATTATAGAATCGAGAAAGATATAAATTCACGGGTTTTTCTTTACGGGTATTCTATTCAAATTTTGCTTCGTTACAAAAATCGAGAATAATACAAAATCGCGGTTTCCCCTCTTAAATAAAACTTGAATAAATCGCGTTTCGAAGTACTTTTCGCGTCGCCCATTCCACAGTGACTCACAAAGTGTGAGTCTGTGAGTCTTGGAAACTGAAAACTGAGGGACTGGAATGATTGGAGACAGGAAGGAAGGATGAAACGCAGCCAAATTCACGTTGCAGAGCCTACCTGCCAAAATCTACGTTGCAGAGCCTAGCTGCCTAATCTGCGAACGGTGAGTTACCAAAATGGGGTTTTTTTCTGGCGATATGGTATTGTAGTTTGTTGTATTGTCTATCGCCAGCTCAAATTTGAGCTGAGCTGCCCCTAATTAAACCGTCTCACTAGTGTTTCGCAATTAATAAGTGAATTTCTCAATTTTTCTAAATATTAGAGTCAGTGAATCGCGTTTTGAAATAATAGCTTCATCCTTAGTTCGCTTATTATTGAATATTTTTCCGCGTTTATCTGATATTTCCTCCCAATTCGCGTGTTTTTCTTTGTGTTCAATTTATTCGCGTTTATTTCATACTTCTTTCAATTTTTCACTCGCGTTCTACGAAAGTTTAGTTCGATAATAGAGTCTAAATTAATGTAAATTCGCGGTTTCTCCCTCTCTAAAAAAATCGCGTTTCGAAGTACTTTTCGCGTCGTCCATTCCACAGTGACTCACAATTCGTGAGTTTGTGAGTCTTGGAAAATCAACGCTTGGAGGAAGGATGACCATCTGAGAGGAAGGAAGGAAGGAAGGATGCAACGAAATCGACATTGCAGAGCCCAGCTGCCTGTCTGCGAACTGTGAGTGAATTTTTTTGGGTTTGGTGATGGTTTATATATGTGTGTGCATGCATATGGAGCTGAACTACCAAGAGTTCAAAGAAGAACTGGATGGACTCTATTGCACTAAAGGTGCAAACGCCCTCCCATTATTAAATCATTCAATTTAGAGTCAATTTTCGTAAGAAATGCTCACCCATCTACTTTCGATCGATACGAGAATTTATTACGTCGCGTCGCGTTTCATAATAGCTTCATCCCTTTTTCTTTCTTTGCTTTTCTTTTCTTTTCTTTTTTTCAGAGCGTTCAGTTGATACCTCCCTTAAACCTTTGCTAAATACCCCATCTAAAATGGACTACATGAGAAAATGGAGGATGGTAAAAATTCGCGATTTCGGGTACTAAATAAAATTCAACGAATTAAACTACACTTAAAAGAAATCGCGATCCGTACACAATTTCGCGCGACACTTCCACAGCTTCCTAAGTCTGGTGGGTCCTTCAGTCTGGCTTTGGGTCTCTCAATCTGGCATTGGGTTATTCAAACTGGCATTGGGTCATTCAAACTGGCTTTGGGTCATTCAACTCTGGCATTGGGTCTCTCAAACTGTGGCCTTGGGTCTCTCAAAGTCTGGCATTGGGTCTCTCAAACTGTGGCCTTGGGTCTCTCAAACTGTAGCCTTGGGTCTCTCAAAATCTGGCCTTGGGTCTCTCAAACTGTGGCCTTGGGTCTCTCAAAGTCTGGCATTGGGTCTCTCAAAGACTGGCCTTGGGTCTCTCAATCTGGCATTGGACCACTGGTGCAACCAAAATTCGAAGCTTGGGGGACTAAAATCTGTCTAATGGTACCAAAATTCAAGGCTGAGGGAAATCCAACAGTCCACTGAGGGAATTCCAAAGTTTCATGGGTCTGAGAGGATCTTCCAAGTCCAAATCGCAATTGTGGGTCAAAATTCAAGGCTGGGAGAACTGAAATGGGTCACTGAGGGAATTCCAAAAGTTTCATGGATCTGAGACGATGGACCAGTGGCCAGGTATGAGGTCTACGAGTGGTGAGTCGCATAAATTTTTTGTTATTAATCTAATTTATATTTTATTCTTGCAGCAAATATCCCAATTTATTAGTTTCCACAGAAATAGTAGAATTATCACATTGCGTTTGGTAATAGCGATTTCAATTTTTCGTTCGTTCCTACTCTTCTCTCGTTCGATACTTTCCTCGCAATTTCTGATACGTGTTGCATCGAAATTTTGCTAAACTAATATTTTTCTTACAGAACTTCGTTACTATGATTTTATGTACGTAATAAAATGAAAAACATATTATTTTAGGTACACCTTCGGAATATCGACAAATTGTAAAGATATCCTATTAATTTACCCTCCTATTCCATTTTATAATGTACTTTTCTTACAGCTAACCCAATGTATTTATTTCCACCAAGTACATGTTTATATATTACTTCGGCTGCAGTAATACTTTCTCTAAATCATTGACGAATATCGTATCGTGTTTCATGCAAATTATAAAACAAGAAATTATACAAATTCACGATATCCATTACAGTAGATTCCAGTGATCCAGACAAATTCAAAGAAGAAATATTAAATGAAATTAGGGAACATGATATAATTCACATGACTCTTGCATAGCGATATCACTTCTTCGTATGTCTTAGGTAATTCATACAGTTTCTAATTAAATTGTCATTTTCAGAAATTCCACTAATAAAGAAACACTCCCAAGTAATTACTAATTTTGACGAAACTCTGGTACATGTTCGTTCTCAACAAAATATTCGAAAGCTATTTTTTAAATGAGCAATCATGCACAACGAAGGGTTGAAAATTTCTCTCGAAATGTGAAGTAATAAAGATATCTGGTCTGTTTAAAAAATCACGAGAAATAGAGGAATCATGCAGTTTCACGAATTCTGCAATGTCTAACGAGAAATTCGACTGTGTGCAGGCAAATTTGAAAAATGATCGTGTGCGTGTGATATAAAGTGAGCGATAGTCTTAACTTTAAGTAGTCCATAAGACAAAATAAATCAGCATAAGACAATAAGAAATATTCATCCGCCGATGGACGTCGTGGGATGCGTGCGTTTTAATTTTAAGTTAGTTCATAAAATAAAATAAGTAATTCTAAGATAGAAAATTGTATCAAATACAATGTGCGCGCTCTCTTACAGAGATACGCGACTCATTTGTAGCATAATTAATAAAACACCTTCTGCATTTTTACCATCGTCGAAATCAAACATAGAACAAATATTTTCTCACGACTATCAATTCTCGATCACTCAATTCCTTCGAGCTTTTAGTAGGTTCTTTCGAGTGATCGCGAATTCGTCGTTTGAAAATTTCTGAATTTTACTGAATTAAAGTCTTCTAATACTGCATGGAGAATGAGAGAATAATTTAACGCTTTAGATTTGCGAATGAAATATTAGTCTCGAGTATATCGTACCGCGAATTATTTTAAAGACACGAATTTTTGACAAAGTATCTTACTTTCTTTGCTACGAATGAGAAACGCGTATCTCTGAAAATAGAGAGTAGCCAGTAGGGCCAGTGTTTTTGTCGGGTCCCATGCGTAGTCACCTCCTCGTGGTGGGACCTGGTAATTGGTATTCTTTTTCAAAGAAAATTTTTACTTTGCAAAAGAGTAGCAAGCTGAGGACTACGCGTATCTACTGTCCACTCTGATTCTAACGAATACAGAGTGTCGAGTGCAGATACCTTTTTATTTTAATTCACTATGAAATCTTGTATGAGTACATTTTAGCTTTAAGTGTTATAGTTGGTAATATATACACTACCGGTCAAGAGTTTGGAATCACCGAGCATTGCAATTTACATAAAAATTTCAAGAAAAAAGGCGGCGACTTTGAGAATTTTATCGTTCGAATCAATTGATACGAGATAAATTGATAAATGTAGAATTGAGATAAACTTCAAATCTATCAAAAATTAGCAGCAAATTTAATATTGATGAAAAGTGGCAGGTGATTCCAAACTTTTGGCCGGTAGTGTATATAGTATATTAGTTATAAGTATATAGTATAACAGAATATTAATTAGAAGATAGAAAATTATACCGAGTACCATTTATGCGTTTTTCTAACGAATTAATGATAATACAATTTTTGGAGCATATTTAAAGTGAGTATGCATTTTCCTTTCCCTTTATAATAATTCTAAGAGCAAGTTAGTATCTCATAGAGAATCAGAAGAATTGAAGATGAAACAGTAATATTTAATATCTTGCAAATCGTTTAATATGGAAAACTAATACATATTTTACGAAGTTAGCTCCTCGTGCTTATCAATAAATGTATCGAGTTTGAAAAAATCAGTGACATGCATAAAAAGAGAACTCATTTTTCAGCATTGAACAGCATTTTCTGAGAAATCAATATTTCCAACTTACCTGGAAAATTAATTAATTTTTCGTTCTATTCGAGTAACACGAGACCCTGATTCCATACTATGAAGCACTGCTTTACAGGCACGGTGTATAGAAATAATTTCATTACCACTTTTCTATAATTTCATTAATTTCAATAATCTCAATAATTTGAATAATCTCAGTAATTTTAATAATTTCAATAATCTCGATAATTTTAATAATTTCAATAATCTCAATCGTCTCGATAATTTCAATAATTTTTAACGAAAAGTACAAGATATCAGAATATTACTACGAAATATTCACTATCGAAGTCCTATTCACTTTCACACAAAAGAATCACGAAGCTAAGCCAACTTATTTTTCTTAAAGATACCTACATATACGTAGCTCCTCGAATAATTTCGATAATTTCTAATGGAAATGTACAAAATAACAGCATCTTACTACGAAATATTCACTATCGAAGTCCTACTCACTTTCACAAAAAAAAAAAAATCACGAATTAAAGATACCTCTGCATATACGTAGCTCCTCGAATAATTTCGATAATTTAAATCATTTTCAATGAAAAGTACAAGATTTCAGAATGTGACTACGAAATATTCACTATCGAAACCTATTCAATTTTACCAAAAAAACAAACCCCAAAGTTAAATCAACTCATTTTTCTCAAAAGATATCTGCGTACATACCTCTTGGAGCTTTCTACAACACAAGACTACAACAATATCCCAAAAATAAGAATAACGAGTAAAATCATAACCGCTAAACCACCAACTTACTTTTATCATTTCCACCATTTCCCCCGGTCTCCCCCTGGCACGTTAACGTCACAATTCTCCCCCGAACAGACCAACGAACAAACAACCACCCTCACCGCGCTCCAACTCGATAACCATCGATGCAACGGCGGCCGCGTTTTCACGACAGAAGAAAACTTGGCACTCGAGTGATCCCCGGAGGTTCCCTTGCTCCCCAGAAATGGTCGATGTAGGAGTAAGGTTACCGAACGAGGCTCGCGTCGCGTGCTACAGCCCCGTGGCTTTATTAACACGTCTTGCAGCGTAACGGGATCTCGTGCGCGTTAAGAGCCCAGGTATACCGGAGGCAGCTGTTGCTAACGCAATTTTCCCCCGATATAAATCCTCCGTGGCCCTCGCGATATTGAATCAGACGATAACAGCGGACGGACGACTTTATTCGAGCGTGGCTCGCGGGTCCTGTAGCTGTAATTACTTGGAAAAATTTTCGAACACTGTACAGGGTGCGGCTGAAAGTATTGCGAGAGTGGACAGAAGGTGATTACTTATGCAAAAATAAATGGAAATCCTGGACTAGACCGTTTTCATCTATGGCTTAGTTTCTGATTGTCGTTGATAGTCACTGAGTGGGGTGAGGTTCCTTCCAATAGTAGTGGTGTTGGTGTCCACCCACGCACATCCCACCGATGATGTTAGACGGTACCTCGGGCCGGCCGGCCTTTCCAAGCCACGTCGGGGGCTGTGGCGGGCATTCCGCCCTCCCCTGACCATCCGGGCTGGGCCAGTGTGGCGTGGGCACCTGCGGCCACAGCACCGGGGGCTGGCCGGGTGTGGTGCAGGTTTCGAGGGGGCAGTGGTTAGGCCGCATGCTGGTCAGGGGCCCTTTTTCCAGGCCCCGACGTGTGAGTTGCGAACAGCTCCGGTACCAATCTGGAGAATTGGTAGAGTGTTGGAAAGTCACTCCGCGCCACCCGTAGCGTGGGGATTCCTCCTCACAAGGGCTCTGGACGGGTAGGCGGACGACCTGTACCTATTGAGGGTCTAGTCGGACGACCGCGTTGATTGGGCTATCTCAATCCCACGCCCCATGGGGGGCCGTGCGGGTAGGCCTATCGGTAGTAGACCGCACGTAAAACTGCAACCTGATAGTGTCGTTGAAGGCTTAGTTTAATTTTGCAAAAATTAATGAAAATTGTGCAATGAAATTTCTTTCATCCGAGGCTTAGTAATTCTCTCCGACTCGACTCGAATAACTGATTCGAAGTTACCGAGTTTCTATCGCGATGGTATTCTCGAGCTGCCAGAAAAATGGCAAAGGGTCGTTGAAAATAGTGGAAATTATCTCGGTGGCTGATCTGTTATCCTTCTTTTTAAACGAAACTTTGATTGCACCCAAAAATTCGGCAAAAATTCATTTCTACATCTGTTAAATAAAATTGCTTCATCCGAGGCTCAGTTTTTGATTCCTTATGCAAAAATATTAGGCGTAGGAGTGGATTCACCTAACTGATTCGAAGTTACCGAGTTTCAATCGCGATGGTATTGTCGAGCTGCCAGAAAAATGGCAAAGGGTCGTCGAGAATAATGGAAACTATTTCGATGGTTGATCTGTAATCCTTCTTTTCAATGAAACTTTGATTGCACCGAAAATTCGCAAAGAATTCATTTCTTACGCCTAATTAATAAAATTGTTCCATCGAAGGCTTAGTTTCTGAGAAAATCGATTAGCACGAAATCATCAATTTCAACAATTCTTCAATTGTGATAATATCAAATAATTTCGATAAAATTTTGTCTTTATACTTTCTTAAATCTGGTAAATACGTATAGCGCTAAGAGAAATGATTAAATTACACTTAGTATATTTTTGCCACGCGTGTTAATTATTAAAACTGCAATAAAATTATTCAAAGAAAAAGAAGCACTACTTCTTTTCATAAAACCAACAGCGCTACGCTCTCTACATCTTCAACATACACCCACAAGAATTCCCAAAATCTTTCGATCACGTTACACGAAAACGAGAAGATCATTCCAGTATCGTACTAAACGAGGGTCAAGCCTACGCCAAAGAAAAGAAAAGGAAAAATTGGTGAAAGAGAACTCCATTTACAAGTAGCCGTACTCAGACATACCCTCCCCCACTCACATATCCGGTCGGCATCGAAGCGCATCGCTCGTGAAGGACCTAATTGGCCGGACGATTCGGCTCAATCGCAGATCTCCGTGCGTTCGGCCGTTCCTTTCACGGTCCGGTGACGTCTTACAATCCTTCGACTTCCCGTCGACTTCTACTTAATGGACTGCTCATTTTTTCCGCGGCAGGGTAGAAACGAAAAGGTGGAAGGTAGAAAAAGGAAAAAGAAACGTTTTTATTCCTTTACCATTGGACAAAGTCTTGGGGGAAACGGCCGACTTATTCCACTCGATCCGTTCTATACAACCGCGGCCATCGAGGATCTAGTTAGCTGTTTGAGAACTTCGGACTGAACCGAGTTTTTAATATACAAAAATAATATCAACCAGTGTGGGAATTAAATAGTGTACATTGATACGTTCTGTGTTTAAGAACGGAAGTTTCACGAGGTGTGTTAGTATAACAGAATGAAAATTATTTAGTCCAATGCGTTTCGACCAGAGAGCTTGAGATTGTAGTGGGAACAAAGAGTATACGTGGTCAGTCGAGGATTTGAGTGAACTGAATGTCGCGCAGGAATATCTGTAGATTTTGTCTGAAACGAGTGAGAAGAGTAGAGAAATAGAGCGAGGATGCAAAGATACACGACGTGGAAGATTGGTGCGTGATTTAGCCATGAATTATCCTCCTTTAGAGTCTGTGAATCGAGAAAATTCGATTAAAATCGTCGTCTTCGCGCACCATTTACCACAAAATAATCCCAGCACACACATATCTCACATTCGTAACATCTTTATATTCAGATATTCGCTAGTATTATACCAGCGGCTTCTATCGCACGGAAGATATATTTCTGACACACTTCTACGATAGAATTAACAATGCTCCTTTGAATTTGACAAAAGACTCGGTAGAAGAGAAACGAAGGGGCTGAAAACCGTGGAACAATTAGAAATAGGTCAGAGAAAAAGTATTAAGAATCTTTCATGCCGCGTTACAAGCCTGTGCTACCTTCGGTCCTCATTCACCAGGAGAATTCCCCATGAAAAAAAATTCAAAGACTTAATTACCGCGTTTGAATCCATCGAGGCGTACCCTACCGATCGATCGATCCAGCGAAAACCAGAAAGGAGAAACGTTAAAAATCGCATTCCGTCAGGTATCTGTCCTGGAGAACCGACTCGTGGAACGTCCACGGGAAAGAATTCTCTACGGTATGGCTACACGGGGAACGGCTAGAATAGAACAGATTGGATCGGCTGGAATAAGTCGTTTCATCCGAAAACTTGGACCAATTGAAAAAAAAAAAGAAAAGAAGAAGGAAGAAAGAAAGGGAAGGGAACGGTCGAACCAGCGGAACTTCGCTCCTTTTCTTTCTCGCTGACTTACTCTCGTTCAGGAAGCGAACCTACTACCATTACGGCGTGGACGAGAGCAAGCTACTGTGATCGAAGATGAACCAGGAAAAGAACGAAGAAGTCGAGAGAGAGGGAATGGAAGGAAAATGGAAAAATCAAAGTGTCCTTCGAGAGGAGGAAGATTGGGCAACGGTGAAGCTCGATCGACGATGGCCTCGGAACACGATTTTCTGGCGCATCGAGTTACTGATTGCGAAGATACTACGTCAGAACTCTGGCAACGTACACGTACGTTTGCGTTTTAAGGAAAGAGAGAGAAGGACTGTGTGAGTTGCCGCGCTTCGTACGCTGCTCTCTCTCGAAAAATTGTCGTCGATTTCGTCGACCTGACCGAAACGAAACACACTCGTCCGATACGTGTTCCACTGCTTCCTCCATTTAGCAAAACGCTGCCCGGTAAATAACAATTTTCTGTGGAGCCGTGTTCCTAACCCCGTGAGACGCGCGATACCTTGCAGACGTCTCTGATGCTTTGTTGCTGCTTCTTTCGGCACGATGTCGAAGCGTTTATGGTTGTTTCGCTGGTGTTGAAGAGGAGTGGTAGGACTTTTTTAGGGAGCAATGAAAATCGATTTTTAAGTGAAGCAAATACTGCTCTTGGATTCTGTAGTAATGATTTATCCAGAGTTTTGTGAATTTTTAGTTAACACGGAAAACTCAAGTAATTTGATTAGAAATTTAATCAAGAAATCACATTAGACTGCTTAATAGTATAACAGGTTATTTAGAAATGTGTTGAAGCAGCGAATTTTTAATTTTCGACGTCTGCATTAAACCCCAAAGAAATCGTCAGAGATAGTTGTCCCTTTTGATATCTTCCAATTGTCAATAAAATATTCTCCACCGTCGTATCTCACTTCGTGATAGCTTCAGAATTTTTCACCCAATACTTTTCTTCGCAAAGTAGTCAGATTCAAGAGAGACTTCATTTCAACACTAAGTAAAAAAAGAACTCTTCTCCCGAAAGTTTCATTCAACTATCTCGCACAGAATGAAGTTGGCGCGTGAGAAACGCGTGAAAACGAAAAGTACTAAACGAATACTACACTCGATAAGAATATGCTTTAATAAAAAAAAAATAAGCGAAATGGTCATTCAAGACTCGTTCGGTATAGTCTTAATTCTACTACCTCCTGTGGTTTATTAGATACCAAATCAAACTTAACTTAAAACAATCGATCTAAACTGACGATCTATAAAACCATTGAAATCCATTGAAATCCATTGAAATCAGATATTACCACGATAATATCTAAAATATTCCAACTCGAACAGTTTCTCGACGAAAATCCTCCACCAAAGTAGAACATCCCCAAAATGATCAGACACGCGTCCACCTGTCCACCAAAATATTATCCCTAACACCCCAGCAGTTAATCAAGAACACGGCCAACGCGAACATAACACGATGTACGTACACAGAGATTACCCCCTATCGTGCGATCATTCTCACGAAAGAAGAAGTAACAACGTGGCGCGTAATCGACCGACGTATAAATACACCCTCGATACACGGCCTGTTTCATGGCCGATGAGCTCTCTACAGTATCGTCGAGGAGCGCAAGGACGACACAGCGCAAAAAGGTGTGTATATATAAAAAAAATCCTCAGGCAGTGTTCATAGCTGACAAGTATCACGTTATCGTCGAAATATCGAATCGAGACCAATCACAGTCGAAAACTGGGTGGAAGTTCTCACGAGGTTTCGTTATAAAAGAGAGGGAGAGGGGGAAAGTTGGATCGTTCCACGAAGCAACGAAGGTTGTTAATTAAAACGAATGCCCCGTATACTTTCGTTAATTTCCACGATAATGGAAGGGAATCCATTATGCAGTAATGAAACGAAAGAGAGGGGGGTAGGGGGTGCGGAGTTGCACACCGGTTTAAGGAAATTTCGTTCTACTTCGGCTGAACTTCACCTTTGTAAAACGATTCGGCGATCGTAGCGACCTGCACACACGGCAAATCTCTCGACTATTACAGGGGTTACGCCCGAGAGAAACTTGCTTCTCTGCTCCTTTGCCGCTTCCACGAGCTGTAGTCTCGAACCAGTTAGCTACTGTGTTTGCTGTTCCAGTGAGCGATCCAAGGATATTGGCAACATCTGGCGGGTAGCTATCGTTCGATAGGAATATAGCAAGCTGAAGGGAACGAACCTGATCTTTGGATCGACCGCCCAAAGCTATCGAAGGGATAACATCTCGAATCTCGCTAAACAACAACCGAACCAAGCCTGTATCAGGCACGCGTGCACCTAATTACCAGCACTAGAGATCATGTACCGACAATATTATCGCTTCTCACTACAGAGGCGCGTTTGTACATCCGCGATCACTCGGACCAATGGTCTGTTTCATCGAAGATGGAAGACTTATGACGTTGATTGTGTGAAACAGAATTACGACGGAAGTTGGGTGAAATTTTGTATTCGATAGACAGGGATCTTTGGTAATTTTGGATACTCGAGATTTGCGGAATTCGGTACCTTCGGTATTCTATATTTCAAGTGTTCAATATCCTCGATAGTTTGAGTGGACGGTAGTTCAAGCATTTGATACTTCTGGTACTCAGCGTTTTGAGTATTTTAGGAATTCGATGCCTTGGGTATTGTGGTGTTTCAAGAATTTGATGCCTTGCATACTCGGTAATTCAGGAATTCGATACCTTGGGAATTCGATATTTTAAGAACTCGATACCTTGAGTATTATGGTACTTTAAGAATTCGATGCCTTAGACATTCGGTGTTTTAAGAATTCGATGCCTTGGGGATTCGGTGTTTTAAGAATTCGATACACTTCCAATATTCGATATCTCTGATACTTGATACCTTAAGTATTCGTTGCTTCTGATACACAGTATTTTAGATATTCAATGCTTTCTGCATTCGGTACCTTAAGTGTTCGCTATCTTCACTATTCGTTACATTAAACATTGTTAATTAATTAGCACCGCAAATATATCCAAAGTTTACCAAAATAATTTTCATTTTCAATTCCTTAACTCCATGTTGCTTATAAAGTGTAGTGATAACTCAACCTCCACAGAACTTCAGGTACGGATCAAAATTTCCCAGCTGGAATGATCGTATCATTAATCTTCTTAGTGCCTGTGCATAAAGCGCCGGGCAAATTACAGACAAATTCGCGCGGCATTACGATACCGGAGTTAATTAGCTTCTATATCGACTGTCTAAGTGAATGAGCCAAGGATATTGGCAACATCTGCAGCTGCGTATCGTTCGACAGGAAAATCAAATCAGAACGAGGTTGGGGGAGCTTGACTGAGAACAGCGGGTGTTGCATCTCGAGGACGGAGCATTTAGAAGCTCGTGTAACAAGAGCTAAGCTCTATCGAAGCGACAATGAGAGAAGAGGGAAGGATATAAAGACAGGCTAGAGGGTGGATACGTTTAATTGTCCGCTCAGGAATAAACAGATTCTTCTTACCTGTGAAACGTTGAGCCAATTCTTCTTATCGCTATTAATTCAGAATAATCGCGAGTGATCGTTGAATTTTTAACACAATAGGAGCAAAAATTACATTTATTAATTTAAAATATGAAATAAACTTACTTCCCACTTAAAGTTGCAATTCATATTTCAAATATCGTGTCAAGAGGATAACTAGATTAAAAAATTGAGGCAATTTTCCCGTTCTTCTCCAGTTGAGTAAATAAAATAGGATGAATTATGGTGTCGCATCAAGTTCAAACTCATTCTGGCAGAAACGCGTAAATTTCGACAAGAATATTCACGCTGTACGCGAGATACGGTGTCAAAGGACAAACACGTCTTCAAAGCTTTTACAGTAATTAACACCGGGACTGTTTTTTACACCACGACTGACGTTTCTCCATATGTTATACGGTCAAAGTAACGCAGAGCCCAGGAGTTATGTTCTCTGCGCGAGTGTCAAACGTTCGAGCAGCAAGATTTATTCCCAGGCAATCTTTTTCTTTCCTTTTTTTTCCCCCGACAACGACACATTAAAACAACGCTGATATTCAAAAATAACACGCCAGCAATTTTCCGGCAAACGTTTCAAATTGTCACGATAATAAAATTCAAATTTATACATTTTTTACACAAACGGAGGAATAATTCTTTTTAACACCGGTAAGAAGAACTACCGTCGTCTGTAAGGAGATGAAAAAGGTATCTTAAAATAAAATTTCGCGATATATGCACCGGCAGAAAGCAGTAATAAAGTGCTTTTATGATAGCGATAAAAGCTGAAATTTCGATCCTAAACTGCTGCTTTTATTTTCATCTATTTCATAAGTATAAGTAGTTCTTCGAAAATAGAGGATATCGAAAGGTTCAAAGAATTCTCTCCTGTGTATCACCTAGAACTCGTCGATGAATATTTTTCAAAGCACTCCGTTCAAATCTACAATACAATTGAGCGAACTTTGAAAAAAGAAGGAAATTACAGAAATTAAAAAAAAAAAACAACAACATGTCTGAGGCTAAAAATTCTACGGGAACTTCAGGAAGGTAAAGGTCTAACCACGACAAACATCACGTTACGCCGTTAAAAATACCACGGTCACGCGTCGCGGGAAGAGCAGAAAAGCTCTCTCGTTTTTCACGTCAAAACCATTCGTCCTCCACTCGACGTGAATAACCAACAAATAATTCCATTCTAGGCCTGTGCACGGACCGCGGACGTGCACACAGAGAGCTGGGATGCCACGCAAGATACTTTTTTTTTACTTGCACCCCCGTGATACGTAAAATCGTAATCAAAGAGCCATACCGGCTCTTTTGTGTGAAATTTTCGTGGCACAACGTGCTTAACGTTTCGCTGATATCGTCATGAATATTAATTTAATCAGGAGGATACCGAGAAAGAAACAATACAGAATTTTTCCTTCCTTCGAAACTCTCGCTTTTTAATAAATTTTCATGAAAGTGGTAATATTAAATTTGGTGTAATTTTTAGGAGCTTTGCGTGTCTATGTTAGTGCAGATCAAGTTTATTTGATGTGCATGTACAAGGTGTTACTTGTTACGATAGATACGAGGCATGTCTGACTATTGGCTGACCTT
>NW_017100202.1:334555-354753 GCF_001263275.1 Habropoda laboriosa | reverse complement strand
TTTCACTTATGTTTCCTTACATTATTTCTCTGTATCTTTCTGTTCTACGTAATTCACTAAACTGGACATATTTTATACCAATGTTTTGAATAATTCGAGTTCAGGAAAATAAATTATATCATACAACTGAGTGTAAAGAACATTCGCAAAAATTTAAGAACAGCATCTAGTACAGCTCATAGAAAACAAACATATTTCTACGCGACCAATAATTAAACAACAATATAAAGAGAAATATAATTCTCACAATATCGTTTAGCAGCATTTTTGTAACAAACGTTTCACCGCAATATTGCTGCGTACAATAAAAACATTTGACATTGTTACTTCAACCCTCTGAAACCAAATTTCTCTTCGTTCGTGAGAAGAAGATTAGAACACAATTTCCCATATCGACGAGAGGAGTAAGTATTAATACAAAGAAATTAGCTAGTAAGAATCTAACAAAAGAATGAGCATTACAAAATACAGACATACAAACTTTTCCAAAAATCTTACACACCCGTTGAGAATCCCTCCAATTAACACTCAATCAA
Source organism: Habropoda laboriosa (assembly GCF_001263275.1). Classification (NCBI taxonomy): domain Eukaryota; kingdom Metazoa; phylum Arthropoda; class Insecta; order Hymenoptera; family Apidae; genus Habropoda; species Habropoda laboriosa. Next base: position 354,217 of record NW_017100202.1, on the reverse strand, counting down.
CACACCCTCCCCTTAAATCTACAAAACAAATCGCTCGATATTCGTATTCCGCATGCGTGTTCAAACGGAGCGTTTCTTCTTACGAAAATCCAGGCGATATTTGCGCCGCGGGGTCGTTTAATTCCGGCAGAACCGGGCATTATATGAACCGTATATATCCGCGTTTATACGTTCGATGAGTAATGGCAGGCGTCCATCATCTGGGTGGGGCATGCGTCTGACGCGGGCCGTATGTGTGCCGTATTCCGTCGCCGGCGCGGAAAACAATTTTCTTCGAGTCGTGAGCGCGCAAACCGGCCGAGGAAAAACAGAAACGAAGCGAAACGGGACCGTGGCGGCGGTCGCTAGAGGTAAAAGGAGAGAAGAAGAGGGGCGTAGTGAAGGAGGTGGAGGTGGAGGAGGGTCGGTGAAATGCGACGTAAGTTGAAACAAATATCGAATTTATCGGGTTGCTGTGGGATCGAGCCACGTGGAAGGGTGTGGAGTGGGAGGTTTGTTGGAAAACCGGACGCCAAACGAGGGAGGAGAGCAAGTCGGCGTGAGTTACGAGCAAAAGGGGATGGGAATGCGGGAGAGGAAGTCGACGACGACGACAACGACGACGACGACGTTCGTTCGTTCGTTGGTTCCTGGGTCGTGTTTGAATTACGAGCTCTAGTAGTCCAGACTGGAAATGGAAGCCGCCGAATGGCGGGAATGACATAAAACCAGTGACGGCGCTGAAATTTCCACCTCTAGACCGATTTACCATCTCTCTCTCTTTCCGCGAGCTTTTCCATCCGCACCCCCACTCTCTACATGCTTACCGTTTCCCTCTATCCTCGTCTTTCCGCGTTTCCCACGTTTCTCTGTTTTCTGCCCGATTGGTTTGATTCGAATTACCGACAAACTTGAACGAACTGTACGTCACGATCTTCAACCCTCGGAGTGGACTATGTTGGAGAAGGGAAGAAAGTCTTCTGGACGATTCTTTGCGGTGATCCTGTTATCCGGTGTACGTACGTGTTCCAGCAGATCTTGATATTTTTTTATCGTTAGCTTGGAGATGGAATGACCTCGATGCGCCTCCTACTCTCTCTTTTTTCTTTTTTTTTTTTTTTTACGATAACGTCTCACGGTCGAGTTTCCTCGAGTTGCGCGCCCGATAAAGAGGCTGGTTCCCGTAGCATTTAATATTTAAAAAATCTCGCCTTCTAGCGGGCTCTCGAAGATGTGTAAGCTAGAAGAACCGTGTTGCGCTTGCTTAATTAAATTTCATACAGCGCCGCGTTACATAGTCACTTATTAAACCACCACTCTTAAGACGTTTTCTAATAAAGTGTAATTTTACGGAGGCTACGGTACGAAATATCTAGCAATTTTCCAGCGATAACTGCTCCAAATGGGTTTGCAAAGCGCTCGCGGAAAGATACAGCACGCGTTGCTTGACGAATATCCTCGATGAGCTTGAATAGCGCTCCACCGGTAATCGACTTTACGCGCGCGCAAACAGACTCGTTCGCGCCTTAAGCTGCACAACGTGTGCTAGCTTTCCAAGCCAATTTGCATGAGATTATTCATGGGGTAGTGGGTTTTTGCCGACTAGCCATGATGCGGCGGTGATAGTGGTCGAGATGTTGCGTAAACTATAGCGTGACATTCGAGAGGAGCTGTATTGGGATTTCAAGAATTTCGTAATTTGGGTATGTTGGATTTGGGGCATTCGATATTCTATGTATTTAGGGTATTCGGTGCTTTAGGCATTTCGCACTTTGAGTATTCGATGCTTTAGATATTCGGGATTTTAGATTTTCGGTGGTTTATGTATTTGATACTCTGGATATTCGGAGCTTTAGGTATTCGGGATTTTAGATTTTTCGGTGCTTTAGGTATTCGTGATTTTAGATATTCGACACTTTATGTATTCGGCACTTTAGATATTCGATGCCTGAAATATTCACCATTTTCGGAATTCAGTACCTGGGTATTCAGTTCGCTACTTAGTCCTTTCAATACTAGATATTTCAGATATTCGACATTCTAGACATTTCATACACTTCGAATATCCAACATTCAGGCATCCCCCTTTTCCCTAAAACAAACGTTACTCCGCGAAAAGAATCACGCTGTACTACTTGAAAAACTTGCAGCGGAAAGGAGTGAAATTCAATTTAGGCTGGCCAATTCCCCGTCACGACAGGTATGTTTCGCCAAGCCGCGAACATTTTTGAGTTTTTGCGCATTTCACGCGGTCGGCCGGCACAGACTCTCGGCGAATTAATTGGGTCACTTGGGGTAAAAAACTCGTTCGACCCGTACCCTCGTTTCCCATTCTCTTTCTTCCTTTGTCCACGCGCGCTCTGCAAACGCTGTTACCCATTAACAGAGTTAGCATCACCGGTGCTACGTCCCTGCTTTCGTAATAAATTAATTCCTGGAGGCGCAGGCATGACTGTGCCTTCCAACGAGAGAAACACAGAGAAAAGAAGATAGCAGAGAAAGAGAGAGAGAGAGAGACAGAAAGGGAGAGTAACACCCAGAAATTGTCGAAGATGAGACGCGTCAGATATAATCGCGAGCAAAAGAAGAAATAACCTGACTAATCTCTACACCTCCTCTAATTAGCCTAAATTTGCGTACATATTGAAATATTTGTTAATTAATTCCATCGTGGAATGTTTCATACTACTGCTCAAAGAATTATTGCTTTATCTTACGGTGAATTAGAGACATGTTTGGTTATTAGCAACTGTGTGTATCTCACGAATACACTGTTATCGGTAGAATATATTTTTCTGCTTCGCTTTTCATTTAATTCGTGGGAAAAAATTCCGATGGCTATTTTATGCATTCAATGCAGGTAAATATAGATTATTATTCGCACAGCTTCGATGGTATCTGGTTTAACTGTGAATATCCGTTACGGATTACCAATGTCCCGGTGACTTCCTGCTGGTAAAATTTTCTCTTAACTTCAAGAGGGAAATTATGTTAATGGCTAGTCAAATAAACTGCAATTTTCAATTTTTCTTCCGATAACTTGTTCTTTTTTTTCTTTCTCTCGTTAAATATAGTAGAACATATCGCCAAGTTTGTAGGAGAAACAGGGTAACTTGTAAATCAACAAGGCTAAAGAATTTCTACATACTTCACTGGAGAAACATCAAGAGTCGTACTTCAAAACTACAGAAAGTACTTCGCAAGTACACAAATTCCGAACTATCTTATAATGCATTCTCAAATGCATTTACATGAAATAATTAACCTAACGTATCTTGAAATAGGTAAAATATCCCATTTGTGCACACTAGGGAATATGATTGTTTCAACTGCCCTAATCATAATTAAAGAAGACTCAGTTTATTTCATCTTATCGACAGTAAATTCTCCTTATCATCAGATCCGTCGACGAAATTTCAATAGTTTCAGATTTTCAAACAATGCAAAACTTATTCGAGGCACAAAAATTCCAAATTCTCAAAATGTCATAAAAATTTCTGAAATTCATAATTCATGAACTTCTGTGAGTTTCTTAATTGCTGGATAACTGAATTGCTGATTTTCTGATACTTTTCTGAACTCCCGAATGCCTGAAATTTTCCGAACTGAATTTCTGAAATTCTCGAAACGAGATCTGATAAAGAAACAAGTCCTTATCACAGGCCATTTCCGACAGAAACAGACGAGCGTTTCAGCGCAGCGTAAAGCAAAGCAAGCAAATGCTCGAGCATTTCCCCAACGGCGTATCGTTCCCTGATTCCCGTCGACCACGTTGCCTCGTCCTTGTTATTAATAGTAGGGTGGGGATTAGCGATGGGCGAGACAGCGGCGGCAAACGGAATCGGCGTCGCTGATGGAGCCGGAAATGGAACGATCACGGCCAAGGCACTCGTACCAACGACGTCAGGTTCGTGCACTGTAGACAGAGAAAGAGAGAGAGAGAGAGGGGGGGGAGGACGTGGGGCCCTCGAAAGGGTAATCCACTGTCGAAAATACGATCCCCTGCCACGGCCGGCACGTTATTCCACGTGCAGAGAAATCGTGTTTCCCGTCGTTTGGTGTCAGTCGGTAAGGATAACGAGCGATTTCGTTAATGGAGAGCACTTCTAAACGGCATCGGACCGCACGAGGTGGCAGCATTCTGAAAAATTAATCAGCCACCCTCTGACGCGTAGACAGAGAGAAACGAAGCGAGGCATTACGCTGATTGTTAACGGTGGTCCTCGATTTGCGTTATTAAAACCGATCGGGCCCGGGTACGCCGCCGTGGTGCAACGATTTCGCGAATACGATTACTCGTCGTTTCAATCCCGACGCGCAATCGTAATCATACAATTAAGGGGTAACGAGCCAATTCTGTTTATCAGATTGCCCGTGTTTTCGACGGACGACTGGAACGTGATGTTTCGGTTATCGATAGGGAGAAAAAATAATATTGCCGACGAGAATTTTTCTTGCAAATTAAGAATAACGGGATATATATATTTTTTAGGTCCGTGCACGTCGGTGTGCCGATAATAGTAGCGTAGGAAACGAGCGGCGAATGAGAATTTAGCACGGAAGAACGAAATTCTGAGTGGACATGGAGATAGAATTGAAATGGTTCAAAGGGACGGAGAAAAAAGAATAACGGGATATATATATTTTTTAGGTCCGTGCACGTCGGTGTGCCGATAATAGTAGCGTAGAAAACGAGCGGCGAATGAGAATTCAGCACGGAAGAACGAAATTCTGAGTGGACATGGAGATAGAATTGAAATGGTTCAAAGGGACGGAGAAAAAGGAGATGCGGCGTTCTAGTATAAAGGGAAAATACACTACCGGCCAAAAGTTTGGAATCACCTGCCAATTTTCATCAGTACTGAATCTGCTACTAATTTTTCATAGACTTGGTATTAATATCGTGGAGATAAATAGCAATTTATCTCATATCGACTGATTTGAATGACACAAAATTCGTTAAAAAGTTCTTAAAGCTGCTCGACTTTTTTCTGCAAATTTTTGTGTAAACTTGCAATGCACAGTGATTCCACACTTTTGGCCGGTGGTGTATATGCTAATTAACGAGAGGACATTATAAGTTACATTTTTTAGACTCACTGTCCTAAACCTATTATAGCAGGAAATAATTCCTACAATAACAAAGACTTGCCGCATTAATTTTTTCTTCATATTCCACGCCTCTTTCGAGTTATTCAATTTTAACACTGTCCACCAAAAATCTTCGTTTTCCACTGTTTTCCTGCCATACCATGATTTTCTATTCTAATCCGACTATTCTAATCTGTTTCCCCTCTATATTCCAATAATCTACGAATCTTCCCTTTCAAGCTTCTCAATTTTACTTCGAGAATTTTATTTCAATTCTATATTTCACTCCTTTCGCCGTTTTCTTCAATTGCCGTTACATGGACCATAAAGCAGCGCGATTAGAACTCTCCCAGATCCACCTACGCAACTCCAATTTCAATTCTCGCCGTCTCATTAAGCCGAGCAACAGTGAACGCGATCAGATCTTCCAGCAACATTGCAGCCGGGGACGTCTCGATGGTATTTTTACCGTTTAATTCTCGCCCGGACCGTAGTCTATCTCCGACGTGTACAATCAGAGGCCAGCAATCAGGGCAATAATGCGGTCGTGTGGCAAAAAAAGCGTGGAACAAGTGGTGGGACGGGGAAACGCCATTACGCTGATTGTAATTGCGCAACGAGTGAGGCGAATTGAATCGGCCTTCGGGACTAGGAAACCGGCTAGGAAGAAGAAGAGGAAAAAACGAGCGTGGCTGGGCTCGTTTACGCGGTTCCTTGAGCGCGAGATCGTCGCAAGGACGCGTTCGCGCGAGGATAATCACGCTGGTTAACCTGCTCCGTTTGTTTCGCGTCAGATGTCTTCGATACGATTACGGGCAATAACGTTGGTCCATCATAGATAGGTGAAAGGAGAATAGAAGAAGGTAGGCTGGGGAACATGATCCACTTTTGTCGAGTATGACAAGAGTCTGTGCTAATTATCGTCAACGTAAAAGTAGGTCACACGAAATATTAAATTTTCTCTCGAATTTACAATACTTTTGTGTAATGTACAATGGTACACTGTGCAATGATAGTATTGCAATGAAATAGATAAGTCAAGAAGCTAAAAATGTCAAGTTGCATTATGCCATAGGGGACCAAAGATTTCTGCACAGTATTGCGTAGAATGGATACCATCGAAGCCACCCTTCGTTTCATAATTCAAGTAATAAAATATACTCTCGAATTTCATCCTAACAAACGGCAGATTCTATCGAAATTAGAAAAGTGAAAATTGATTCGTCAGATCAACTTGTTTGCTTCTTCCCGTAACGACCCTCCCGATACCATACTTTCACAAATGAAATTACAACAACTATCGACACTGTCAAATCAGATTTCCCCCTATTATTTATGCATGGAGAAAAATAGGACGACGTAAAAAGGCTGTACACTGAGAAAGGACACGGCGTAACTTCCGTACAGCAGCGATCTTCGACACGACAGAAACGTAACCGACTTATCGCCCGATTGTATCGTTGCCTTTTTCTTTCATGCTGCATTTCCCGTATTTTCTTACGTTTCCCGAAGCGCAGGTGAATGCAAAGCCAATAAAACGCGTAAAACGGAAACGGCTGGATGCTGGATGTAAAGATGAAAGGGCGACGTTTCAACGGGGGTATGGCAGGAAGCATACTCGGAGTTATGGCCGTGGCGACACAAGCGTAACGCGAGCACGCGTAAAAATACAATGTCGTCTATTTATTTTTTTTTTCCATCCCGTAACTCGCGACCCGTTGTTTCGCCTCTCGTGAATCTTTCTGCCACGATTTCTTCCTCGCATCTACACCACTCCCCTCCCCATTTTTCCCATACGCGTACTTTCGTCCCTACGCTGCAGGAATGATGAATTTATCGCGGGAGATCTCAAAGAGGCGAACTAGACGAAACTTTTCATAATGCATACGCGCGGACAGATGAGAGCGTGGATCGTTCAGAAGCTTCTACTGTTAACCGGAAGCCTCTGCGTTTTTACACATTTCGGCGGTCCTTCTGCGCGTCATCGACGTCTTCACAAGCCACGTCGCAAAGTCACGTTGTCATAGTTGTCACGGATAATCCGGCAATTTTTACGCGACGTAAAATTCCCTCTGTGCGAATTATACGGAGATAATTACGTCACCGGTGATGTAAAATTCTATTGTCCGCATTTCTGGACTGGTTGCGTTTCCTTCGATTCTCGTGTAGCGTGTAACTAGACCCGCGCCAATAGAAAATAACATCGACACGCACCAATAGGGTGCGAGCATAATTAGCAAGTTAGGTACCTGAAGCGTGTATCGATAGGGCACTCTCCGCGCACAGGTAAAGGGCGTATAAAAGGACGCCCGAAAAAGGACAAAATAGGTAGTCCAGGACAGCACACCAAAAGGAAACCCTGTACGCGAGTCAACTAGACATTTACCAGCGAGCTCTGTATCGACGAGAATAAATCTTGTTCAACACCTATTTCACGCTTACGATTGGTGTGAGGTTTGAGGAGCAACGAACCCACACTCGTATTTTACGTTTGTAGGGATGTGAACTGGTAGATAATCGTGCTAATGTACGAAATATTCCGAATTAATGGGAAAAGGGCATATACGCCAAAATGACATTTGAAGAAAATCGATTTCGAAGTATTCTTTATCGTGTTAGTTAATAAAACGTAATGCGATTAAATCCAAAAGTGCCTTGATATATTGTATACGTATGTAACACATATCTGAGTCGTCTTAAACATAAGATTGTGTGCCCTTTGAATGGTCTCATATTCGTTGACGTGTCTTATGTTCTTTTCAAAGAACTGTACTCATGGTCACGATATAACTGATTGTCCATTCACATTTGAATCTTGCAAATGTGAACGTCATCGATGACCAGTAACGTAAGTGAGAAGCTCAATATTGGTCACATTGTTAACCCTTCGCACTCTACTGGCGCCAGTATGGTGACGTTCTTAATACATATCATAGCTTCGTGCAAGTCTCGTTTACATTAAAACAAAGTGGAAATAAACAATTGCATAAAGATTTCTAATTTTTTCTTCTCAAAAGAAACTTTTCGATTTTCGGAAGTTTCGTCGCAAAAGTGAGAAAAATGAGTGCAATGGGTTAGCTAATACCAACGTGAGTCTTGAGTTAGGTGCACTTTTCAAAAATGCACTTTTCGCAGAATAGCTAATTATACGTATATTTAGCGACCTAAATAAAAAGCTCAATATTGGCCACCGTTACCTCTCCACCACGGTACTAAATACGCAACAAAGAACGTTTTTTTTTTTTCTATCAACCCAAAGAGAGAACACCTTGAATTTATCTCGAGCATCAACACAGACTCGCCCCGGAGCGACGCGTTGCCTCGACGATCCAAAAGTAGACATCCTTCAACGTCTCTGAGCCATCCACGGTGTAACACGAAATAAATCAGGCGGTAAATAAAAAAACAGGCTCGCCCTAGCGACCGTGTAACTAAATCCATGAAAACCGTACGTGAGACAGCGGCGTTCGTTCCAACGAGCAGGCCGCCTCACAGAAGAAGTTTCACCTTGCGGACAAAAAGGTAGCTAAAAGCATATTCCTGTCGTCAGGAAAAAAAGAACTTTTTTTTTTTTTTCTATCAACCCAAAGAGAGAACACCTTGAATTTATCTCGAGCATCAACACAGACTCGCCCCGGAGCGACGCGTTGCCTCGACGATCCAAAAGTAGACATCCTTCAACGTCTCTGAGCCATCCACGGTGTAACACGAAATAAATCAGGCGGTAAATAAAAAAACAGGCTCGCCCTAGCGACCGTGTAACTAAATCCATGAAAACCGTACGTGAGACAGCGGCGTTCGTTCCAACGAGCAGGCCGCCTCACAGAAGAAGTTTCACCTTGCGGACAAAAAGGTAGCTAAAAGCATATTCCTGTCGTCCTTGGCTTTACGCGGTCGCCGAAGGCTTCATGCTTATATTTTTATAGCCGTCGGCTATAAGACCGACCCCCGTGTACTCCGCTCGTCTATTCTCTCTCCTCCTCCTTCGCCACCCTCCCCGACGACCTTTGCCACCCTTAACGCGTAACGCACGACTCCGCCTTTATGCTTTGCGCGCGCTCAAGGACGCGCGCTACATAGCGAACGATAAAGTTGTCGGTTTACGAGGAAACAATTTCGAAAGTTGGGAAAAAAGAAGAAAAAGTAACATGGACCACCGAACAAACGGGGTTTCTAGCCAGCGTGTATCACACGGCTGACCGAACTTTACCAGAGAGTTCGCGGGAGAGAGCGTTTACACGAGCGAGCGCGGCTTTCCATTTCGCGGAGTGTGCCTGCCCTTAATATTTTCTGCGTCGGAGGATCGCGAGCGTTGTTGCGATGGCGCGGGGCTGAACGCCGCTCGGCTGCTCCTTCGGACATGCTTCATACACGGCCAAATATTTTTTCCCTGGCTTTTACCCCACGTAATGATTCTACCTGTGCCTTTGTTTCTTCATGTTTTTCAGATCCTTGGCTTTCACGCGATCGTTACCGGCCCCGGGGCTCTTTCCGTATGGTGTTTCAGATAGAATTGTGCTTTTCAGCGGGAGAGGTTTGAGGCTTTTCGGGATTGGTCGTTTGAATTGTTAATCGAGGCTTTTGGGGTTAACCTTTTGACTTGTGGTTCTTCTTTTTTTTTTTTTTGCTGACGTTAGCTGTTTCCTGTTTTTGCATTAGGCGAGAGGAGATAATTTCGTGTGGTGATTCTCGGGAAAAGGGAAGGTAGAATTGAAATTAATTTTCGTTGCTAATGTAACTTTAACTTAATTTGTGTCGCAGCTTCGTCAGAATCTGTTATATGGCAAAGGGTTAAGCCGCGAAATTAGTGAACGTTGAAACAAAAAAATAGTTAGATATAGTTTAAACCCAGACGACACTTTTTCAGTTTAAATAGTTCATAATTAAAAACTTGAAAAGTTTATATTTCTGTGGTTTATCTATTATACAAACTCCACTTCTATTAAATAATTTTTATTTCACCTTCTAACCAGCGAAGATCAGTGAAATAATTACTTTAAAGCTCTTCTATTTTCTTGAGTAAAGTGTCCATTGATTTACTGAATTTTAAAATTTCTAATGTTACATTTATACTATTTTATCATTCAATGGCTCGTTATTAGAAGCATCTCTGATTGCACCGATTATCAATTCATCAATATTTCTGGCTGACAAGGGCTAACAGTCTGTTCTTTCACAGCAAAGCTAATATATGGTACAATAAAAATTCTCCCGTTAATAAAACGAAATTCGGTTAATTTCTAGCAAAACATCGCTTTCCACAATTTACAAAGAAAAAGAGAGGCTGCTTGTAACACGGTTACTTTACTCCCGAAAATTCGAGGCTCGAAACTAAAAGTTCCGGCGTCATAGTGGTCCCCGTAAACAGCACTCTTCCACTTGCGTCGACCGCCGCGAAGAAACGCCGAAACGGCGGCCCGCAGGATAAACCCCTCCAAGATTTCCCGCAACGTCGCCATTCTGCACGGGTTTCTTCTTTCTCTCTTTTACCGGGCTGCGCGCATGGTTTTACGCCGCGTCGCTGGTTTATTGTTCCACGGTACGAAAAGGCTTGCGCAAGCACCGCTCCAAAATAAAGCGTATTCGACAACAAAAGGTGGAGCATTTTCTGTTTTTTTTTTTTTTTCAAACTTCCACCGCCACTTCCGTTGAAAGCTACACATTCCGCGCGAGCGCGGACAACGAAATCGAAGGTAATATTGCCGGCGCGGTATAAGTTCGATTTAAAAAATTCAAGCCACATCGGGGGCAATTTGCCGGACGAGATCCGGCTCGAATTGCGAAATAAAGGGGATCCGGCGGAGGTTGAAACTTTCGAAAGTAAGTTCCCATTTTCGGGTGTAATACCCCGGAGCTGGCGTAATGGCCCGGCTCAGGCACACGGTGTGTGCACTTCTTAAAAAGATTGCTCGAAGACGAAGCGAGGTTGCATCGCGGAATTGTTTAGCAGATAGTCAGATTTTCCACCGTGGAAATTTCTTTCTCCGGAAGTGTCTCTGTTTCTTGGTTATCAAGTTTAGCGCAGACACGAAATACCGTGGCCTATTTGTCGAATGAAAATTGGGCGGTGTTAAATGATCGTAGAGTTGTTAATAATCAATTTTCAATTACTTGCGTTCGTTCTAATAACTACTGTTTATAAGTGAATATAAAAGAATGAAGTTTGTGCGATATTAGAGGGGGCATCATGATCGTACAGTAAAATTATCTTATAATAAATAATAATCAATTTTCAATGACTCGTGCTCATCCTAATAGCTACTATTAACCCTTTGCTCTCGGAGGTGATTTTGCTGTAAGAAAGGTTGTAAATCGGATCTTCGAAATTTTTTCAAACTAACGTAGAAATAAACTGTAATGTTTTATTCAAACATTCCATGCATTCTCTGTTTCACTATGATGAACAAATTTATGGAGATCTATAGATCTGCTACTCCGTCTTGATTAATTCTTTACCAAGTGACGATTATTTACTGTCGCTTCTCAGTCGCCACTCGATTGCAGAGGGTTAGTATATAAATATAAAAGAACGAGGTACTTGCGACGACCACATAAAAGTATCAATAAAATTCCTACTAAATTAGACTTGAATAGGAACTCCACCCTGTTCATTCCTCGAAACAATATCATTGTAAAAATTCTCACTAAAAAATTCCTGGCACGATGCACCATTCAACTGTCAGGTTACAACCATTTTCCCGAAGAACAGTATTTCCTCCTCGCTCAACCCCGGGAATTTCACTTCATCCTGAACCTCTATCCACAAATTCGACACTTCCTGCCGAAAATAATCGCGAGAGAGACTCGGAGCTTGCAGAGGCTAGCGAACGAAAGCCTATTCTGTCCAGGTCTATTCTTCGATCGTCGACAAAGGCAAAGAGACCGGCGATTCTCGCGGCGTTTCTCAGCCCTTGACAGGCGAAAACATAAAAAAGGGGAGAAACGTGGAGAAAAAACGAAGGAACACAGCGGATATTTCGTCCTTTTTTTCCTCTCTCCTCCCGGTTGTACTTAATTAAGCCCCATATTGTGCCTGTGTAAATTTTAATAATACCTTCTACAGCGTAGCGACCGAGTCTGGCTACAATCTGAAAATATTTGTTAGAGCGCGAACAGTCCCCGGAGGGTGTCTCTTTATGAAGTTTTATGTCGCTTGGCGGTCGAATACGCGCAGGATACGACGCGGAGAAAAAAGGCCCGGAACCGAGGAGGACGAGGGAGAAAAGAAAACAAGACCTGGAAGGGTAAGAACGATGAACGACAGTAACTACGGAAGAAAGGGTGGAGAGAGAGAGAGAGAGAGAAAAGGGTTAAAAAGAAGAGAGGAAGCACGTAAGGTGGCTTTCAGGTTGTCACGCGAAAAACACCGGTCGCCTTAGCGCGACGTATTGGAACGAGTGTGTGTTTTCTCGCGAGAATTCACTTCGACCGATATTCCTCTCTCGATCCTCCTATCGGTGGAGCGAACGCTGCATCGAGAAGTCACGCGAAGCGGTACGAAAGTTTATTAGGTACACACAGGTGAATGAAATATAATTTCCATGAAAATTAAATATAAAATTTCTCCCGGATCAATTAAGCAAATGAATAAATTCTGTTGGATGAAGTTAGTCGCTTTGGCTTGCGAGCCAAAAATGAAAGTGGTTCGAGTTCTCGTGCTTCTCGTCTCTTCTCGTGGAAAATTATTTATACGCGTTACAAGATTAGCCCTTACGTTAATAAAATTGTAAACTTGAAGCAAACACGGGTAGGAAATGTTCCAAATAACAACGATCCAGCCGGATATTAGAATCTTTTACCTGGAAGATCAAGTATTCCAAGTGAGTATGTGCAAAAGGGTTAACCCAATCCTAATTACGTACCCAAGCGATTTACCAAGCAAATCTTTGGACGATCCAACTCGTACTCCTTCGTACCAAAGACCACTAATTAACCTGTTATCACTTGAACAATTTAAGCATCGGGTTAACATATCCAATCAAGCAACAGAATTTACACGAACTCCACGTTCGAGCAATCAGTCTTTTACACGCACTCTGACTGCAAAGAAAGTGTGAAGCACAACCACCCCCGATTTTTCAAGCAACAACAACGACTCGCGACATTTGCAATTCGACGAGAGGGTGTGCCAATCGAGGTATCCATCGAGGTGTGGATAATTGATAAATATTGATGGGCCAGAAGAGGCGATCTCGAGAGATGAAAGGAGCGAAAGAAGAAAAGCCGGGTAGCGGAGTATCACCGTCAGCCACAAAGAATACAGAAAAAAAAAAGGGGGAGAGTGAGATGGTTGTGCGGTATCGAGGCTATCGATGCGAGCCTCCTCTCGACGATTCAATCGAACCGACTTTCATCTCGCCCCGATCCTATGGAACCTTCTTCTCCTCCTCTCGCGAGAGCCACGTGCTATCAAGAACGATGCTTATTGAGAGTAGGTAGATAGGTATACCGCGCTATTCGAGATTTCGAGACCGAAAAAGTTTCCGTAGCGTTTAACCATGCGTTATCCACGACTCTCCGAATCTGCACCGTGCATCGACGTGAATGGTAATCTCGTTCGTGGTTTCCTGTCGTACAGTTCCAATGGAAAGTGTTGCACGGTGTGTAGCTCGAGGACACGGAAGAAGAAGGGGTTGAAACGTGGAAAAATCTCCCGGGGATTTGTCCGGCCACGTCGAAAACGAACAAAAGGGTCCTTTGAACGCGACTTGGCCGCGCCCCGGCTACCAATCAAAACTCCTTTCTTTGTGCCAGCCGTGAAATCCATCACCGCGGCAAAATTGAAACGTAACACTGTTCAGGAGCCCAGGGCTGCACGCGTGCACACTCACCCACCGTCGCGTCACTTACACCCCTACCATGCCTTGACGAATTGCGAATCTTGCCGCGTCGCACGCGTCGCGCGGCATTGTCGCGGCCTGATTGGAATCCGGCCGCGTTTCTACTCGTTTTCATCCCTCTTCTTCCGCTCGACACCGTCTCCCTTCCATACACGCGATTCGGAAGAATCGCTCGAGCATTCACGGCGAATAATACGAATACCTGTGTACCACTCGCCCACTGGCCGTTTCCACGCGGTGTCTGCCTGTTAATTATTTCGCGCTTTTGTTTCCTTCGAACAGGAGCATTCGGTTCTTTGATAAGCGGTAGACGCGTGGATTGGCGAGAAAGTGGATGGTTGTGTTGTTTGTTTCTGCAGAGCTTCGATTGCGTTGGGTGTTGCTAAAGAGGAGAGGTAAGTTCTATCTTTGGTACGGTACTTTTGTTGGAAATTAACCCTTTAATCTGTAACAACGTGTCAGACTCGTGATAGAGAAAAATTGTTATATTAGTAAGGAAAATTCATTGTAATCCTAACTTTCGTTTTAGTTTGTAAGACTGAGGATTACTAGATGGAATTAATGTGTAACGGATTAGCTTTCATTACCTGATACAGTAAAACAGAAAATGGCTGACTCTTGGATGCCCCGTCAGAAAAGTAGTCACAGGTTAAGGGGCTAAAATAGCAGAACTGGATATTAAATTGAAGAAAGAAAAACAAAGATTTTGCTCCATGCTCCTACGATTATTATCCTTCTTTGTGTGAAATCTAACCTGCAACAAGGTTGACTAATGACTCTACTATATCGTGTGCACCATAATTTCTGAATATTGAACTAAAAACAAAATTTCGACAAATTACTTCTTCCATGAATTGCTCCAAAATTGCCTCTCTTTATGCGAAACCTAACCCTGCAACAAGTGTACCAGCAGTACCATAATTTCACCGATAAATTCACCATAAAATCGTTCATTCAGCTAAGCTATCTATTATCACAGCTGCGGCGAGTCAAAGAAAACGGTACGAACAAATTAAGCATATTGTGGCCGATCAACAAAACCTTCTGAAATAACGAACCAGGGGTAAAAGCAGATGTAGAAACGAAAATAAAGAAAGCCGGTCTCCAAGAGACGCGAGAAAGGCCTGGATACGATTGGGCAAAGGCCGACCGGAGGAATTCCAGCCGAGGGTTTGTTACTTTGCTAACAACCAACGAGCCGGCCTAAAACTTCCACTTCGGCTGAGAGAAACGCTGGGCCACCGGTGGAAGGGAGGCGGAGAACACGTCGCATTGCGGCTACCGACCGGACAATGCCATACTGACCAGGGTAACTGCCCTATGGAATTGCCACTGTGCTCTCTCTCCGTAGAGGTCCCTCCGCCGCTTTCACCAACTTCGCCGCAAGGCCGCGTATACATCGCATAGTTCTTGTTTCGACGATTATTCGGAAACTCCGCGATGCCAGAAAAACCCTTTGCCCGTCGTCATCAGGCCAGTCTTGCTCTTCTTACGCGCAACGTTCCTCCTAACACAACGATCTTCCGTTTCAATGCTGCTACGGTAGCATTTCTCTCTGTCGGCGATGAGTTGTGAGCTTGTTCAACACTTGTCGCGTATATTGCGGACATCGTTCATACGGAATCTTTGGTGCAAATTAACGTTAAGAGAGGTCTCTTGGAAGAGTTGGCTGGTTTGTCGAGGCAAGAGTGATTGGGAACGTGTAACGTTAATTATTGGAATATGGTTTTGCTGTATGATAAAAAATTGACAGTGGTGAACCGTCTAATGTGATCATCTTAGACTATTCTGTTATCAGTGGACCAATTGAGATTCTTTCATGTGGCATGATATGATTATAGTACACTTTTTATTAGACGATTTTTTACGAAATTATAAACGATGATTTAGTTGAATTTTAGCACTTGTGAATCTCAAATTGCGATCAAATTGGAACCTTGAAATTCAATTTGTTCCGATTAAAAAATACTTGAATTAAGTGTACCTGGTTTATTTTACGCATCACAAGGACATGTAGCTATTCGATGCATGAAGCTATTAATCGATCGAGTGATGACTTTCTGTTAGGCAAACATTTCATTAAACATATCTACCCTGAACGCTCTCCAGCGAAAAAGTGCCACTTTCCACGTGAAACCAAAAGCCAGGGATAAACACGAACGAGGAATATATACGAGGAAATAAACGCGGTGAAAAACATACGAGCATTTTTGTCGAAATTACGCGTGTCGGATTGCACGACGTGGAATTCCGCGCAAATCGTCGAATAGATGCTAGAAGACCGTGCTCTTTGTCATCCTGATGCTCTTCCGCGGCCTTAACGAGACCGGCGAGAGTCACGACGTCGACCGACCGAAGTGAGCCTCGTTTTTAACACGCCTCCGCCATCTCACGTTGCGCATACACGTTTTCAACTTCTTCTCTTCTCTTTTACCCTCCTCTTTTATGGTCTAGACATTCCAGAGTTGAGGTTAGGCGCGTGACCGCGAGTCACACGCGGATCTAACCGTCTTTCTTGAAGAATCGAGTGATCCTGACGAGCATGCTAGCCCTGGTCAAAAGTTTCCTTTTGCGACTGTGTCCCCAGAGAGAGAGGAAGAAGAAGAAGAAGAGTGTTACGTACACTTTGTCCAGACGGAATGCAGAATTATGACGTCGAGAGCGATGCTCCAGTTGCAACGGAGAACGACACGATTGCACCTTGCCATCGTTGTCTTTTCAACGGTGTTCGTTCGTGAAAAAAAGCTTGCTTCTCTTTCTCTTTGTATCTCTTCGTCTCTCTCTTTGTATCTTTTCGTCTCTCTCTTCGCCTCTCTTCGCCTCTCTTCGCCTCTCTCTTCGTCTCTCTCTTCGTCTCTCTTCGTCTCTCTCTTCGTCTCTCTCTTCGTCTCTCTTCGTCATGTCTTTTCAACGGTGTTCGTTCGTGAAAAAAAGCTTGCTTCTCTTTCTCTTTGTATCTCTTCGCCTCTCTCTTCGTCTCTCTCTTCGTCTCTCTCTTCGTCTCTCTTCGCCTCTCTCTTCGTCTCTCTTCGCCTCTCTCTTCGTCTCTCTTCGCCTCTCTCTTCGTCACTCTTCGCCTCTCTTCGTCACTCTTCGCCTCTCTCTTCGTCTCTCTCTTCGTCTCTCTTCGCCTCTCTCTTCGTCTCTCTTCGTCACTCTTCGCCTCTCTCTTCGTCTCTCTTCGTCACTCTTCGCCTCTCTCTTCGCCTCTCTCTTCGTCTCTCTTCGTCACTATTCGCCTCTCTTCGTCACTCTTCGTCACACTTCATCTCTTCATCTCTTCGTCTCTTCGTCACTCTTCATCTCTTCGTTTCTCTTCGTCATTTACGCAACCAGCTGGCGTTTCTTGTTCCAACGATCTGCGTGTAATGCAGCAATTACCGCGTTATTCTGAGAACGATAGGTTTTGTTCGGTTATATACGGTTTGGAGATGTAGGCTGAATGAGGATACGGTTTAACGCAAAGATTCTATCGATTCTGTGCGGGAAGTTTGAATTGAAAAGTTGAATGGAGTTGGAAAGGAGGTCAGGAGATCACTTACAGAAATTCAATTATTCCATGTTTGTACAGCTATATTGAGAAATTAACGGGAAATAATGAAGTGCTTGATTTGTTCAAGTCGCATAATAATACCTGTCGAGTAGAAATCTCGACACCTTGTGAAACAAATATCCTATTTCTTAAATCTCAACAATTTTCATCGACGATTTATTCAGATTCAAAGTATCTTTCGATGGAATTACGATTAGTATTGGAGTGGAATATCGAAATTTTCAATTCTACAATTTCTCGTAGCAGTAAATGAACAACGTGTAAAGGAAAAACGACGCTTTAAAGAGTGAGGGCTGCAGTGTACGCGTATACTCAGACACAGGAGCTTACTTGCTTATTTAGTTCCTAGACGAAACATAGTTTCAGCGTCTTCGTACCTGCTCCCGCCTCCAAGATTTACCGTCCACCTCGGTCAACTGATGAACCTACTCTCTTGATGTGATATTGTAACCAGTCTACATTCTTGGCTTAGTTTACCATGTCGAATGTCTTTTACGTGAATTGAAACATTCTGACATATCTGCTCGATGAGGTGATTCTGTGCTTTTAGCAGATCGTTTGGTTTTTGGAGCATTTTTCGTGGATAATTGCCGGGTACCAATTTGTAAGATCCTTCACAGCTGTAGTTAATGTTCGATGAAGAATTCTACTTTACTTTAGTTAGAGTGCGACTTAATTGAATTAGAATTTTACCAGTCTTGAATTTTGACAGTCAGATTTGGGCACTCTCGAAGGATTTGTTATCAAAGTTTCGACACAACTTTCTACCTATTTACTCACAATGCTTTTCATCGCAATAAGCAACTTCGTTTAACCAGTCTCCAAGAAGGAAATCAAAGAACTCATTTTTCAACTCATACCTAAAAAACATGCAACTGTTTCGAAAAATTTACCTAAAAATTAACTTTATTGATAATAAATTCATCTGAAGATTTATCGAATAAAAGGAAAAAGATGTATATGAGCGATAGTGTATGTGAATATCCTCTCCAGGCGATAATTACCAATTATTAGTATGAATTTACAATATAACCTGACGAAGCTGCGAGAAGTTGCACAATAAGATCAGTAGCATTAGACCAGGTACCAGACGAATAACTGTATTTCCAGAAAAACCCCGGAAAATGTAGTTTGAAACGGTCGAATGACAGTGAGAGGCTGTGTATTTGGCCGGGGAAGTGATATTGAGGTAGATCTAGAGAAATTCTAACGTCACAGAAAAGCAATTAGCTCGCAATGCAAACTTCCCGCTTCTCTCGATTCAAGAGTCTGAGAAAGTTTGATTCCGCTCCTAAACGCGCGCGAGCCGAGCACGTATTTTCAATGTCAAGAATACGTGGTCACTGTTCATCGTCCGGACAGTTGGCGGAATTATTCTCATTCGAAAGTCAACAAATCCCGCATGCAAGGAATCAGTCGGCAGACTGCTTTGTATCAACAAACTGCGCTCTCCCGGCGAAGTTCATTTCCTGGCGTCACTGGAATACCAGATATCCGTGTCGCCTCCCTCCAAAGAGACTAGCCCCGCGTTTGTAAACTGATAAATCGATCGCTGGCCATTTCTTTCGATCAACCGCAGTGTCACGAATCCGGTAAAAACGACGCGAACGAAATTCCGACTCGTGATGTTACACCGAGTGTCCCATTTACTCGAAACGTAGAGTGATTAAAAAAGATAAGTGACAGAGATTTAATACGCGAAAAATATACGGTTTACCTTGAAATTTTCTTGAAAATCAAAATTAACGTATTCCGTGCCACGTGTACCACGTGGCAATTTCGACAAGTGAAAATTTCATTAAAGGAAAAAATTACTCCTCAATGCTCGTGCAAAATTCGAAGGAAAATTAGAGTATCGAGAATTGAACCGGTGAACTTTTTAACTTCGCAAAAATTATAACACAGAACGTGTTAACGAAGGCTTAAAATTATTAATTAAACCAAATGAAGACTTCCTAACATGGAAAATACTGAAATGTAAAATAGCGAGTACACCTGTCCCCCGATTTACACGGTACTTTATTTACACGATTTCACTTTTACACGGTTTTCAAAATAACGGCTTTTCAGAAATATAAACTGTTAAAAATAAAAGTTTATGCTGCGCACATATTTGCACAGTCATTTTTTAGTACCGTTTGTTTATTAATACTGGCGTTAAACCAAAAAATGAACGGAATTTCCCCCTTTTTTGCACAG
>NW_017100202.1:285729-334530 GCF_001263275.1 Habropoda laboriosa | reverse complement strand
TCGAAACTAAACCCTGACCCTGAATATTTTTTCTTTTTCATTTTTACTTCATTTTTATTTTACATTTGAAATAATGAATTTAATTATGCGCATTTTGTTTTTTCCCCGATTTACACGGTTTTTCATACAAAAAGCCATGATTTCGATTTACACGGTATTCTGAGGAACCGATCATCCGTGTAAATCGGGGGACAGGTGTACTGAGAAATACAGCTTAATAATCACCCACGCTATGTTACAAGGAACCCCGGCAAAAGTTCATAGATCCACCGAAAAGATCGCTGCCAGTTAATCGAATATATCGCAACACAGTATTAAATTCCATTCCCTAACTTAAAAACTTCTTCCAGGTTCACCATCCCGAGGGGAAACGGAACGAAAACAACAACGTTTTCGCAAGAAGAAGGAGGGGAAAAACTAAAACACAACCGAAATTTTATGGCTCCGGCGAGCATCGAATAGCAAAGCAGTCGCGTAGGCTGAAACATTCGCCGATAATTCGATCAGGAAATAGATCAACGTTGTCTAACGGGTTCACCGTTCCGTGGGAATGGCGTTCAGAAGTAGCGGAGGTACATTTTAACCCTTTCCCCCGCCTACAATTCACCGTCGTTCTTTATTTCACCCCCGAAACGTTTCCCCTTTCGCTTGGTCGGTGAGGAATCGGCATCTCCTCGACATTCCAAGTCGTCGCACGTTTCGAATTAGCCGTTCGATTCGACTGCACATCGAACCCATGGCCCGTGGAACGAAGCAAAACGACATTCGCGTTTTATTCTCCGCCCTCGGAGTTTTGCGAGCGCTCCCGGCCTGCTTTAGGGCGGACTTTAAAGACGGATACGCGAGCGGGCTGATGGCTGATTGCGAGGCAGAGTAGACGCCGGGGCCTCGTAAACTATTTTTGGAGCCAACGAGTTCCTCAGCTTTCTACAACCTCCATTTTCTTCCTTCGGGGCTCGATGGACCTCGCCTTTGTCGAAACAAGAATACAAACGATCTGGATAAACTTGCTTATGACGTCCGAGAGAGAAAAAGGATCGTTTAAACGACGGAATTAAGGAAGTCGCGTTTCTTTTGGTGAACAATTTTGCGATTAGAGATAACTTTATTGTCGACACTGTTGAAATATCGAAGATTAAGGGTAAAAAGTTCGACGATAACTTACACGATGTGTAACGCACTTGAGTAGGTTTCTAGGTTTATTAGTGCATGAATTGTTCGCTGGATTTTACGACCAAGTGGTGAATCAAGTGGCTGAAAATTGTGCTACTGTCCCTGAGGCAATTACCCCGCTATCGATCAGATATACTTCCAACAACTTGTTTATCTTTCTACTAGCAGTAAACAGCAATTAACCTAGGAAACTAAACTCGTCCTAACCTCAAACTTCCGCAAAATTTTCCTCTATGACCTGAAAAAAGGATTTCGTAGAATTGACGGGGGTTAAAGTCACACATTTCCAAAAATTTGGGCCTAAGTGCTGAAATGCAACCTACACATGCCCAACTGTTAAAATGATAGGTGAAGGCTTTCTGATAACGTTGAACACGATACAGAACTTATTTGATCATTTCTAGTATTCTCTATGTCTCCCGGAACAAGGAAATTCTGACTTCAACCCCCTCAATTGTAACAAGAATTAACACCAGCGGTACAAGAACTACCCGGCCACTAATTCAACATTCAAGAAGAGACGCTGAGAAAGCGTTAACAACATAACGCTCCCTACGGAAGACAAAGTTCCGCCTGACGAGGCGGGGTAGAATTTTAATTAGCTAAACGAAAGTTTGAAGAAAGTGAAATTGTGGTAATTGAAGTACCGCCGACTTTCGCGGTTAGGTTAGCATCGACAGGAGCCGTCATCGTGTCCGTGTGAAACGTTCGAAAGGGTGAAGGAAGAGAGGAGGGACGAGGCGAGAATGCTTCGAGTTCCTCAATGACCTGGATGAAGGCCGGCGGCTAGCATCGAGAAAAGTTTTTCAGCCGGACCTCTCTTCTGGACGTGGATTGTCGCGACACCTTTGCCAACTTTTCCACCAACGTCCTCCCTCCTCTCTCCCTCCTTTTTTGCATCGAACCGACAGAAAAGAACAAAGAGTAGAAGTAGGAGGAGGGATCGGTGGGAGAATCGAGCGAATTTACCAACCGCAAATTCAAAGATCAACCAACTTAATTTACCGGTTAAATGAATTGAGGGCTCGCGCGAGTTTTCCAGTTTACTTTGAAAACGTTAAATGTTGTTCCACATTTTCCCCGCCTGGAGATCCTCTCGTGAAAAGAACCAAACCACCAGGCGGTACTGACGAATTAACGTGCAATATTGAATTTGCGTTTGTGAACAGCGGGAATATTCGTCAATAGGAAACAGAGAATGAGGAGAGTGTGCAAAGAGATTTAATCGAGAAATTGTTCTGCTTTTTCCCCTACTTTAAAAGAAAGGATTGTAAATTGTACACGTAGCACACTTTGGGATTCTTGAACGTCGATGTGTACATCGTACATTCGAGGTTTAATGTTTCGTAAAGAAAGCTCACCCTCTTGAGAGCGCGCGACTTCTGAAAGGGTAGTTCGATTTATTCGCGAGAATTTCAACGTTGCGTATCAAAGCAAAGGGAAATTTCAGTCGACTGATAAATGTTTCGTGATTTTTGCAAAAAGAGAAAAAGCGATTTGCATTGGAATGGAAAAATTTGCCACTGTTTGAACTGTATCGAGCGATAGGAACGAACGATACGCAGCGTGCAGGAAATTGTACACGTATATCATTAGGCATTAGTATCGGCAATTAATTGACGTAATCGTGAAATGTACGCTCGATCAACCATTAACCGAGGCTGTCCGTAACATTGTTCGCTTCGTGACTTCGTTAAACGCGGCTTCGTTCGTCGCGCGCGCGCAACCAGGAGAATGAAACAAAAATTCAGTTAGCTGGCTAATGGACGGCGTGAGCTATTAATGCAAATTCACTTTGAACGGTTTTCAGGCTTCCCGTCGTCGTTCGTCGCGCGGTTAAAAACGTCGTCGCGTGCGACGTGTCCGCGACAAAATCGTACGGACGCGTTTGCCGGTATCGTTTCGCCAAGAATTTCGTTTGAGGATCGTGATAGGTGCTGCGATGGACTTTCAAATTTTTGTGGAGAAGAAAATAGAGTAACGAGAACGACAGAATTTTAAAGCAAATGAAAAGTATTTGGACCAAAGCGATAGAGTTTGGACTGAGTGCGCGGGATTGTCGCGTCGACACTCGAAATTTTGGGTGAAACGGGGAGAATTTTCGGGTCGAAAGATAAACTGTGGATTGTCGAAAGTGAAAGTCCTGGAAAAAGAGTGTCAGAATGTTTGGGAATGAATTCATGAGAATTTTTGAATGAAAATCTCCGAGAAGACCAAAGGGAGCATGATTTAATAAATCATCATTCCAGTGTATTCGACATTAATTTATATTATTACTGAACTACCGATATAATAATTATTGCTACATTCTCTGTCAAGCTCTAATATTAGAGAAACATTAAGGAAAAGTGGTCATCCTCGCCAAATAATAATTATACACAACTCTCCTTATCAGAAAAAATCAGCTGCCACACGAAATTTCAAAAAATGATAAACCAATAAAAGAAACTTCTCAATAATTCGTCCCAGTCGTGCAATTAGTCATTTCGATATCGAAACTCATAATGGAGGCAATCAAGGTGAACTAGAGAAATTTTTTCCCATCGCGATTAAGGCAATCGCGGAAATCTAGCACGAAGTCGACGAGAGTAATCGTCGCGTATCGCGATAATTTTTGCCCTTAAACTGTGCCGCCTACGTAGAGCTCGCCGCGTTTAACGCGTTCCCAAGAGTGCAATGGCTCGTGTACTGGAACTGCATCGCCGCTATTCGTCGCTTCCTCTCCTCCACGTAGCAATTAACCGCGTCGCAGCGAGAGCTCGTCTTCGTGCTGCAGACAACCACGAGGAGCACTAAGCAACGTGCGTGTCCACCACTTTGTACGACATCCAGCACCATCTCGCCCCCTAAGTAGATGCGTTTCCAGACGACGTTAGAGCGTTTCACCCAGATCAAATTAACTCTCGACGTTCGTGAAACTCCAACGACCAGCAATTCCCCTTGGCTTGTCGCTTTCAAACATCTGCCGAATTTTTCGACACTTGCTACGAGCGATAATGTGAAACTTCGATCGTAGAAGAAGCTATCGGAAGTAAGTTTCGCAAGGAATGATAAATTAACAATGGACGAGCTTCTTCTAAGGACGAAATTCGTTTTTCCAATTAAGAGAGAAAGCAGGAACGAAATGTGAAATGAAACGTGAACGACAGTGGGGTACGGAAGTGACGTCTCAGATTGCTCTCTCGACGAGATCCAACCGGGGGTAAACAAAGATTGAAAATGAACTGGAATAGGAGGCATCGGTTTTACTACTTGTCTCGTGGGAGGTGCGAACAGCCAGTCGACGTTTTCAATCTTCCCGATACACGATATTTATGGGCAACACGCGGAATATCGACGAGATTGCGAGTTCCGAGCAATGATCGTGCCGTTTCGTTAGCGTGCTTCGAGATCGTACAGAAGATGAAACGATGTAACCGTCCAACATTCGAGGAATTATTACCACTGATCCTTTTACGGTGCCCTTTCGGAGCTTCGAGTAACAGGGCTGCAAGTAGGAGTTCTAGACGCAACTTTATATGTTTCACGGTATTCTAACAAGGGAGCGAAGTAACAAATATCGTTTTCGATCAAATTTCGCAGTAAAGTTCTCAAAATTTGATACCGTGCCAATTACGAGCATTCTGGGTGGGTGATTTTCACTTCTTTAGTTTTCACGTTGATAGATAGAAAGATAAAAGTTGGATATTCCTCTTAAAATTACCTTACTGCCAAGTTTCATAGAAAATAGAGATTATCTCTTCCGGATATTTTCTTGTAAGTCTAAAGAGTAAATTTAACAGAAATTGAAAGAGTAAATCTAAACGAAAGGATCGTAAAATTTAATATTAAATAGATACTCGTATCCTAGAAAAATTAAGGGCTCTGACAGTAGCGAAAGAATTTCATTAATGTACCGAATCGTACCAAATTTTGGACGTACAAAAAAATATTTCAATTCTATTAAACCAAGCTTTCACTGATTTAACAAATCAACGTGTTACACCAAGTGCCCCATAAAAACAAGCAACATCACGATCATCCCCTTTTCGTATCCCCTAAAACCCCAGCAAAGTGGCGGGAACGAAAGACAATTTCGGTTGATTACCATGTCTAACGTTTCACGGCACTACATCATTTCGCTAGCAGCGAAGGGCCGGTCGAATGAAGTCGTTCAATTTCGCGGCGATAACTGAATCAGCTCGTAAATCCTTAGCCCGAATAATAGCACCTCGCAACAGTTCGAACTTGTTTCAGACCCCATCGCAAGAGAAACATTCACATGTATCAGACGATTCTCCAGGTGAAAAGGAACGCGCCACGCGATCACCGGTCTCTTTAACGAAGAAGAAGATAAGAAGAAGAAGAAGGGACGATGATCGACGGTAATCTTCCCTTTATCTTTGCCATGGATAACGATATTACCGGACCACGCAGGCCCTTGCCAACGCGCGGCTGGCTCTCCCTTTTCACGAATATCCCTCCTCCTGAGGGAAACTCATTTCCTACGAACGCGCCACACCATGGAGCTGGTGTAACGCAGTTTCGTCACGTAACGATTCCGCCCCGCCACGAAAAGACAACAAACTTTAAGACGAACGGAACTGTCATCTCCACGCCGGACATGACAAACCCGCAGACATTTCTGTCTCGTATCCTTTCCAGCCTCTCATTTACTCCTCCTCCTTCCATCCATGACGTTTGCACATCCCACCGTAGACGTAACCGCGTGGAAGGTGGATGGTAACCAGGGGCAAATATTTTATCGTATTTCCCATCTGAATTCTCTTTTATGGCGGGCCCGTGTCGAACGTCGCGCGATGCAAACGCGATATAAAAGACGGTTATGAAACGCCTGGGAATAAACGGCGGATAGATTGTAAAATTCCAACGGCGGAAAATTACGTTGCCGGAATACCCAAGTTTCGGGTAGCCTTCCCACTGGCATCTTTCCTGTGTTTATGGTACTGTCTAGCCACCTTGTTGGTAGTACGGATATTGTACGGTTGCAAGTTAAAATTGGAAATAACGCGGGAACAGGATAGAAATTGGAAGGGATGATCCTGTGAAAGTTGTCGGGAGGAACGGAAATTGATATAGAAAGCTAAGTCTCTTTAGAAGTTCGCACCTAAATCTTTTACTTGCTGCGTTAAAGTTCGCGGCGGACGGTGTGTGCCGGAAATCGTGAGTATTTTTCGCTGAAGGAATGGTACAGATTTTGTGAAATTTTATTTAGAAGTTCGTTAATTTTATTTAGAAGTTCCGCGATTTATCCAATTTCGAAAAAATGTGAACAAAAATCAATTTTTTCGACCCTGGAAATCAAAAGTCCCCCTTGAATGCAAGGAAAATTCGAAACACCATTGTTTCACTCATTTATCTATTTTTCCTACGGTTAGTCATAAAACATTGACTCTGATCTATTTTTGAAACACTTTATTTTGTTAAAAAATTTGAGCAAATTTTTACAATTCTAAAATTTATTGCAATTTAAGCCTGAATTAAAGGCAAGAGGTTGAAAATTCACAAATAATTGCCAAAAACTTTTCGTCAATACTCCAAGTGAAATAGCCTCGTGTAAAGTCAGACAATCGCAGGCCAGCGACAATTAAGTCCACACCACTGAATCTTCCGCGACGATTCGAAAACCGAACAGAGCAGCACTCCACAACGCAACCGTGACAGCGAGACGCAAAACTTCCTCGCGACAAGGAGCAACGGGAAACCGAGAGATTCGCCATGTCAATATGAACCGCGGCGCTCGAAATTTCTCCCTTCGAAATAATCGGCTGAAACGAAAATCCGACGGATATACATTATCCGAAACGCGTGGAACTGTCATCTCCATTTCGTACACGACGAAATAGCCTCTGCTCCTGTTCCGCCTCCCTTCACACCACCCCCCTTCCATTTTCCATCCGCAGTCGTCCCCTTCGTCCCTGTCACCTCGTCCTTAGTCGTCGTCGCAGAAACGATCCCCAACGGTGCTCGCGCCTCCTTTCTCTCAGCGCTGCCTCGAAAGCCCGCCATCATTCTCCCTCTCATATTGTCTACCGTTCGCGTCTTGCATATTAAAGGAGCGTGACGCCGTGAAGTCACGAAAACCGCCGAGTAAAGGCGAAACGAGGAACGACCGAAAGTGGAACAAGTAGATGAAGAAGAAGAAGAGTGGGAAGGAAAAAGAAAGAAAAAGGGGTAGTAGAAGAGGGTCGAAGAGTAACATCGACACGAACGCGAGTCAAAAAGGGGTCGCGACCAAAGGTAGGAAGGGATGAGTTAAAAGAAGAGAGAAGAAGCTTGAAGAGCTGCGAGCCTGTAACTTTTGTAATTGAGTTTAGTCGTCGTCGTCGTCGTCGTCGTTCCCGTGCTTCCTCCTCCTCTTTCGTCAACCAACAGCCTCTCTCTCTCCTCTCTAACTTCACCTTTCATCTTCTTTCTCTCCCTCCCTCTCTCTCTCTCTCTACATCTACACACTTCGTGTCACCTTACTTCTCTCGCGAATCTTCCGACGGTATTCCTCGTATCGTCAGAGAGAGCTTCGTAACCCTTTCTGCGCCGCGTTGGGTACACCAAGTTCTTATCTCGAGACGCTGCCAGGTTCGCGGGTAATGTCGTCGAAGTGAAAACTATTAGGGTACGATGGCAGACTAGCCGAGAACAGATGTCCAAAAAGGGTAGAGAATTCCGTTGGGTTTCTCTACGGAAGTAACGCGATGCCTCTGCTATTTACGACGGACGTGGTGGCTCGCAATTTTTCCGGCTGTCTGCCGACCAGCCGGCAACTCGTGCACGACGGCCGTTGTCTTTTGACGTCGTCCAAACGGTGGCAGCTTGAGGACCACGCTCTTTTTCCACAATGAAATTTGCCAGGTTAAGGGTGAAAGGTAGAAAAACGTAGTTAGAAAATCTTTGGAAACCTCGTCACTCCTTACACTCTTCTTTTAACACATCAAACTACCATACATAGAGAGCATATCACGCTACACTCTGCAAGTATCGAACAATTTCACAAATCGTCACTTACCCTCCCGCCAAGGATAACTATTAAAGTCTCGATCGAGAGAGATAAAGGGGAGAGGTCGATTAAAGGGAAAGTTAAAAAATCTTTGGCCCGAGCCAAGCGTCGAATCCGACGGAGAAAATAGGCGGTGGGGTTGGTCGATAAAGTTCGAGGTGGGAGGTGGGATTAACGCGCAGAGACAAAGCTGCTTGGTTTATATCGATGGGACCGGGTGGGCCCTTGGAACTTCCACGGGACAATGAATTAGATGGAATCGGGCACCGTTTGAAATAAATGCGATCGACGGATGTCGGGGCTTCTTTGTTCGCCCGTATTAAATGGCGTCGAATGAGAATGGAAATCAATAGTCGAGGAGGGGAAGGGAGAGAGAGAGAGAGAAGAAACGAGCTGAAACGTCGAGAGAAGGTTAGAATGGAGAAAGAGGGAGAATCGGGTGGGTGGTGGTTGAAGCAGAAGCGTTGCACCCGACATCGTAATCCATGATTTCGTAGCGTGTTCCGGCGAGAATCTGCGTGAAAGAATTTATGGGGATCCACCGTAGCGAAAGATTGGTTGGTTCGTACCTCTTGGGTCAGTAGACCCTCGGAGGAACCTCGGCGAGCGAAGAGGTATACATAGAAGGACGGAAGAAGCATGGAAAATATACCAGGAACCGGGATCTGGTATCTGGTATTCGCACCAAGAAAAAGGTATTACTTCCTGGGAAGATAGTCGGTACCCCCGGGACCTCGTAAATCGTTGCCGCTGCTGGTCCGAGCAACTTCAAACCTACCTGGCCGCCACCAGTTCGGAATGCCTTCGACTTCGAAGGAGGCAATATTGAGCGCCGCCGGGTATCCTTTGAAGAATTTCATGCTAGCAGCGTCAAGTATTCCTCCTGTTTCATAAATAACCCATCGAAATTACGTGTTCCCCTCGTCTAGCACGAGTTATTAAGATGAGTGTGACGGTTAGAGAGGAGGAGCCTGAAGAAATGGTCCCATGAACAGTTATCGTTTCTCGGTATATCATGGGGATAAGGATTCTACTTGCTCAGAAGACAAAAACACGTGTGTGCTTTTCGTTGTACAATAGTCAACTTATATAAATTGTTAGATAAAGGTTTGGTTAGGTCAAGTCCTTGCACAATATCACTTTCCAAAATTTACAATTCTATGTTGTGCTCGTAATGCACTGGAAAAGAGTTTTCTGAAGAAATTAATTCTTCCACCTCTTCAAATTTGATTTACATCCACAGATGGATAATCACGAACGTCACTGACGGTTCTAAAGAACCCTTATATAAATTCTTAAAGAGAGACGAAAGAGTTGAATAGAAAATGTGGTTAGATGCATTGAAAAAGGATTCTCCAAAGTTATTACTTCCTCCATCTCTCACTACTTGATTTACATAAACAGATGAATAATCACGTGGACTTTCTAAAGAGCCCAAGTCCGCGAATTCCAAAAATCTGTCGCATTAGTATCGGGCATAGAAGCTCGTAAACGTTGCTAGGGAGTATATTCTCTGACCATAAACCGTAGACATTTTAGGCATTCAACGGTAGCCAGGAATCGAGTCGTTAAAAGGCGAAACTGCTCGCAGCTTTACTTTATTTTCTGCCACTGGCCTGGACAGGCCTCTGCCACCGGTACAGGTAATAAACGTGGCACTTAGAGCACCGAATAAATCCGGCTATACGTCGGCCAAAGTATCGGTGGATTGCGTGAGCGTGTCGAACGATCTCCTCCTCCTCTGTCGTCAACGTTTCGATCTCTCTCTCTCTCTCTCCCGACGGTTTTGCTACAATAATAGCCGTGTTATTGTCACACCATCATCGTTTCCCCATTATCGAGAACGGCGGAGTTTTTTCCCGCGGAAATTTATGCTGCAACTTCAACTTCACCAGGCTCCAACGATCGGAGAGAGAGCGTGCAGTGTCAACAAAGGAGTATAAGTGCACCGACCGGTGATACCAGATTCTCCACTGCATCGACACGCCCCATTAAAAGGGCAGAGCCGACATTTTACCGCGATAGAAATCGTGCATGCGAGGCACGATGCACAGTGTTTCGGAACAGCTGTCTTCTTCGAACGCGCGAAACTGTCTTTCATCTTGAAAGTGTGTACAGATCGTCGAGAAGAAGATTATCAAAGATTCTTCGTGAATATTGAAATTTGAATGGTTCGAATTGAAATTTGTAATTTTAGATGTTTAAGTTTCAATCTGATTGGCTGAATTTTGCAACAGTACGCGACGCCCCCAAAACGATACTTTATTGCCAGGCGTCGTTACGTCTTTCTTTTACTCGGAATTTTACGAGACTATTTTACGATCAAACCCGTCCTCACAGTTCTTCAGCTTCTATCAAAGGCAGCATGTCAAGATGACATTTCATATCTTTTCCTGACTCCTCTTTTTTCTTCTTCTTCTCTAGCTTTCTAAGTTCGCCCGTAACTTTGTTAGGAATTTATCTAGAGAAATATGAAATTCTACCGTAGTAAGAAAAATAATTAAATTGGAGTAAGTAAAAAAATTTGTGCTGTAGAAGACCTTGTTTTTTTGTAATAGAAGGAATGATAAAATCGTACTATTAAATTCTTCTAGAAAAATACCGCCATTAACGAAGTGAAAACACTCTCTTCCTTCGTTCCTCTCTTTCTCCGATTTCACTCGACGACTCTCATTCCAACGTCCGATTTGGGTTCGATTCGAGTGGTCATCGATTCTCACGGAAGGTGATAGACACACGCGATTACGTGGTATTCTAATGATCCCCCAGAGAGTTTTCAGACTCCGACACGTGCCCCCGGGTTACTGTCGTTAAAGAGTCGTATCGTTCGTGTCGACGTTCGCCCTAACATTCGATTCGATCGATAGTCACCGGCTGAATGCATTAGACCGGTTTCACCTCCGCTGTGAAATTTTAGAAATTCCAACATCGTCTACCGACGTGACAAAGATCGACGATACGAACTTGCATGTTGATTTCGACCGAAATTTCCAAGAAAAAATGAAAATTTCAATTGAACCACAGTTTAAATATCAAACTAAATTTCTTCATTTTAAAAATAAAATATACAAAATTCTATAAAAAAAATTCAAACTACCCTCGTTTCTTCGCCGAATAAAATCCAAACCAACAAAAGCGTTTATTTTAAAAATTTTCCATGGTTTCGAGCCATTCGAGTAAGCGATCGTATGTTGGAAATCGATCGAGAGTAACGCGTTCCTGGCAGCGACACGAAGATAAAGCGATTCGGCTAGATCGGTCGTGGAAGAAAAGGTAAAAACGATCACCGGCGGCAAGTCGTCAAACGTATTCACCCCCAAGAAGTAGGGTCACGACTTTGTCTGATTCGCCATAAAACTGCCATTGAAATCGACCCGGGAAGGGCCACACCATCGAGAGGATTCGTCGTTTACACCATCGCGCGCCCTTGCCTTCTTCTGCATTGCAGTCAATATCATTAAACGCTCGTACATCAGATCACAGTTCATCCCCCTCTAACCAACTATGTTACCCGAAGAAGAAAAAAGAAGAAAAAAGACGAAGTCTACGTTATTGTCTCTCCCCAACTTACTTCCTGTTACCGACATTTCTACAAGACGTTTCGTGACAATTTTTACTTCTTTCAAGGGTTCGGAAAGAAAGAAAATACACGTACTCACTTACACACACACACACACACACACACACACACACACGAAATAGTTTCTACGAAATAGTTATTTCTTTTTCTCTCGAAAACGAGAGACCTATATTTTTCAGCTTTATCGTTGCCAGTATTTCAGCGTTTAGGAGATTTTTTTTTCTTCGTCTCCCTCCTCTCTTTAAGGTAGAAATAAACGTTAAGAGTTTTGAGTTATATCGTCGCGAAGGTAAGGAACGGAGTAAATATTAGAGAGAAACAAAATTTAATACTCGATTTTTAGTGGGCACTTGTACAACGAAACGTTTCCTCTCCCTTCCGCGTTTTATAACTTTGCTTTTAGCGGGAATAATTTATACCCATTTTATCGAACCCGATAATTTTTCCTCGGTCTCCTCCTCCCTCGTCCCACCAGGGGAAAGTAAGAACTTTTTAACGTCGTGATTATACGTTTAACAACCGATTCGAGGAAACGTGCGGCGAAGATATTTCCTGTTTTAACCCTGGGGATACAGTCTTTGAAATTCAATTTTCTCCGAACCTAGGCCTCTTGTGGAAAAAAGTTGATACAGTTCCAGCATGTATCGTCAATGGGTCACGTCAGAAAATAAAAGCACCACTCAGTGACCCACAGTGGGTCACATTCTAAGTGAGAGCATCACTCGATGACTCACGGTGAGTCACATAGCAAACTAATAGCATCACTAGGTCACACGTTAGAAAATTAAGAGAATTACTCGATAACCCACAGCGAGTCACGTTGTAAAATTAAAATCACCGCTCGGTGACCCACTGTGGGTCACGTTCAAATTAAGATCATCCCTCGATGATCCACTGTGGACCACGTCGCCAAATTAAGATCATCCCTCGATGATCCACGGTGGGTCACGCGGTCCTTAAAGCATCAAAGCAGCCTTGACGTGTAACCATTAAGTAGTCAAGCATACTATCTAGATTACAAGTGTACAATGCCTCAGCTTAACGCGGCCGCTGCAAGGCAATAGGACTAAAGTCTCGTCTGTGCACAGAGCGTACCTGCTGGCATTGTAATCTGACAGAGCGGCAACCACGAAAGAGAAGAGACAAAAACGGAATCCGAGAAAGGTCGCGAGAGAGGGTTAGATAGAAGCTGGTTGGAAAGAGACGGAACGTTTCGTTGGTCCGTTTCGAGAGTACGTTGCGTTTCGTGGACGTAATTTGCAAGTCTCGGCCACGGTGGACTAACTGGGCCAAAACTCCGTTGCGCCAAGTTTAAGCGAGCTCACGCTTTAAAGCTTATGTTTGTTTAAGGAGTTGGCGCGCTGCCGCTCTCTCTCTCCACGACTGCGTACCCACGTACACTTCGCATTCGCTACGCGCCGCCGTTTTATTCGAGACGGATGGAAAGACGCGTTTACGAGATTAGGGAGGCCACGTTAAACGTCGATTTTAGTGCGTGAGCGCGTCAGAGATACGGAACGGAATCTGATTCTGGGGAAGAAGACGCAGTTAGCCTTAGAAATTTCTCTTTTTTCTGTAAGTAGGGTAAAGAAGAAAATTTTAGAAATTTCTTGTATCATTTTTATTTACGAGAAGATAAATTTGAAATTGATGGAAATTTGAAAGTGAACGAAACGAAGGATTAATTGAGAAATGAAGAATCGTAGAAGGAGGAATACAAGCAGTTCTCATTTGAATTTGACTTGTAAGGAAACTTCTCATCTCGCTACCATTCCGAACTGCAAGGATCAGTTCCAGTTTAATAAAATCAACGTTTTCAGCATTCCTTCTGTAACTTCCTCAAGAGAGAGAGAGAGAGAAAAAAGACATGTAATTTTGTTCTTTAATTAGTTCTTGAGAGTTGCAGAGGAAGGCGCGTGTTGAAAAGGGGAGAAACCGTTCCACGGATCGATTACCCAAGACTTGTTACTCGTTCCGCATCCTTTTCCGCTTGCATCGTAAACGCAGGCACAAGTTAAACGAAAGTTGCCCCGCGTAAAGTGTCGCGCGATGAAAAGCGGCTTCTTAATGGTGAACCACTGACCGAGCGAAAAATCAAGAATCCGGAAAGAAACGTCGGCGGGCGAGTACAATGACTGAAAATATTTCCAACGTGAAATTTTCTCGTAAGTTAAATTCATTCGAGGTTCAGACGCACTTCTGAAATAGGAGGGAAAGTAGATTTTCTTGGTTAAGAACCCTTCTACCGATTTCTTCCAGCGAAATTTTCGTCGTAATTCTAATTCTAATTTCAGTCAACGTTCTGTAGTCTGTATTATTTTGTAATTTTAAAGAAAAATCTCAAAATTGTTGTATGCATTTTTTTTAGTACTGATATTAAGCGAAGTTTTCTTTTTATAATTATGAAAGTTTGGAATTTAAAGTTGCAAATTTTCGAAAGATTATTCAATGTTACTTGCACTGATCTTTCAACTTCACAAGTTAACCCAACATCCACATGTTCTTCGCAGAAGTTAATCCTTTCACGGTGCGACGCAAGTAAGAGCCTAGCACCTTTCAAGTAGTAAACTGTGCTGCCCAAGAGAGAGACGGATGAGATATCACGGAATTATTAAAGTTTCTTCTGCATCACGGCAGGTAATTATTTTTTCTGCGTTTATTATCATGAGTGTATGTAAGTAATGTGAAAATTTCCGTTTGCTCTACTTACAATGTACCGAAATTACCAACAGTTTACCAAAATTGACCAATTTTCATTTTACAAAATTTCACCAAAATTCGCTAATTTTCGTTTTACCGAATTTCACCAAAATTAGCAAACTTCCATTTCACCAAATTTTCACCGAAAGCAGAACACAAAGATCTGTTGTGATCAAGGAAAAGGAACGATCAACGATAACTGGCCGCTTTGTTGGTCCTTTGAATGGCGTTCCGTCGCGTGAAATCATAAAATGGAGGACGGTTATGCCGCGTGGCATGGGAGGCAGTCGCATGGAAACAGGCTGTAATCGTGAGTGCCCGCAGATCTTGCGAGCGGAAGAAGATGAAGACGAGCGTGGTCGCGGGACCGGAAACGCGGCCACATCCCGACGCGTAAAAACAACCGTCCCGTCAGCCTTTATGAAAATGGACGGTCTGTGTTCACCGGCGAACCATGACATATCTCCAGCGACACTTCTCGGTATACGTAGCTTCCTTGTCGAAAGTCACCGCAAAAATTTCACGATGAACACAGAAAAAGAAACGTCGTCATCCCTTTCCGCTTCTCTACCTCGTGTCGCTGTTTCGTTTGGCCTCGCTTCAGAACAAGCGTATCGGGCAACGTCACCTTTGAGTTTCCGGATGACAAGCTCTTTGAAACTGCTAATGAAAGAAACCTACACGGGTAATCAACCTTTGCGAACTTTCAACCCTGCCGCTAATAAAACGTATTTTTAGAATAATCTACGAGTGAGAGGGAGAAGAGCGAGAGCATGCGAATACTTGTTTCAAAGCATTTTTACGGAGTTATAGCGTGTCGACATAATTTCGCTTGATTCTCATGGCCGAATCTCTTGGCTGAAGGATGTCGATTTGTGAATATGAAAATTCCAACGTCGAATTATAAAAATTCCTATACACGTAATTAAAAATTATGAATTTTCCTCTAAAAATTCTTGGGTGACTTGGAATGTACCGAATTCAAATTTTCGAGCAATAGCGATGCACCTAATTTCTCTATCTCTCGAATTAAAGAAGGATTTCATATCACTTGGTACTAATAATCAATTGATTAAAAAAAAGTACGATATTCCACATAAATTTCCATTGTTTTTGAAAAAAAGAAAAAAAACTGGCGCACAGATTGACGAAGCACGTAATCGAGAAACGCGTGGTCGAAGTCGATTGGAAAAATACGAACGCATTGTCTCTGATATCCTACGATATTCCACCTTCGAAATTTAATTCGTAAATCCTGTTATCTTTGAACCGGCGAATATAGAAGAACGATAACCAGCTACCACTTGGCCCACGATCGAACAATAGCACGCGGTCGAATAAGTATGAAACGCAATGCTACGGAATAGAGAGAGGCGATTCTTTTGTGTATCGAAGATCCCCGGCTGGTCGAGCGAGTGAATAGATCCCCCGGGTAACCCGAATAAATCGCGGATCTCGAGACCAATAAAGTCGATCTTTCGCCAGGCCATCGACGCGGCTGATCCTTTCCGGCGCCCTCGTCAAAAGTTGTCCTTTATGACGGGAAGCTCCCCGTGTTATCGTACAAAGAACTGTACGATTTTTATTCGTGGAAAATCCTGGGCTTGTATCCTTCAAATCTGCGGATTTTTATTTCTGGAAATCCTCGGGTTGGTACCCTTGAAATTCGGGGGTTTTTATTTCTGAAAAATCTGGAGTTGGCACCCTTGAAATTCGGGGACTTTTGTATTTGAAAAATCTTAGGTTGGTAGCCCCAAAATTTGAGAACTTTCATTTTTGGATAATTCTGGATTGGTATCCTCGAAAGCTTGCGATT
Organism: Habropoda laboriosa; assembly: GCF_001263275.1. Classification (NCBI taxonomy): domain Eukaryota; kingdom Metazoa; phylum Arthropoda; class Insecta; order Hymenoptera; family Apidae; genus Habropoda; species Habropoda laboriosa. The sequence continues at coordinate 318,267 of NW_017100202.1, read as the reverse complement.
TTTATCTCTAGAAAATCGTGGGTTGGTTTCAATGTAGCTTTTCGTTTGCAATGGTTAATTGTAGATTGTGTTAAAGCGAAACAGAGTCGAGCAAAATTTTTATTTTACTTAAATGGACTTTGATATTGAAACATTTTTTAACTTAACTTAAAATTATTAGACTTTCTCCATAGATTCCCAAATTACTTGAAATCCTTTACCTCAGCCAACAATGTACTACATAGTAAATTGTACGCAACGTATCGAAATATTCATTTTCTTTCCAGGTTTATCAGGTATTGTTATAATCGTAATATAACCGGAAGATACAATAATCCATGAAAATATCGGCGATACAATTTCGAGTAATTTTATTCGAATGTTCGTTATCAAGAGTCGTTAAGGCGACGAAATTCATGGGTGTCGCGTAAGGGAGAAAGGCCGGCGTTCGATGCTTTAGCCGGAGCTTCACGTGCGATCGCTTTTTCATTTCCGCAATTTACATCCATTTGCGGCGAGAAACCCGCCTCGCTACACCTGGCTTGTTCTAACCCAACCCGAAAGCGTTCCGTTAAACCCACTCAGACCTTTACGCGGATATAGGTCATCCCTGAATGCAACAAAAAAAGAGAGAGAAGAAAGAGAAAGAGAAAGATGAGGAGGGAAAAGAAGAAAGAGGAGAAGAAAAGGAAAAAAGAAAACGTCAATGGACAAAAAAGGAAAGGTTTTTCCATCACGCTGGAAACGACACGGGCGACAGCGCAACGCTCAAGAGAAACAAGAGTGATCCACTATTATCGCATAATAGTGGCAAGGCTTGATTCAATTTCTGCTCCTGGAAGAAAATGGGGAAAAAATAAAAACCACACGTCCGAGAATCGCGATCACGGAAAACGTGAAAAACGCCATTTTCACGGGACGAACTACGAGTCCCCCGTGGTGCTTCGACGGAAAAAACGCCAGGCACGTTGCAATTCTCGTGATTCGTCGTGTATCAGGAGTGGTGAAATGGGGCGAAGAAATTGTCAAGCAGAAAACCATTTCTAGCAATGCGAAACGGGGTGGACAGGAAGAGGAGAGACGATAACGAGGAGGAGAAACACACGGAGAAAGATAAAAAGTTTCTCTATCGCGGGATAACGTTATCAAGCGTCGGCGTCATCTTTTATGCCCCAATTTACGCCTCCCTAGGAGAGAAGCACAGACGTACACGAAGAGAGAGAGAGAGAGAGAGAGAGGACAGGGCAACAGCGGGTAAAGTAGAAGATGAAAGAGGTTGAGCGCAGAAAGGAAGCGCCTCAAGGCGAAAATAGAGACAACGCAGCGGCGTCCCCTGCCGCGTTCCCTTATCCGTGAAGTTTGATTATGTTTTTAGGATGACGAGCGCCGGATCAAATTTTGCAACCGCTATATACCGAAGCAAGCTCACTCTGTCCGCGTGTATTACACGAGCTTTCGTCGTACGCCTCCTCGAATAACTTTTTTCCATTGCTTTTCCTCCACCTCCTCCTAATTCTTCTTCTTCTTTCTCCTTTTTCTCTTCCCTCCTATGGTGCTTCCTTCTATACCGTCTTATTTTAAACCAGCCTTATCGACCCTGATAGAGTAAGCTGCAAAGTGAACGATCTCTTTCACGAGATTTAATTAAAAGCTCCAGCGGATCGAGTTTTGCCGCTCATTAATCAAACTGTCGCTCGGTCTGATGCGTGATACTATGTAGCCTATGTACAGCAACTAATCAAAATGGGCTCTTTATTAAACGCTGTGAAAGGACGTTCTGTGTTGTTCGGCGAGTGTAGGCGGGAGAACTTGTTGCGGAAAGAAACTTGCCAGGTTAAAATTTAAGTGCGAACGACGCGTGCACTACCGCTAGTAAATACCCATGTATCTTTTGCTCTTTGTTCGAAGGTCAGATCAATTTTCTAAAAGAATTCAATTTTTTTTAAAGAAAGTTAAATCCTTGATTTCTTCCTTGGACGCTGGTTAAGGCAAGTTACTTGTGAACAAATGTGGTGTATAGTAAGAACCAAAATGGCGGAAAATAGGAAAGTACAACTTACTGAACTTATTAATTCGAAAGCAGCAATTAAGTATTCTTATACACAAACCTTTTCTGTCTCAACCTATGCTATATCCAACAAACAATTTCTAATAGCTTAATGAATTTTTGATACATACTACTTGCAACTATCGCAAAATTTTGAGCACGTCGTCGAGAGTCGCGAAGCTTCGCTCGCTGTCAGTCGTACGAAACAACGCGTGCAGTAGTCGATTAATTAACGCAGATGCTACTACACACGAGTGTAACTTACGCCGCGAGCGATCATCATTTCCCGAATTTAATCGGTTCGTTACACGCTCGCATCGAACACACTCGCGGTTTCATCCGCGTTCTACATTTCCGGTGTCGATCAAAGCACTTCCGAAAGTGGGTCACGACGGTGGCTCGCGCGAAAACCTTTGTCTCCGTATTTATCGCGCTTTGACGCTCAGACGGCACTGCGAGAATTCAGGCACCTCCGACCGAGATGTAATCGTCGAAACGATAGCAGCTTTCTCTTCAGAAACGTCGAAAATAGGGAAAAGAAAATGAAAATGAAGAGTGAATCACGAAGTCGGAGTAAAAAATAATCAGACGTGTATCCAAGAGGGTCGAATGATATCCACTGTCTGAAGGAACGCGATCAAAGAACCTAAAATGTGACGAATGTAACGTCCTTTGTGAGCCTGCCTAGGGGAAGTAACGTTAATGATATCCCAAGGGATCAAGTTGACTTCGAGAACCACGACTCTTCAGAGTATCAGAAAATGTCTACTATTCGCTGGAACAGGCTGGAAGGGGGAGAGATGATTTCCAAAATGACAATGTACCAAGGTAACGTAGGTGGATAACGTGTAGAATGTAACGATATGGCGATGCGTGCACGTTACCCTCGTTAATATGACGCGACAATCCTCGTTAATAGAGTACAACTCTCTTTTGTGAAACGATACGATCAAACGAATCCAACGGTTGGTTGGAACGTTCGCGTGTAGAAAGGGGGTGTGAGCATTTATTAACGAAAATCCCCTGGAAATCCTGTAACGATGAAACGGAATAGGATTATACGGTATTTATGCCGTGATCAAAAATTCACAGGTTTGGCCAATTGGCCGTATCGGTTTAATGAAGTTACAAGATCTGTAAACGTTGAAATATACCGGACGTGGATCAGGAATAATCCAAAGTATCAAATTGGTTTCGCGTACATACACACGGGGACATGTTAAAAAGTCAAAGATTATTTCGTGTTACTTCAACGTTACCCTTGAATCGTCTCGAATAATAGAAAAGCTACGTATATTTAAAGGGACACTATAAGCCATTTGGTGTGCAAGTCAGCACGCATAGATGCTCGCGTCCGGTTAATGACTATACACAAGGCCATTCGAACGGAGCCATCATTGAGGTTGCAAGGAGGGGATGGTGGACAAAGACCGAAAGGATTTTAGGCGATTTACGCTGTGGTCAGGTTGTGCTCCGCATTGTTGGCCCTGTCAACTATACGCGACCAAACTGAGAGATGCCATCTACATAGAAACGATCCACGCATACACACATAACGATCGAGGATGTATCGGCAAACTATCCTGCCGACCCCAACTGGATTACGGCTCGCTGTGTACACATACTCCCACACATCACCGCGCAGGATAATCCCATATAGCCGATTGACCGCCGATAAAATTTTCTCCCTCGTCCGTCCATCGCTCTACGTCATAACCTCTCAGCCACGAACCTCCAAGTAATTTCATCGTCGCTTCTTTTCCCTTCTTTTTTTTTTTTTATCTTCCTACTGCTCTCCCTTTCTCACTTCCTCTCTCCACTCTGCCCTTCCCATCGTCAGCTTCGAACGAGATATCAGCGGCACCGGATTAATCCCTAAGTAGCCACGACGTGCCGAGCCGAGAAGTCTTCTTCTTTTCCAACCCTCTCTCCTTCCTTCGACACCTCACTCTCTCTCTCTCCCTTCGAGATCGAACCGCGATACAGTCACACCGAACAATGATTCCGCTCTGTTTCACTGCAATCTCGTGTCTTTTTCTCTCTTTTCCACCACTTTCCACCGGTATGGAATATAATGCGATATCTGGCGCCAACCTCCATTTTATACACCGACACTTCTTCGGTGCAACGTAACTGTTTCTCGACGAAATGTATTAAATACGAGTGTCTAGGCAAAGGAAACGTAGAGAACGAAGAAATGGAAGTCTCTCTTTCTCTCTCTCTCTCTCTTGCGGATGTTTAATTTCAGCCTCGACCCCCCGATGTCGTTCTATTTAACGCGGCTCGAGAGCAACCAAGTGGGTCCGTCGTTCTCTCGGATAGTACTTCGCATGGTGATCGCATTAACTCCGCTGTATCCCTTCCCCGAGGGCACGTTTTCCGCATAGCCAATATCAACCGCACTCAACGCGGACGGGGTATGCACCCTCCTGGCAAATAATCGGACGATACGCCGGCTACACCCCCGTACCATCGGCTAAAACGACCACCGCGCATGCTAATGCCCCGATCAGGACCAACAATATATACGTATACACACGGAATCTCTACCTATCCCGCCGTGGTACGCGTTCTTTCAACGTGATACACCCTATTTTTCCACCCCTTCTACGCGTTACGCCGATCGCGTGAAGAAGGTAATCGTTGTTTCGCTTCGAACACCCTTCGCTTGCTTGCTTTTCACCGGTTATCGTGAAGATCTCGAGCTTCTCCGGTGGTGAATTGAGATGTTCCAATTATGTCAGGGTATTTAAATTTAGGGGTAGTTTTCGGTAGCTATCAGCTTTTTCGTGGAAGTTTATCTACGGTTCTTGAAGAGAATGTTTGCTTTAAGGAGGTGATAGAGGGAGTTAACATTTTTCGCGAGGCGGGAAAATTGAAAGTTTCAACTGAACGTTGAGATAAAGTTAAAATGTGGAAGAAAAATTTCGGTGGGGTTGAATTTTTCACGTTTCAATCTTCCTACGTGTTCTATCGAAGAATATCGTTTTTCACTCGATGGACATTCCCCATTTCCAAATATTATCTTATACCATTGGTGAAGAAATTCTTCATTTCCTTTATGTGAAATTGAATTATCGTTTACAGTGTCATTTTTATTCACAACTTTTTCTACATTTTTTATCTTATTTTCCCTGACTCACGTAAGAGTATCATTTTTTTTTTAGAAGCACCCCGTGTAATAGTCTGTCGAAGTACATGTTAAGATTGATCAAATACACACGTTTATACACCGTGTTCTTTGAGCAGGATGAAACTCTCCTTTACGTTGCTCTATGAAATGAAGGTTGAGTAATTAAGTTAGCTTAAAGTGTCCTTTCGCTCGGTGTCCGTATCCTCGGCTTTAAATTACGTTAGAGAAGCTACTTAGTCGCATGGAAAACTGAGCGCGTTTCTGCAGCGTGAATGGAAAATATGTATTCGGAGAAGCTTTCGGGAGGATTTACCTGCAAGGTGCAACCGTGTAAATACCGAAACTAAACGGGACCCCGAATAATGCTTTAGAGCTGCTATTACTTTCCTACCCTCTATTTTATTTACGACGCGTTCCCAAACATCGTACATTCGTTAACGTGTCTTAACCTACTTTATAGTTACATTACAGCTACCGAGATAGTTATCCACGATAAACTCTCGCGATGATATATCACTCTGTAATTACGATGCAACCTGTACGCTACAAATTGCCGCTTCACATCGACAGTGTCGTTACTCGGAAAATATCAATCTTCATTCTTTTACGCAAATAGACTTCATAGGTGCGACTAACCCTTTAACTTTCGTGCCCGTGTCTTACATGTGCACAACTAATCCTCCGAAAAGTGCAATTTTGTTTAATTATTTTCTTTCACTATTCCATTGCAAAAATGTAAGTCACAGCGTTAGAAATAAATGGGAAACTTATTTCTGTACGCCTAGGAAGTAGTTTAAAAAAAAATGAAATTGATCATTTTTGGCATATCAAGTTGAGAAAAATGTGAACGTTCCAAATATTTCATTCTGGACCATTTTCTTCACATTTCTATCCTTCCTCTAGCTATAGTCACATTTTTTTCTGTTTTTATTTTTGCAACTATATTTATATTCTTTTCTCTATTTTTTTTTTTTTTTTACCATTTTCACCTTTCCTGTCATTTTTGTGCGCATCAAGAAAGATACACGTTTAATCTATCAACGCCAAGCAGGGAAATACAAACGAATCAATCAACAGAGACGATCGCTCGAAAAATACCGTAACAAGCACACCAAAGTCACCCTTTTGTTTTCTCCTTCATTCTCGGTCTGTTCAACCCTTAATCCATCCCCGGGGATTCCCAACGATCACGGCTTTCAACAGCTGGCAAGCACGAGAGAGAGAGCAGCTAGAACGGCAGCGGGACTCGAGGGAAGACGGGCTAATTTTGAATAATGAGCGAATATTAAATTCGACCGGAATAATGCCCGAAGCGAGCCGCGGTGTTTGCGAAAAGTTGCCAACCACTCTTTGCCGAGATATAACCTGGGTCGCTGCAACTTCTAACGGCCTTTTAGATTGCTCGACAGCGGCGGGAGGAAAAAGAGGGGGATAGCATAGTAGACGGGACCTTAACTGGCTTTAATCAACTGAAAACTTTTCGGAATGCTGAATATTACGCTTTGCACCTTGCCGCCCTCCCAACCTGGATATCTTCCTTCCCGCTCCCGGTCGTCGAAAGCGAAAATCGAGTGTGGAACGCGCTTCTAATCGAGCGTGGAACGCGCTTCTAATCGAGCCACTTCATTAACCTGTCTGGTTGCTCGTTACAGTTTTGTGGCCACGCCGACGTTACGTCGAACGGCAATTCCGAGTGATCGGAAGCGATAAAGCGAGGCACTAATTACACCGTCTCCCTTCTCTCCCTCTCTTTTTGATTCTAATTAAACGCGATGGAAAGAATCATAATTAATCTCTTTCACGCTCGCTCGCTGTTTCTTCTCCCTTTCTTCAAGGGAGAACCTTCCACTTCTCGTTATGCGTATCGAATTAAAGTGCACACCGGATGGACGTTCGGACGATATTCGCGAAGAATTCCTCGCACGTTTTTGTATCTCTTCCAGAAATTCTTCGAGACGTTCGCTTGATGCGGCGAAAAGTGGCGTGGACATGATAGTCGACCTCCCATCGCCCCGAAAGAGCGATTTTCAAGTTTGCGCGAAAGCAAACAACGATTTGTCATCGAAACTAATAACGACGATCTGTTTCAAACAATATATTTCCCCGTGTTAAAACGCTCAGGACGCTTTGTTCGGGGTAAATTCAAGGAACTAGCCTCTCGGAAAAGATACGAAATTTGCAAGATACCTATCTTACGCGAGAAACAATTTACAAACTGTTCAACACGCGAATAATAGAAATTTATCGACGAGCAAATCTGGCAAACCGAAAATTCTAAACGCAACAAACCGGCGCGATACATCGTCATTCGAGTCTCGCTCAATCTATAGCAAGCGGCGATCGATTAAAGTTTCGACAACCATTGCGGCGGGGTGTCATTGTGATCGCGCGTGCGAGTCACAGACGTTTCGTCGAACAATGTGCAAGAGTTCAATATCGTAGTAGCATACGCGTTATCGATTATTCATCCGGCGATAACTTGATTGGCAATGAACATACCGGTCCCTGTGGGACTAGTATCTACCCTACGTTGCCGAAATAACAGGCTCCTTCCCCTCGAGGCTAGGTTACCTCGAGTATTTTCTCTCTGCACAACGTGACCACGAAAATTCGAGGGCTGTAAACGAGGACAACACCCCGAATACTTTAATTAATCTACTTTAATTGCCGCGGAATATTCGACGTGGAATTACTAAAATATTCCGGCGACCGGCTAATTCGCGCGACGACGGAACCAGCTTAAGAATTAATTAGAAGCGAGAGGCACCGGGCGCGCGATTTTCCCCACGTCGAAACGCGACGGAATTCAGCGCGTGTAATCCGGAAAGCTCGCCGGTAGAGAATCGAACGGCCACTTCTACGTGAACGCGACGTGGTAGGAGGGCAAAAAAGGGAAGAGTTCAATTTACGACGTCGTTGTGCAGGCCGAGCGATACGGTCGAATCGGTGGAATCTGCGCGGCGCAGCGTGCACCGCCGCGCGACGAACAACCGGAAGTGGGAGGAAGCAGGAGGGCAGACTGGAAGAAACGTGAAAAGAGTGGAAAGACAGGAGTCGTTTCGTGTACTGTTCACATACGGGGTGGTCCGTTTCGATTTCACCACGGCCGCGCTTTTAACCTTTTGTTTTCATTGAAAATTTCTTCACGCTACGCTGTCGAAGCGTTTTAGTGTAGCGTCTTTTACCTTAATTTAATACTTGATTTTATTCTTTACGCACTTCCACCCTATTTTAAAACGATACGGCCAAAACAGGAAATTTTGCAGCCGTGGTCTGCCACACACGTTACGTGTTAAAATCTGCCGCAGAGAAAGGTTTAAACCGGTAGAAAAGAATATGTGAGGGCTGAAGATGATCGAGGATTTCGTTGAATTTTCACGAAGGAAAGTTGGTATGTTGTTCTTTTGATAATATTTATTCCGTGGAAAATTTTCAAGTATGTTCTATAAAATCTCCTTTGATTCAATAAGCAACTTCGTTTAACGAGTCTGTAATTTTTTAACTAGTATAATTTTTAAATCACTTTATAACCAGTTCCAAGAAAAAAGGCAAGAATTTAACAACCTTGTAACTTTGTTTACGAGGAAAAGGAAGTGATTATATCTTTGAATAAAGGAAAACAAGTAGGTGTGTCAAAAGAACCACTGTTCTTTTTTACAGTATGTCTCTAGGAATTTCCCAAATAAGGGACATTGTATACAAATGGAAAATTTGTTGACGACGTTTTACCAGAAAAATATGTGACGCTCTATCGTACACTTTATAGCACGAAAGAGGGTAGAATGTATACATATGTATTTCATATCCAAAGTTTTCAATAAAGTATGTAAAACACGGTCAAATTCATCCTACGGTGCCTTACATTTCATACGAAAGAACCAAGTGGTTCCAAAACACTCTTAACCCTACGGCAGATTTTAATGCGTAACGTGAATGACTGACGGTAATTCTTTAACCAAGGTTGCAATATTTCTTCTTTCGGCCGTATCGTTTTGAAATTCGGTTGATTAAATTGAGATGCAACTGCGTTAAGATGCAAGTGCACCAAAAGGCTCCAAAAGTATACTGCGAGGAAATTTTCAAAACGCCTGTAGTAACGAAAGGGTTGATAAAAATTTTAACAATCCGTCCGCATTTTTAATATATCGAACTTTTCTAATTTCAACTGTCTTCCAAGACGCAGTCGTGAAAACGATCATGACGTACGAATTAAACTCGATCACCCAGTACATTCGCGTAATTCAATGTAAGGCACGTGTAGTGAACAGGCATTAACAGCAAAAAGGCAAAAGTACGGGGGACGATCGAAGCGTGCAGATTCGAACGTCCTCGCGTATCCGTACACCGACACAATCTTAAATCGTACGTGTATGTGTGTACGTGAACGTACATAGATCTACATATGTACAGTACATACACCATGACAATTGGGTAATGGGCGATTTAGCACGGGCCATCAGATAGCGATGGGACAAGAAGGTGTGCGGGGCTCGACGATTCCGTGGCTGTGCAGCGCTGCAAGAAAGAAGAGGAAATAGCTAATGCAGGAAGAAGTGGGAGAGAAGAAAAGGAGAATCAACGAGATCGTGGAAAAACCCTCCTGATTGCCGCTGCCCCCAGGCTGCTCTCGTTTGTTCACCACGATTTTCGAGTAGAAGATGGGGAAACGAAAAAGTATGGACAGTCGTAGAGTGGCGGTAGACACCATCGAACGTCTACCATCGAGACGCCTTCTGTGCTGTTAACTGTTATTTCGTACGTGGAACACGCACGAGAGCCTTCTTGTGCGTCAATTTTCTCGCGCCTTTTTACTATTCCAACCCTTTACGGAAACTTCTTGACGAAAGTTTGGAATTATAAAATTCTATTGATCAGAGAATGGGATACGGTACCATTCGTAACTAATTTTCACGACAATTTATTCAGAATATCCCCTATTCTGGATAATTTAAAAAAATCGTAGATTTAATTTTCTTGGTATATTCCCTACTCTGGATAACTTAAAAAAGTTATAGATTTAATTTTTCAGAATATTCCCAATTCTGGACAATTTTAAAATCGTAGATTTAATTTTTTTGGAATACTTCTAATTCTGGAAAATTTCAAAAATTATGGATTTAATTTTCTTGGTATATTCCCTACTCTGGATAATTTAAGAAACCGTAGGTTTAATATTTTTAAATATTCCCAATTCTGGACAATGTAAAAAATCACAGATTTAATTTCTTAAAACATGGCCAATTCTGGAAAATTTTAAAAAATCACAGATTTAATTTTTTAAGTGTGTCGTATCGTAAAGTCAAATTTCTGAATAAGCCGAAAAAATGTAATACTTGGGAACAGTGGTGCAATTCTTGCTAACATAATGAGCCTAGTAATATAATGGAAAGCACTTCGTTAGACCTCGATTGCCATTAATCACGACCAATCGATATCCAAACTATGTATCATTACCGTGTTATAGGTACCAATGGGAATAGATTTAAGGATTCACGGATGACACCTGTAGCTACCACCTCTATGTCTCTCTACGCGATAAAAAAAGGAAAGAACGGACGACACCCACGTCATTGTTAAAGGTTGACTCTTTTGTCATTCGATCGGAACAACTGAAACCTCCATTATGCGGCACATTAAAACACCCGCGTATAATGCGTACAGGTTCACGTGAACCGCTATTCGTTCAAGTTAGCGTATCGAGTTAAACATGGAAAAGCTCGATCGGTCGAATAGCGTTTGTTAAATACTCTCGAACGCAGCGTTATCGCTACCTTGTAAAGGCAGGCTCGCACGCGTTCACATTGTTTCCACCGCGATATTATTACTTATTGTTAAAATCGTTCCGTATTTCCTCTTTAACGTCGCATGTGCAACATCGATAATTACGTTATTCACGGCGAGCTGGCTGTCGTTTATAAAATCGAGCGTGCGTCGCTGTGAACAAAAACGAATTACAGTACGAAACAAACTGCGATTGTTTGAACTTGACCGCGTTCAATTTTTTAAGGAACATCTCAGTTTGCTAAAAAAAAAACATTGATACGAAAAAATCACGAAGAAATTGAAACTGTTAATTTCATTGGAATTTTTGTAGCGTAAATTTTGGTCAGGAGGATTTTACAAGATAATAGCTGTGACACAGGTAGTGTATATTTTAACTTCACGTTGAATTTTTAAAGCGATGTAAATTCATCGACAAAACGACTTGCTTTAAAATTCCTTTCTGATAAAATTGTTGCACATTTCTTAATAAGGATGCATTGCACAACCTTGCTGTTGTAATCTTATTAGCGAGGAATTAGTAACGGTGTCTTCTACCAAACCTCGCCTATTACGTATTTTCTCTTCTTTTGTGCGTATTTTTCATTCTGTGATTATCCTTTTATCGTATCCCTTGTACGTAACAAATATGCGCAGATAAACTTATTAAACACGAAGAAAAGGACGAATCAGAAACGATTTTTACTCCGCAAGAATAATTAATTTATTAAAAATAAACTGAGAAAAAGATGCGAGTCTTCTCAACTTCTCACGAATCCTATCTTCGTTTTCTCTATAAATTCACTATTAATTATCGATCAAATTCACTATTAACCCTCATCCGTCCCTCAGTTTCGCATCTTAATAGGCCCCTCGGTGTTAATTTGACACAATGGTAAAAAACCAATTAAATGAAAAGATAAATAATCAATTTTGTAAATTCTTTTATTAAACATAGAAAATAAACGAAAACTTTTTTCTACAAATAGCCGAATAATACAACTTTTTACCGGAAAAATGTGTCAAATTGACACGAGGGACCGACGAGGGTTAATTATCCACTAAATCCACAATTTCCCAATAAATCTGTTTCTATAAATTCACACTTAGTTTACACTTCACGCGCACCACCAAACTCTACATTTCCAATTTCCAAAATACCACAACGCAGCCATATCATTCTCTCCCACATGCGTCTAAATCGAATCACGGAAAGTTACATGATCCCGGATAAAATGATTCAACGTAACGCAACCGGCACGAAGAGATGATTCTGCAGAACGAAAAGTGATAGATGTACCTTAACTCGAGCGGCTGCTCGACGTCGGTCGTAGAACCGTATTGCTGGCCAAGCCGCGGTATACACATCTGTGTCGGTCCACGTCCGCGCCGCAACTATTTTGCATCGATTTACATAACGGATAAAACGGCCTGGTACCGGCACCCTTCCCATTGTTGAAATGGTTTCTGAATTATATTTTCAGAGTCGCGGTACGCATCCGTGCTATATTCACATTCAAATATTTTCGGTAACGCCGCGGTTCGGCTGGATGCACACCGCCGACCGGACAATGGCTTCGTCTCGACCTCGCCGCGCCCTCGCGTTGGAAAAACGACCGAGGGAATCCTGGTTTCCGGTGAATTTTCAACGTCCCAAGATGACTTTTAAAATCTGACAAAATCGTTCTCTTAGGAAAATTGAAAAAATGTTTCAACGATTACTTCGCCGAGTTCGAAATTCCAAATCTACGAAATCTCTGGAGAAAATTGAACAAAGATTCCGCGACGATTATTTCGCTGAGTTCGAAATTTCGTTAAACACGGAATCATCGAGATAGATCGACGAAAACTTCGATCAAATTCGCAAGATAAACGAAGATCTCGCCGAGTACTTTCGAGTTTTCCACGCGTTTATTCGTCTCAGCAAAACTCAGCGCGGCGGAAAAATCCGGTAAACAGTAGGTATCGGTTCTCTTGAAGCAATTAAGCAAACCCCGGAAGAATATTCTCGATATTCAAATGGGCAGCCCCCGGGAAAATGGACATTCGACGAAATTTCCATTATCGATCCCCCACCTCCGGCCTCGTTCGATGTATGATTTATTAATTAATTCGATTCTTCCTGCAGCTTGTAAAAGAAATGCACTTTTCGAGTCTCGTAGAGCGCGGGTACACGGAACCCCGGTATCCGTGAATGATCCGCACGTGGAATTTCCATTTCATCTGTAATTCATCGACGCCGTCGAATCTATGTGACGATGTCCCTAATAAATGATACAGTTTAATGGATTTTCATAATTAATCGCCCCCCTTTCTATGAATAAACCTGTTACACGTTCAATAACTTATCGCGCTGGATTATCAACCGATGTCGTCGACAACCTGCACACCAACTTGCACGCACGTTCATCTTTCAAACATTCTATAAAACGAGCGTACCTACAACTATCCCCGGAGAAACAGATAGTCAACGGTTCCCGTAGAAAATCGGTTAAAGTCGAGACAAAAACTGAAGAGGAGAAGAAACTCAAAAAAAAATAGGAGGTGGAAGGAGGAGAATAAAATCTGCAGTAATAAGCCGTTCTTTCAATGTAGTGGATGAACGAACGCGGATAGAGCAAAGCAAGCGGCCATAAGCTCGGATTAATTGTGTTCAAATATTAGCAAGATAGACAAGGAACGTAGGAAAAGAGAGAAGGAGAGGGAGGATGAGATGGACCAGGAAGAGAGAGAGAGGAGGAAACGGGGGGAAAAAGGAAGAGAGAGAAAAACAGAGGGAAAGACCGATGGTACGGCCGGGGCTGTGGCTGACCCGAATCCCCGTATGGAACTCGCTCCGCGAACTGAAAACCTGCTGGCGTAGGAAAAGCTTCGCTGGCGCTTCAAGGAAATGCGAGAAAATGCTGTGGAAATTCAGAAAATCCTGCAACTCTCTTTCGCTACTCTTTCGTTCCGGCAACGAAGGGCGAACACATCGGATCGATCGTAACACCGCGGAACTCGCGCCGTCATTATTACACGCGTACCTCTCTCGTCGTTCAGACGACGGAAACCATTTCCCTTGGCTCCCTGTTGCGTTACCTACAGAACCGACGCCGTCGCACCGCGAAAGAGCAAACTAATTTTCTGTTGATAACGCACGACCGAATAATCCTGCAGTCCCGCGTAATTTTGCCCCTCCCCCGTAATGTTGCGGTAAATACGGAAAGCAATTTAATCCGGTCTAGGTTGATGTGAACGTAGCAACAAACGCAGGACTCCTGGACCTACGCATAGAGCTGTGTGCGTCAGAAATGTAACGAGACCAGGCTTCTTTTTTTTTTTTTTATCGAGAACTGATAACAGCGAGAGGACAAAAGTGCACGAAAATTATAGGTACATCTTTGCTTAATATGTCAGGTCTGTGCAAAAGTTTCCATCGCTTGCAAATCGGTGACACTGAAAGGCGCTGTTTGCTTCCTCTCTTACTCAAATTTTCACTTATCACGACTAATTGCAAATGTAATAAAAAATGAATACATTCTCCAAGAAAATACGAATTTAGGATCGCAAATCGACTACACTGAAAGGCACCGTATGTTTCTTTTCTCACTCAAATTTTCACTGCTGGTACTTACGACAATACTCATCAAGGCTGATTATAAATATAATGAAAAATAAGCACACATTCTCCGAAAAAATACGAAGGAAACTTTTGCACATACTTAATATATAAAAAGTTCTTCTCCCAAGAAGTTTCACAGTGGTCAAATTAAACACGTGCGCAAGAACACGCGTTTCAATGGTACACTTCCGAAAGAACGGAGAAGAGAAACGATAGTACCTAAGGCTAAAGAAGAAATCCCTCTCGTGCGAGTAAGTACTTGGTACACGAGGCGTGTTATTTTCAAAGGAACTGTATTTATTTTTGGACGATCGATTAAATACAAGGTTCTTAAAATGATACGTCTCGTTAGCTTCCTGACACACCAAGTACGTACAAATATATACCACTTGCACTTCGTACCCTTCGCTCTTTACAAACGTAGATAAATTACACGCCGATACTGGGCCGTGTTCGTTATTGACAGTCGAATAAACGATAAGAAAGAGACAGTGAAACGAATTTCCACGGGCATTGAGCGCTGTAGGAGACGCGTTTCCGCAACGCGGGCTTATCGATTCCTCCTCCGACACGAGCCTCCTTTTTTTACGACCGGCATACACGTCTATAACGAACGTTTTACTGCTTCATATTAGATGCGCGACGTCGCAAATTTACGATTCGGCACTGCCGTATGAAACGATATTGCTTTTATCTCACCCCGACAACTCGATCGAACGGGAAACGTCTTGATTTTTCCAGGTCTGCTCCCGCGACGCGGGAAAAAACGAAGACGAGAGAGAGAATTCGCGTGTCACCGAGAGAAATTAACTCGCTATCGGAATTAATGAAATTGCAAGTTCCTCGATTGGCGAGGAACGTTCCAACTCCACGTGCAGTTTTCTGCGGGGTAGACATTGTGGCCGAGCAATGAGCAAATAGTTTCGATTAGAGGCTCCCTGTGCGGCGGCACGAGACAGAAAGGAAGTAAATAAATGAAAAGAGCACTCGAGTTCCTCGGACGTGTACGCCATCGTTTTGTAGGTTTTACAACGACCAAAAGGAATTCCCGCGCCGTTCGGTTGCACGATATTGGAAAAAGTACCAGAAGGCTAAAGACAAATACAGAGAGAGAGAGAAAAGCTGGAGTAGCAATGAAAACAATAGTAGGAGCTATCGTAGGTAAATTCTTTACTCTTTTTTTGTTACTGTAATTGGATAACAGAGGTGTGGCGAAGCTGTTATTATTTACACTTAGATGCAAAATAGAGGTAAAACAAAAAAGGAAAATGTTATCGAGTGTATCTATGTTGAATTAGGATTTTCGAAGATTACGATGCTGTATAGATCTTCTTTAGGCGATAAATTTTCATAGACCTCGCCCAGTGGAACGCGATAACGCAATGCGGATTGTTATTAATTCAATCGTTGCGGATTCACCGCCGCGTGATTTATAATCCGGCGTATCGATTATTTCATCAAAGCTGCTTTATAATTTCACCGAATAATACTGGCCTTTTGTAGCCGGCGGATTTATGCCGCCAAAGAATTCGCGAGATCGAGTGGTGATCTCTGGCCACGAGCAATTCATCCAATAAATCTCAACGATCGTTCACGAGTACAACTTCGTGTTAAAGTAAAAAATTCTTCCAATCGGTTGATATTCGGTAAATCGTACAATCTCGTAAATTTCTAATACACTCGTCGTCGTTTAATTGCGCGAGAGCGAGTTATGGTCGTAGATATTCTTTTTTACTATGCCAAATTTGTTTCTGTTAATTTATGACACGTTATGATCGTTTAATTTATGAGACTTTGTGATCATTTCATTTATGACTGTTCGACTCGCCTGTGTGTTTGGCCAAAAATTAGACAATGAACCGAAGATAAGAGGAGAAGGACCTTTAAACGCGTTCGTTCCGACCATGTGCGTCGAGATACAAAGGCTGAGCAGGCGACTTTACATTCTCCATGGTCCAAGTGCACAGCCGACCCAGATACAACGTGTAGGCATCCGCGTTCCCGTAACGAGAAGAGATTAGGCTAGCACGGTAAATTCCCGATACATATCCCGGAAATATGTAATACGCGGACTGTGTAACGATCTGAACAGTTTTCAGAGATGCACTCTGGTCAGACGTTAACTTGCTTACAGGCGTTATGCTCTAACGATGCGATGTGCCGCAAAGTCGAGCGCGAATTTGTGGCAAGTTCGCTGAGTCTCGGTGCACGTTTCGATGTCGACGCTGTTCCCTTAATGCGGGATATTATTGTAACGGGGTTCTGTGGAATCGAAAAGATGAATTTAACATGTTCCAATTTCTTCGATGGCTTCACGTGGGAGAATTGGCTCGCTGTTTGCCTCGATTAAAAAAATTGTAGAACTAGTGCAGAATGGTGGTAGACTATGATGGTTAGAAAAAATGGGAAAATCTTTCAGGGTTTGCGACAAACGTCGAAAGTTAAAAATTCACTGCTTATCTGCTGTAAACCCTTTGGACGATGACTGAAAACTTCCCGCTTTTAGTATTTGTCGTAAAATTTCATTTGTACAGAGAATTGTCAGAACTATAGCTACAGCTGTGTTCAATGTACATTACGTCGTATTTCATGTGAGAAAAGTACAGAAGACTGATCAAATTGTAATGTAAATCCAGTCGAATCAAAGTGCAAAAATTTAAAGAAGAAAGTACAAATTTAATCAACATTCGTCAAAGTGATTCTGCATCGAGTGACTTTATTTCATAACAGAGCTAGTATATTAGTATTCGTTACACATCGCGCTGCATATGTCGGACGAGCTGGTAGCTCTTCGTGAACGATACCCGGTAGAATGGCGGGCAAGCTACAATGTTTCATTTTGAACTTGGTAGCTAATATCAATAGAAATTCCCGGTAAAAGGAATCACGGCTGGAAATTTCGCTACGAGCAGAGCAGCGTTTTTCTAGCCTTTACATACTCTCAAAATACCACCCAAATCCTTCTTCCATCTCCACTCCATTTATACAAAATCTAAAAAAATTAGTTCACAAATGCTATATTGTTGTAAATCCGTGGGTAAAGGCGAAACCCTGCCCGCAATCGGCAGGCAATACGATCAACGCTGCCTAGCACGGCGGAGGCGCTTCAATTGTTCTAACACAGATCAAGTTTTTCCAACGCGCTGCGATGTAATGTAATCTTCTTAAGCATATATAATATTATTTAGTATATATTTCCGACGATATTCAGCACCCCAAAATACCATACATTTATCTGCTCTTCGAGAATATCCACGCTACGGGTCAAGAACGCAAGGTGTCGATCCAGCCCAGCATTTCGACAAAGAATAAATACCCAGCTCGAAACGAAACTCGCGCCAACTATTTTTCTCGTACCGTCCAGGTGGCAAGAGTGGTGGACCGAGAACTCGCGGTACCACCGCCACGCAATACACACACGCGAGCATACTCTCGTGCTATAAACCGATGGCACACGTGGACGTGGCGCGCGTAGTACGCTTATGCGGCAAACGTTGGAGGAGCAGAATTTTCCCGGCGAGCTCGCGGCACAATGCGGGTTACATTAAGCGCATTGACGTCAAAACCTGTAAAAACTGTGAAACGCAAACGCGCAAGAAAGCGTTGTATCCTCTTCCTCTTCTCTGTCCCACCCCTGCCTCTGCACCCTTCCGCGTTGCCGTTCAGTTTTCAAAGGGTCGAGAGCGAGAGAAGGAGAGAGGGTGGAAACAGGCAGTGGGACGAAAATTTGAAATTCCACATTTTCGCGAGAGTGGAAGGGTGAAAGGAGGGGAAGAGCTCTCGCGATTTTCATAATTAACCTATTTCAACGAGCCGCGCGCCCCGTCGACCGGAAAGAGAGGTATGGAAGCGACGGAAAAAGGAAAAGTTAGACGAATTTGTGTGCAGACGTATTATAGAATACAGCAGATTCCGGATATAAGAGAGTACATGGCCAGGACAACGGGTGCACTGGATTCCCGGTAACTATTTTCCACGTCTGCGTTCTGCTCGTCGAGCGGTGCACCGAGAGGACGCGCGTCGAGACCACACTGGCTGTATATACATGTAAATACGTGTGTGTGGCTGCGTGTTACACGCGTGCACGTTTCACATCGTAGCACAGCCAGAAGGGACGGAACGAAATTTCCACGCGAGGGCGCAAGACAAGAGTCACAAGTACAACGAGAAAATCTCTTTCCTCTCTATCCCCGTCTCTCCCTTTCACCCTTGTGTCCTCCGTGTCTCTCTGTCCCTGTCCCACCGTCGCAAAAATTCTGAACACGCGTTCCACGGAAGAGAGCATAAGGCGGGACAGGATTTGAATGCTGAACTTCAAAACAACAATTTCAAATTTTTTACGGTTCAACTGACACCGTCTGTACACTGTGAATCGTCGAAAGAAAAGGCGAAATAAGAGGACAACGGAGGATAAAGGGAGAATCAGTGCAACTACAATGCAACTTATTATGGCAGCAACGAGATTCGAAAACTCTTGTGTTGTGTGGTTGGAACTTGTACAATGGAAACTGTATACACATTCGACCGAACAAAATTTCCCGTCAACCATAAAAATCCCTTCGCCCTCCAACGGTAGAAACATTTTTAAACGCACCCCCTGTCCGTCGTAAAACTCTATCCCAACCGTCGAGAGAGGAGAGATGAAAGTAGAAGGAAGAACGCCGACCATCTCTCAGGGAGAGATGTAGGTCAAAAATTTTAACTTCCTCTTTTCTATCCACGGGAACGGGAAGGAGATGTTGATTTTTTGATGTTGGTCCAGAAAAATTTGCTCAGGCGTGGAGAAGAAAAGGAGGTGCGTTAGCACAGGATCGTGTAGGCAGAGGGAACAATGTCGCGAGAGGACAAACACGGCTGATACCTAGAGCCTCTCCATCGTCTTCCCAGCATTTCAAGCATCAGTGACAATATCGGGGACACGATCTGACCATGTACCATGCTATACGTTGCACGGAGAATTCCCGGTAAATAGAATGCATTCACCAGGTGCATTCCACTCGTACGTTAATATACGCAGTAAGACACTAAAGCAGAAACGTTTGAACGCTGTTCTGCAAGTAACTAACAGTTACTACCCGTAAAAGCTGGAATTCGAGACAACTATTCTATGAAAATTCTACGATCCTACGGTGTGACGTTCAACGACAATGTAATTTCGTTCAATTCGCATTCTACCAGCTGGTACAATTTCATCTAACTTACGGCATATCTCCGTGCGACATTCTTTTTCCTTCATTTTTCTTACGTTGTTGATAATATTTGCAAACGATATTCGTTCCTTACACGTTCCGTGAAACCGAACGCGTCGTATCGGCTCATTTGCATGCGGACCATCAACGTGCTATTAAAATCAATACCAATTCGAACGCCGTCAAGTACCGTTCGCGTATCCCTCCACGTTATGATATATATTCATCGTGCACGATCAAAAATCGTACTTTTTAGCTCGCGGAGATTCGAGAGGCGGCTTCGTGCTTTTCTTCGCTTTCCGCGAAAACCAGTCGTATTTATTTATTCCTAGATTCAAACCTATGTAGACACTATTAACGAATAATTTACAAACACATTTTAATACTTTTGTAGATAGGATTAAATAACGAAAGATACCGATTTCTAGCTTTACGAAAAGTCCAGGAGAATTTCGAGAAATTCGAGTTCATCGAACTGTGACAAAAGAGAATAGTAAAACCGTTTACGGTGTCGACAGGTTGATTGGTAGTTTTTCGAGTGTTCGACGATGTCGTCGTTCGATCTCGATCTACCGATCGGTTCAACGTCTGCGCACAGAGAGTTTGCGAATTCGAGCGAAACGTTTTATCCCGTGGACATCTTTCGTTTACCCACCTATATACAATTCGTATCGCAACTACACCTGTTGTCCCTCGCTTAACCTAATAAACCCCGGAAATATAGTAACTGCGTAGCATGCAAAACCAACCGTATATTACTTTGCAAATTCCCCGGGTACGATCCAGTCTACCGTAAAAAGAAAGAATCAAATCAAACAGGAGACCGTGAGCGAAGAGAGAGGGAGAAAAAAAAATTGCGCAGGGTAACAGGCCATATCGGGCCGCGTCGAAAACCAACAGCAGCCGTGCAAAAACTAAAACGCGTTCCGTGTAATTGTTTCGCTATCAAGAACCGTTGCACCCGTCGAGACCTCCTGACTCATCATCGACAAACGGTCCACCGGTGTTCGGCACGTTGCTCGTTGATTCTGAAACCGTTCAGCCGTTCGGTTTATTCCATCGGAATCGCCCGGTATATCGAGTCGATTCCGATGCCCCAGCGCGAAAACGCATCTACGCGAACATCAAACTGCATCAAGCAGATTGCTCCATCGATTTCTCCCGTTATGCATCGAGATACACGTCGGTACAAACTCGTCCCTGTCCCTTGCAATATGAAAGCGTTTACTTTTCCCCGCAGTTTTTTTAACCAACACGCCCAACGACGGAGATTTCAACTCCCTCGAAAATCACCGATTTTCACCCTATCGGTGATAGTGTGTTTGCCCAGGGCCTACCCACGGCGGCAGCGTCACACACGGCGCTGTGTTAATTGGCACCGATCATCGAAACTACCGGTTGACAATTATCGAATACATCGGACTAGGAGGTGCGAGCAACTGTCTGCTGGTAGTGGCTATCAGCCACCCTGGATACTCCAGTAATCACACGTACCATTAAGTCGGACTGTAGATGGATCAGTTCTAATCCCCACGTGCGAGGCGGAATTTGTATCGTGTACGGAAACACGCCCCCTCCGAACCTAACTGTGTACCGGGACCACACGGCCGCTATACGATCTTATTAAACTGTTCACAAGCGGTAGCCGGCATGCACGCACAAAGCTACGGTATTAATCTCGTGGTAAACCGAAGGAATAGAGCGATGGATTTGTTCGATGATCCCGCGCCTCATTTACCACCGAATACCGCGGTGATTTAACGCTAAGCAATAGCGTGTTTCGATGACTTTTGATCGTGTTACGTCGTTACTATTTTGTCGTTAGTCTTGTAGAAACGATATGTCTCTTGTGAGAAATTTTGTTTCTCCTTTTTTCTCTGTTTTCTTTGATCTATGTATCCTAGGTACTTGTCAGTTGACCCTTAATTATCGTTAAAGCTAAGTTAATCTATAATAAAAAACTGGAGGACTTGAAAATTCTTCTGTATTAAAGAAAGGGGAGATAGACGTGCTCCGTCCAATTTTCCATTGACACATCCTTAAACCCAAACTAAAAAAAGAATAAAGAAAGATAAGGGACATCACACCTACACGCATCAGTCGATATTTAATTTCCAACGTTCATTCACCAACCCCAATTTTCCTCCAACGATAAAATTCATTCTGTTAACGCTAATTTTCAAAAAACCAGGGTTGCGATATTTAAACCAACAAAATACTAAAATAACGACAGAAATTTTTGAAACTTCATTCTCGTACAACAAAGTAGCAAATAACGGCGAGTGTTCGCGCAGGAAA
The DNA here is from genome assembly GCF_001263275.1 of Habropoda laboriosa. Lineage (NCBI taxonomy): Eukaryota > Metazoa > Arthropoda > Insecta > Hymenoptera > Apidae > Habropoda > Habropoda laboriosa. Next base: position 296,257 of record NW_017100202.1, on the reverse strand, counting down.
CGAAGACGATCCATCAAACGCGTAATACCACCAGCGGAGTCATAGTTCACGTTCGAAATCTCACATGCAAACTCCGCATACCGACTCCGGTTAATTCGTTCGCTGACATGGGCCACTGTCTTCGTACAGAGACGAGCATCTATCACTGGCCGGTATTCGACTGTAGAGATGTAATGACGGATCGTCTACGTCGAGTTCCGCGTATAATTCTCTCTAGTTCGTCCTACGTACGAACACGACAGTGACTCGCTCCCACTCTCCCCCGGACCAAAATCCGGATGCAGGATTACGAGCAGGGTCGCTTTGTGAAAGCCACCGAACAGCCGCAGATCCATGACCATTCCAATGTGTCCTGGTGCCAATCTTCGTGCATTAATATCATTCGCCGGCCATCATTCAATTACGCGAAGGGATTCGCCGTTCACCGTCACGCGCCAGAACTATATTCGCCCACGGACCGACTAGCCTATTCAATTCAATATGGATGTTATCGGACACGGTACACTCGTCTGACTTATCGGTCACGACCGGTGAACCTACATTTTCCACAACGTCTCACCGTTCGTGTATCCGTGTCGATAGAGTTTCTGGTCCGATTGTGATTTGATTGAAATTCCTAATAGAACAGGATCACGCGTCATTTCAATCGATCGACGATTCCCCCACGAAAATCAGGATACTGTTCTGCAACGTATTGTTCTGCACGCTTTGTTGAAAATTCCGTATCGTTGCTACCAAGGGAGAGATAACAAAATCTTTCCACAGAGGCACCCTGCATTTTTACAATGTTTTCGAAGCGACTCGACAATGAACTCTTTTCCTCGTCGTTATTTAAAGGGTGAAAAGGAAGAAGTAGCAGCAGAAGGAAGAGAGTAGAGAAAAGATGGAATTGTTTCTATTTCCTTAAAGAAAGCATTCCAATTGTCGTCCCTTTCCGTACGAGCGAGCAAAACAAAGCGACGAGCCCCGGGGTCTCGGTGTCTTGAAATTAATTGTCCCGATAGAGAGGAATTATTTAACGAATCGATGCAGTTTCCCTCCGGTCCCCGCCCGGGCGAGAGCACTCCAATGACCGGGGGAGGAAATCTCGAAATTTCTCTGCTTTGAATTACAACCGCTGCTGCTGTCGCATCTCTGTACAATACACAAGGAACGTTTCGCGTGTTTCGACGCGAACGAAACGAAACGACGGAGAGGCATCTCGTGGAGACAGTCGATTTCTCTGGGGCTGCAGTTTTCCCTTCTTCCTCTTAGTTACGCTTTTACACATCTGAACCGTAAACGCGTACAAAGGACGCGTGTACACGTGAGAGCGCGCATGTGTACGCAACAATGAAGCTATGCTCGCGACGCGTAGCTACTGAGAGAGGGACTGACGAGCATTCGCCATGCAAATTGCCACTTTTTGGCGAAGAGAAGAAACGTATCCCGCGTTATTGCGCCAAGAAACTGGCTACCTTTTGATCTCTGCTGATCAAACGAGTTTCAGAAACATTCTTATGCTTCGTTCTTTAATACTTTACGGATGACGAATACGTATCTGTGCTGGCTGCACCGCTTATAACGAACATCGGAATTTTTCCTGGTGATGTTGAACGTAAGAAAGTAAGAATGACAAAAGAGGTTATCTTATTTTTTTTAATTTTCATTCTTCCCTTATTTTTCTATTTTTTTATTTATTTTGTTCTCAAGACGAGTTCAACGACCAATGAAATTATGACCACGAGGTGATTTCAAACACTAATCGAAATTTTTCCCGGTGATATTGAAAGTAAGAAAGAACGACGAAGGAAGATTCTGTACGGTTTGAAAATAAATATCATCTCATTTTTTTAAATTTTCATCCCATTATTTTTCTATTCTTCTATTATTTATTTTGTTCTCAAGACGAGTTCAACGACCAATGAAATGATTTTACACACTAAAATATCTCGCCTCTCGATGGGTCATTAAATTCGTCTTAATACCGGCTATCAAAGTCACATCACAAAAAACAGATATTAATATACGAAAAAATGTGAAATGGAAGGATTTCTTTTATCAGATCATATAAACCACTCTGTTACTTATTTTTCCTTAGTTTCACCGAAAAGAATTTAGACATTCAGTTATAAACGAAGCACCCTGTATACGTGTTAATGAAGAAACGTTCCAAGAAAAGGTTCGTTCACTTTATGCGTCGTAGAATTAATTGATACCCCGACGTTGTATACGCTTCGTACGTAAATAGTTAAACGATACACCCTTGAACAATGTTTTCGTCGGAGAAAACGAATCACGCCCGGGCTAGCAACAGCATGGTCGCCGTTTTATACTTAAAGCATAAACGTTTCGTTTTATTCGCTTCTCGTTGAACCGTACGCCGTGCATAAACCTCCCCGATACGTTCTACGTGAGACGGATACATCCGGACCGCCATGAAATTCGGCCGAAGCGATATAAAACGAGGCGGCTCGTTTCCATTTATTCTCCGGATGGGCGAGTGCCACTAAAACCAGCTAATGATCGAATTAAAAGGTACCATCTACACCGAGCGAGAGTGCATATCTCGCTCGATTGGGGACGGACGGGTTATTTAAACGATACGCAAACGAAAAATTGAAATTTCACGTTATTTCCGCGAGAATCGCGTTGTTCGATTATGAACTCTCATTGGCGGCGAGTCGCGGAGTACTCGACTCACGAGAACCAGGAGGCGAAAAGCCTGAAAGTTTATTATACCAGGCCGGTGAAGCGAGTTTTCACCGCTGTTTGTTCGACGATCGTACTTGTCGAAGCCGGTCCGTGCAATAAATTCAGCTGGAGAACAAAAAAAAAAGCATACACCGGCGAAACAACTCGCGCGATTATAAGAAAACGAAATTTTTTTGTTTGTTTATTTCCTTTGGACGAGTAATAACGGTGAAAAAAAGGTTCGCCGCTCGGGGAGGAAAAAACTGTTTTCGAAAAACGCGGATACAGGCAGCTGAAGTATTATATCAATTATAAACGAATCACTTACCAACTCGAGTGCTGTTTCGTGGGGTCGGTTTAGAGTTTCTCTTTGATCGTTACATCGAGGTTGGTGCGATTACGGGGGGGAAAGTGTAATTTTATTTCTTTCTATAATTTCTAACAAATCACAGACGACAAATTCAAATTAAATTGATCAACTAACAATGTCGCAATCTCACTTTTTTCTACGATTTCTAATCAAATACACTACGATCTTAAATTCAAATTGCCTCTCTCAAATCACAGTTAAATTCAGATTAAATTGATTAACTCGTTCGATGTCGCAATCTTACCTTTTCTAAGATTTCTAACAAAGTACACTACGATCTTAAATTCCCATTATCTCTCCCGAATCACAGTTAAGAAATTCCTACCCTTGAATCGAGAATTCCAATTATTAGAGTAGCCATAAAGATGTTAAGTTTAACAACAGCCTCGTAACTGCACCCTGTCTTTTATGTAACACTACAACGCCTCTCTTTACTTTTCCTCGTTAAACCTACCTATTTGGTAGCAGGTGAGACGAAGATGACACCATGATGGTGGAAGAATGGATTCTCACGCACCGAACAGTTAAATTTAAGGACGATCGACGATACGCGACGTACGTTCGATGGCAGAACGATGGCGACTGAACATTTCGAGGATTCCTCGAGTCGAGTCGCGTGCCTCACACCGGAAGAGTTTTTCTGTCTTTCGACGAAGAGACGACGATCGGCATTCATCGGCATGCCGAAGAAAAAAAAATACAATTTCGCGTTCGCGTGTTGACATTGCCCTTCAGTTCTCTTTCGTTCTTACTTGTGTTACTAGTTTCCGTATAACGTTCGCTGCGTACCGAAGCCAGTATAATTCATCGTTGCATAATTTTAAATAAAGTACTGTGGAATGTGAAATAAGAATAATTGGATCGAGTGAGACGTGAGCGAAGAGTGTTTGGACAGTGCAACAGTTCTTCTAGATGAAAATGCATGCGTGATAAGACCGAAAATCGACGCGTGGCAAAATTGTGCAAACGCGTGTGCAAATCTGTGATCGAGAGTGACCGTGTGTGAGTGAGTGTGAAAGAAGAACGAAGAGAGAAAAATGGATCGCAAAAGCGAATGTGAAAGACGAAGAGTGTTGAGAGATGAAACTATATTCCTATCAAGGAACAGAGACCGCTTAAATAACATCCCTACGATACGAAGTTCTGATAGGAAGTTACACGTTCAATACATCAGCATCCAATTTTTCCGAAAGCTTTAAACACAGGTAGTAACGAAACCATTCGGATTCGACAACAGCATCTCTCTTACCCTAGAGGGAAAGCATTTCGTGAAGAACGCCGAACTTAAATTCGTGGCCGGGGCACTCTACTTTAGTCGACGAGGAACCGTGGAACAGAACTTTTCCAGTGGCCCTTTTCGTGCTGCTTTCCCTCGATAGACGAATGCAAGTGCGTGTATAAAAGCAGAAAACCGAGGAAAGAGCGAGAGAGAGAAACAGAAGAGGCGAAGTGACGAGGGAACGAATGAAAATGGACGAAGGCGTGGGAAGGAGAGAAGGGTGAAAAGCCACGAGTAGAAGAGAGAAGGGAAGAATTAAGAAGTAAGTATTAACCTAGCTACGGCCTAGTCCGGTCAGTTTTCCGATCGAACGATTATACTTTCGTGTCGATAACGCATTGCTCGATAATGGTTTCTCCAACCCCTCGAGTGGTAAAGCTCTTAAAAGTTCCGTGTAGACAAACGACGACCATGAATGAACGAATTTCTCTGTGTTCCCTTCGTACGACTTCCTTCGTTTCACGGTTTTTGCAGTACACTGAACTGTACGTTTCTTCGTCTTCTTTCGAAATTACCGACGTACGGAGAAAGTGATATAATAGACACGATATTGTATAACCACACTATGTGTCAGACCAAATCGCGCTGTAGATTTAACCCTTTACTCGACATCAGAATAAGCCCTTCAGATATCTTATAATGATAAATTGTACATTAATAAACCATTTTTTAATGCATCAATATTACACTGAAACTTAGTATTTTACAGCTAACATTACGCTGAAATATCGAAAAACATGGTACTGCCCGAGAATGCCCAAATGAGTGCGGACTAACTGGACTATTTGGACCGCAAAAATGTAGGGTCGATTCCACAAGTGTCAGTAAAATGTAGGGTCGATTTCACTAGTGACAGTACAAGTGTCACTGTACTTTGTCCAGTTTGGTGGAGAATATTGTTTAAATGCAATGGAAGTTTACCTGCGTTTTTCTGAACTTCAAAAATTCAGGCAGAATTGTAAATATTATACTGTCTCGCAACGTAAATTTAAGTAAATTAGGTTGAACTGCACAGAAAAAACAAACGGACGCAGCATAACGTGGAGTGATAATGCTTAAGACATGTAAATAGAACGATAAATTTAGTGTAAATATAGAAAACGTATAATATAATTTATTTCATGGTATTGTAACAAGCAAACGTTGAATAAATTCCTAATTCGTATTAAAAAAATTATTTAACACAATAATTTCAGCTTTATTATGATTATTCTTGATAAATGACCACAGGTCAACTTGATTTTTAATCGTTATAATCTTTAAATTCAGTGTGAATAGAGAAAAGTACAGTAAATTCACATTTCACGATACTATACCAAACAAACGTTGAATACATACAAATGTAACGATAGAAATTATTGCAATAATGCGTAATGCAATTGAAAAATTGAAAGAATCAAAAGAAAAAACGCGAATTCATATCTTTTTCGATTCTAGAATACAAGAAAATTTGAATAAAATACGCGACGAGAATTGAGGAGAAGCATAAGTTAAGTTCAATAATAAACAAACTAGGGATGAAGCTATTATTTCAATACGCGATGCACTGACTCTAGTATTTACTAAAATTCAAAAATTCTCGTATAAATTCCGAAAATAGATTATTAATTACGGTAAACTACTGAGACGGTTTAATTAAGGGTGGGCATGGTGCTGCTTTAGTTTGAAATGATTTATAAACACTGAAACCTATGTTTCCATTGAAGAATATTGTAAAAACGTATAAATTGTTATATGCAATGTTATAAAAAATTGTCGGAAGTATAGATTTATAACATAATTGTGAAAATTGATAAATTATACCGTGTTACGATAACGGAAATCTCCCGCGAAAATCTCCCGCGGTCGATTCCCGCCTGACCTAACCGACGATTTTGCTAATGACTTTGGGGAGAGGGTACCGCAGGACCCGCCGATGTCCCGCGAATTTATTCACCCTTTATACTGGGCCCTAGACAGTTCGCGGCATATTTTGACCTGAAGGTTCTGAGATGTGAATAGAGTGGTCGGGGGCTACTAGCTAGCCTATGTCCACCCTGTACACACTCAGCCTTCTTGTAACACTTGTATACATTAGAATCAATTAGAATTTCAATACAATAGACTGAATAACAATTCATTTTAACTAATACCTATTAGAAATATTCCTTTTAAAACAAATATAAATCATTTTACCAATTACTGGTACTTGCTAGACATTTAATATCAGACTTTAAATATTCTCCTTTCGGTTCTTTTAAATACAATCAAATAATTTCTTCAATTATCGATACTGACTTGGAATACTCCGCTTCGAATAAAATATTACGAAATTATTTTGAAGGTTTAGGGAAATAAACATTTGAATTTTAGTCATCGTTGTTCTTCAGACTTGTCGAATAGGATATTGAAATGACTTTGAGCAATTGAAATTAATTTGAAATTTTTCATATATTTTCTCTGATATTGAATTTATTTTATGACTTGCTATTTTGTTTACTAATAATATACCATCTAAGGAATTTGCATGAATTGCATGTTAAGTAGTTAGTTGATTTATTATTGTATATTGTGAGCTGATTTGGAACGAGTGCACTATGCCCACCCTAAATTAAACCGTCTCAGTAGTTTACCGTAATTAATAATCTATTTTCGGAATTTATACGAGAATTTTTGAATTTTAGTAAATACTAGAGTCAGTGCATCGCGTATTGAAATAATAGCTTCATCCCTAGTTCGTTTATTATTGAATATTTTTACGCGTTTAACTTATGCTTCTCCCCAATTCCCACCCTTAATTAAACCGTCTCAGTAGTTTACCGTAATTAATAATCTATTTTCATAATTTATGCGAGAATTTTTGAATTTTAGTAAATACTAGAGTGCATCGCGTATTGAAATAATAGCTTCATCCCTAGTTCGTTTATTATTGAATATTTTTACGCATTTAACTTATGCTTCTCCCCAATTCTCGTCGCGTATTTTATTCAAATTTTCTTACATTCTAGAATCCCCTACATTTTTTTTTTTTACGTGGAGGTAGGCCGACTATATGTGCTAAACAATTGGCAACCAAACGGTGGCTTGCTAAAGCGATATATTATGAAATTAAATTAATCACTCAATAAGTTTTAACGTTAGATTGTTTCCTGGATATGGCCATGGTGGTCATCAGTGACTGAAGTGCCTCAAATGTTTAGAATAATTGAAATAAAATAAATCTCAACTAAAAATTTTGAACGTCATAGCTAGCTAAACATTATTTTGAATTGAAAAAAAAAATTATAAAGCATAATACTATAATCTTATGCTTAAAATAATGAATATGTATTTTCTTGTGGCCGCCTGACAGCAACCTGTAAATCTGACGTGACAGTGAACGTGTTAAAAAGTAAATGTTGTTCAAATTATGTCGTATTTGATATCATTTTCATCAGAAAAATCTCACCAATATGTTAAAAAAAATTCCAGATGAAAAAAAGTAAAATTAAAAAATTATATTTTTCTATTATGATTTGTCGAGCCGTGAAATTTCGTAAAGGAAACCGACTGGTATAGAGTTACACGCTTGACGGACTGCGAGCGAGATAACATGGGTGCAGCAATGACGCAGAACTAGGTGTAGGACCATCTATACTGTCACTTGTAGAATTCAAACTTACTGACTCTTGTAAAGAATTTTACTGTAGTCCCCTAACGATCCCTACTGTACTTTCTCTTGTACGGTTCGCTTAATAAACGATAGTACCCGGAATACAACGAGCTCGCGAAATTCTGCAAGTGAAGGAACACGTTTAATAGGCACCGGATACGTGTGCAGAGAAATTGGCAATTTTGGTTTCGAATAACCCCCTTTGTACCACTGACAATTCGTTGTGTATGCAATACATCAAACGTGGCCTCCGTTCTGGCACGTTTAAAATCACCTAATTTTCACACGGTTGCTACATTTCATCGAGCAACCCGCCCCTGTATCGCCGCAAATAACGGTAATTTGGCCTGGTAAATGTCAGTCAGCACCGCGCAGAAAATAATTATTCTACCAGGAGGTTACCCCGGCGTTCGACGGCCGGCATATTAAATATGAATTTCGCCTCGGTTCCGAGCTTCGATCCGGATCCATCATCGACGATTTATCGCTATTTTTCATTGGATCTCGCGCGATGGATGTCTGGACTAACTATCAGGAAACTCGATCGGGGACGTTGTTACGGGAAATTAAACGCGTCGCGTGATCCTGCATTTTCGAGCAGTGTCGCAATTTCCTTGCTTCAAACAAAAATTACACTCATTTTCGCGGAATTCGCTTTTTCGCTGTCCGAATGGAACCGACGACGTTCGTATTGATTACACCGCAATCGACGTGTCACGTGTAATAATTCGAACAATCGCTGCGAACGTGTAAAATTGACAAGTCGAAATACAATCGAGCGTAACAATGCCATTAAACTCGGTCGAATATCATTATTATTTAACAATACGCTACACCGCGTGCATGTACACTCAAGACCCTTCAAAGTACTTGCGTTACACTGCTATAATTTCGAGTGTCGTGCCCGTTGACAATTTGCGTTTGCAAACTCGCCGATTATTCTTGCGTTGCAATGGCGGTCGGCGGTATAAACGCGATCGCAATTTCGAAACGCTTCAGCGTTTTCGTTCGATAAAAGAAATTGCTGAAAATCATCGTTAACACGTGTATCGATGTTGTCAGGTGTACAATAGTGAAAACGTTTTCGAGAGCTATCGATTATACCGAGTTCATGACAAATATTAACCGTTTAACACGTATCCCTTTATATCACGATGGAATTTTCACAATTCTCCCGTTATTCGCAGCGTTAAAAATGAAAAATCAAAATTCGTAATTACCGAATCTTTAAAAAAGAAAAAAATTTCCACAGTATCACCGCACAGCAAATGCGCGAAATTAATTAGTCGTATACCGCGAGAAAGATTTTTCCGTGAAAAATATTTTCGAGCGAATATATTTAAACAACTCTGTTATATTATCGCGAACAGCAAGGTGTGAAAGACAAATTGATTGATGAAGTAAATCGTAGCGCGAGCAAAACTGCTACCCGTTCCGTGCTAACGACATTACGAAGTATCAGTCGGTGAACGCCACAAGAACGGGGATTTTGTTGAGCCTCGAATAACGAGACGAACTTTTTCCCACGTTCTCCGGTCCGAACCGTCCTTACTTCTTCCTTCAGCCTCGTTTCACGAACGACCGCGACCAAGATGTTTGCAGAGCGTTGCGAAACTCCAGTTTCCTACTAACGCTTCGCTACGGTATACGACTCGAACGTTGAACTGGGACGTCTCTAACATACACCTCGAGACGGATTCGTAGGAAGAATGAAAAGAAGAAAGTTCCCCAAGACTCGGCCGGGAAAAGTAGGTATTAACCAGCCCCGTTCTCCTTCGTGTACCGATTCACGCAACCGTAGGATATTCGAGAGAAGGAGACGAAGAAAAAAAATACAAGAGGAATGATTCAGAGTGAATAGAGAACTCTGAACGTGTCGCATCGTCTTCAGGTAGAGTTAGGTACTACAGGTTGGAATGTCGGTTATTCGGACATCGATTATCCGAACTGCTGAGCTCTCCCTGATTCCCCGATCGTCCGCATACCGTAATGAGAAATTCTAGTGCTCGAGATATAAGAACAATTACCAGCGGAATGATCGAGCAGATACGATTATTATCCTAGTTGTCGCTCAGCTTGTCAGAATAATCAACGTTCCCCTCGAGCGTCATCGATCTGACAATACCAATCGAATGATTAATGAATAAAGACCGATAAACTTGTAACGCGAGCCTCGAGAATTTCTGGCAACCGTATTGCAAATGGGTTTGTGGCCGGAGTTAAATATTTTGCGCGGTGCGGCGAGTTTCTAAACAAGTTGGCCGCAATAAACCGGCAGTAAAATTTCCGGGTTGCCCGCCTCCTCCTTCGTTCACGGCTCGCTTCCGTGGTCCGATCCACGGCCGCGAGGTGAACCGTGCGCGAGGAAAACGCGACGCCGCCCTGCATATAAAATGCGTCCGTAAAGAATCTCACGTTCCACTGGCTCCGCGATAGACTTCTTCGAGCGCGACTTCTTCGACTTCGACCGCGACTTCTTCGACCGCGACTTCTTCCTTCGACCGCGACTTATTCGGCTTCGACCGCGACTTCTTCGACCGCGACTTCTTCGAGCGCGACTTCTTCGACTTCGACC
>NW_017100202.1:264234-282431 GCF_001263275.1 Habropoda laboriosa | reverse complement strand
ACAGCGACTTCTTCGACTTCGACAGCGACTTCTTCGACTTCGACAGCGACTTCTTCGACTTCGACAGCGACTTCTTCGACTTCGACCGCGACTTCTTCGACTTCGACCGCGACTTCTTCGACTTCGACCGCGACTTCTTCGACTTCGACCGCGACTTCTTCGACTTCGACCGCGACTTCTTCGACTTCAACTTCGACTTCAACTTCAACTTCGACTTCATGCAAACTTATCGCGACGCACAACCTAATTTATCACGAGTACCGTGATAAAAGGGACCCGCTACGCGAAAGAGGAGCGGTAATTAATCTTCGAGAAGGACTAATATACCTTGTATCCGACTAACGAGCCAGGGAGAAGGGTTCATGATCGAGGTTTAAATCAACTTCATCAACATCAACTTCATCAACATCAACTTCATCAACATCAACTTCATCAACATCAACTTCATCAACATCAACTTCATCAACATCAACTTCATCAACATCAACTTCATCAACATCAACTTCATCAACATCAACTTCATCAACATCAACTTCATCAACATCAACTTCATCAACATCAACTTCATCAACATCAACTTCATCAACATCAACTTCATCAACATCAACTTCATCAACATCAACTTCATCAACATCAACTTCATCAACATCAACTTCATCAACATCAACTTCATCAACATCAACTTCATCAACATCAACTTCATCAACATCAACTTCATCAACATCAACTTCATCAACATCAACTTCATCAACATCAACTTCATCAACATCAACTTCATCAACATCAACTTCATCAACATCAACTTCATCAACATCAACTTCATCAACATCAACTTCATCAACATCAACTTCATCAACATCAACTTCATCAACATCAACTTCATCAACATCAACTTCATCAACATCAACTTCATCAACATCAACTTCATCAACATCAACTTCATCAACATCAACTTCATCAACATCAACTTCATCAACATCAACTTCATCAACATCAACTTCATCAACATCAACTTCATCAACATCAACTTCATCAACATCAACTTCATCAACATCAACTTCATCAACATCAACTTCATCAACATCAACTTCATCAACATCAACTTCATCAACATCAACTTCATCAACATCAACTTCATCAACATCAACTTCATCAACATCAACTTCATCAACATCAACTTCATCAACATCAACTTCATCAACATCAACTTCATCAACATCAACTTCATCAACATCAACTTCATCAACATCAACTTCATCAACATCAACTTCATCAACATCAACTTCATCAACATCAACTTCATCAACATCAACTTCATCAACATCAACTTCATCAACATCAACTTCATCAACATCAACTTCATCAACATCAACTTCATCAACATCAACTTCATCAACATCAACTTCATCAACATCAACTTCATCAACATCAACTTCATCAACATCAACTTCATCAACATCAACTTCATCAACATCAACTTCATCAACATCAACTTCATCAACATCAACTTCATCAACATCAACTTCATCAACATCAACTTCATCAACATCAACTTCATCAACATCAACTTCATCAACATCAACTTCATCAACATCAACTTCATCAACATCAACTTCATCAACATCAACTTCATCAACATCAACTTCATCAACATCAACTTCATCAACATCAACTTCATCAACATCAACTTCATCAACATCAACTTCATCAACATCAACTTCATCAACATCAACTTCATCAACATCAACTTCATCAACATCAACTTCATCAACATCAACTTCATCAACATCAACTTCATCAACATCAACTTCATCAACATCAACTTCATCAACATCAACTTCATCAACATCAACTTCATCAACATCAACTTCATCAACATCAACTTCATCAACATCAACTTCATCAACATCAACTTCATCAACATCAACTTCATCAACATCAACTTCATCAACATCAACTTCATCAACATCAACTTCATCAACATCAACTTCATCAACATCAACTTCATCAACATCAACTTCATCAACATCAACTTCATCAACATCAACTTCATCAACATCAACTTCATCAACATCAACTTCATCAACATCAACTTCATCAACATCAACTTCATCAACATCAACTTCATCAACATCAACTTCATCAACATCAACTTCATCAACATCAACTTCATCAACATCAACTTCATCAACATCAACTTCATCAACATCAACTTCATCAACATCAACTTCATCAACATCAACTTCATCAACATCAACTTCATCAACATCAACTTCATCAACATCAACTTCATCAACATCAACTTCATCAACATCAACTTCATCAACATCAACTTCATCAACATCAACTTCATCAACATCAACTTCATCAACATCAACTTCATCAACATCAACTTCATCAACATCAACTTCATCAACATCAACTTCATCAACATCAACTTCATCAACATCAACTTCATCAACATCAACTTCATCAACATCAACTTCATCAACATCAACTTCATCAACATCAACTTCATCAACATCAACTTCATCAACATCAACTTCATCAACATCAACTTCATCAACATCAACTTCATCAACATCAACTTCATCAACATCAACTTCATCAACATCAACTTCATCAACATCAACTTCATCAACATCAACTTCATCAACATCAACTTCATCAACATCAACTTCATCAACATCAACTTCATCAACATCAACTTCATCAACATCAACTTCATCAACATCAACTTCATCAACATCAACTTCATCAACTTCAACTTCATCAACTTCAACTTCTTCAACTTCAACAGTGACTTCTTCAACTTCAACAGCGACTTCAACAGCGACTTCAACTTCAATTCATCAACTTCAACTTCATCAACTTCAACTTCATCAACTTCAACTTCATCAACTTCAACTTCATCAACTTCAACTTCATCAACTTCAACTTCATCAACTTCAACTTCATCAACTTCAACTTCATCAACTTCATCAACTTCAACTTCATCAACTTCATCAACTTCAACTTCATCAACTTCATCAACTTCAACTTCTTCAACTTCTTCAACTTCAACAGCGACTTCAACAGCGACTTCTTCAACTTCAACAGCGACTTCTTCGACTTCGACAGCGACTTCTTCAACTTCGACCGCGACTTCTTCGACTTCAACTTCGACTTCAACTTCAACTTCGACTTCATGCAAACTTATCGCGACGCACAACCTAATTTATCACGAGTACCGTGATAAAAGGGACCCGCTACGCGAAAGAGGAGCGGTAATTAATCTTCGAGAAGGACTAATATACCTTGTATCCGACTAACGAGCCAGGGAGAAGGGTTCATGAACGAGGGTTAGAATAAAAAAAGAGGTATCATTGCTCCCCGATTCCTCTTCCATACCGTGGCTACCCGAGGAGAATACGTGATGCACAAAGGCTGAAGAAGTCCCTGAAATACGGTATGCCTTCGAGATACCTGTATTTATTCAACGCGGTTCGGGCAATCCCGTCTGGCAGGAAAAGTGTTACGAGAAATGGATGGGCCAATTTTCTATTTCACAGCGCCTCAGACCTCTGTATTCCTGTACTATACGTCTAGTGCATACGTATAAATGTATTTCGGCTATGGATACGAGTAGATTCACTGAAAACCTAACCTAACCTAACCTCAACTTCAACTTCAACAGCGACTTCTTCAACTTCAACAGCGACTTCTTCAACTTCAACAGCGACTTCTTCAACTTCAACAGCGACTTCTTCGACTTCGACAGCGACTTCTTCGACTTCGACAGCGACTTCTTCGACTTCGACAGCGACTTCTTCGACTTCGACAGCGACTTCTTCGACTTCGTTCGCGACTTCTTCGACTTCGACCGCGACTTCTTCAACTTCGACCGCGACTTCTTCGACCGCGACTTCTTCGACCGCGACTTCTTCGACCGCGACTTCTTCGACCGCGACTTCTTCGACCGCGACTTCTTCGACTTCGACCGCGACTTCTTCGACCGCGACTTCTTCGACTTCGACCGCGACTTCTTCGACCGCGACTTCTTCGACTTCAACTTCGACTTCAACTTCAACTTCGACTTCATGCAAACTTATCGCGACGCACAACCTAATTTATCACGAGTACCGTGATAAAAGGGACCCGCTACGCGAAAGAGGAGCGGTAATTAATCTTCGAGAAGGACTAATATACCTTGTATCCGACTAACGAGCCAGGGAGAAGGGTTCATGAACGAGGGTTAGAATAAAAAAAGAGGTATCATTGCTCCCCGATTCCTCTTCCATACCGTGGCTACCCGAGGAGAATACGTGATGCACAAAGGCTGAAGAAGTCCCTGAAATACGGTATGCCTTCGAGATACCTGTATTTATTCAACGCGGTTCGGGCAATCCCGTCTGGCAGGAAAAGTGTTACGAGAAATGGATGGGCCAATTTTCTATTTCACAGCGCCTCAGACCTCTGTATTCCTGTACTATACGTCTAGTGCATACGTATAAATGTATTTCGGCTATGGATACGAGTAGATTCACTGAAAACCTAACCTAACCTAACCTCAACTTCAACTTCAACAGCGACTTCTTCAACTTCAACAGCGACTTCTTCAACTTCAACAGCGACTTCTTCAACTTCAACAGCGACTTCTTCGACTTCGACAGCGACTTCTTCGACTTCGACAGCGACTTCTTCGACTTCGACAGCGACTTCTTCGACTTCGACAGCGACTTCTTCGACTTCGTTCGCGACTTCTTCGACTTCGACCGCGACTTCTTCAACTTCGACCGCGACTTCTTCGACCGCGACTTCTTCGACCGCGACTTCTTCGACCGCGACTTCTTCGACCGCGACTTCTTCGACCGCGACTTCTTCGACTTCGACCGCGACTTCTTCGACCGCGACTTCTTCGACTTCGACCGCGACTTCTTCGACCGCGACTTCTTCGACTTCAACTTCGACTTCAACTTCAACTTCGACTTCATGCAAACTTATCGCGACGCACAACCTAATTTATCACGAGTACCGTGATAAAAGGGACCCGCTACGCGAAAGAGGAGCGGTAATTAATCTTCGAGAAGGACTAATATACCTTGTATCCGACTAACGAGCCAGGGAGAAGGGTTCATGAACGAGGGTTAGAATAAAAAAAGAGGTATCATTGCTCCCCGATTCCTCTTCCATACCGTGGCTACCCGAGGAGAATACGTGATGCACAAAGGCTGAAGAAGTCCCTGAAATACGGTATGCCTTCGAGATACCTGTATTTATTCAACGCGGTTCGGGCAATCCCGTCTGGCAGGAAAAGTGTTACGAGAAATGGATGGGCCAATTTTCTATTTCACAGCGCCTCAGACCTCTGTATTCCTGTACTATACGTCTAGTGCATACGTATAAATGTATTTCGGCTATGGATACGAGTAGATTCACTGAAAACCTAACCTAACCTAACCTCAACTTCAACTTCAACAGCGACTTCTTCAACTTCAACAGCGACTTCTTCAACTTCAACAGCGACTTCTTCAACTTCAACAGCGACTTCTTCAACTTCAACAGCGACTTCTTCAACTTCAACAGCGACTTCTTCAACTTCAACAGCGACTTCTTCAACTTCAACAGCGACTTCTTCAACTTCAACAGCGACTTCTTCGACTTCGACAGCGACTTCTTCAACTTCGACCGCGACTTACTTCTTCGACCGCGACTTCTTCGACCGCGACTTCTTCGACCGCGACTTCTTCGATCGCGACTTCTTCGGCCGCGACTTCTACCTTCGACCGCGACTTCTTCGACTTCGACCGCGACTTCTTCGACTTCGACCGCGACTTCTTCGACCGCGACTTCTTCGACTTCAACTTCGACTTCAACTTCAACTTCGACTTCATGCAAACTTATCGCGACGCACAACCTAATTTATCACGAGTACCGTGATAAAAGGGACCCGCTACGCGAAAGAGGAGCGGTAATTAATCTTCGAGAAGGACTAATATACCTTGTATCCGACTAACGAGCCAGGGAGAAGGGTTCATGAACGAGGGTTAGAATAAAAAAAGAGGTATCATTGCTCCCCGATTCCTCTTCCATACCGTGGCTACCCGAGGAGAATACGTGATGCACAGAGGCTGAAGAAGTCCCTGAAATACGGTATGCCTTCGAGATACATGTATTTATTCAACGCGGTTCGGGCAATCCCGTCTGGCAGGAATAGTGTTACGAGAAATGGATGGGCCAATTTTCTATTTCACAGCGCCTCAGACCTCTGTATTCCTGTATTATACGTCTAGTGCATACGTATAAATGTATTTCGGCTATGGATACGAGTAGATTCACTGAAAACCTAACCTAACCTAACCTCAACTTCAACTTCAACAGCGACTTCTTCAACTTCAACAGCGACTTCTTCAACTTCAACAGCGACTTCTTCAACTTCAACAGCGACTTCTTCAACTTCAACAGCGACTTCTTCAACTTCAACAGCGACTTCTTCAACTTCAACAGCGACTTCTTCAACTTCAACAGCGACTTCTTCAACTTCAACAGCGACTTCTTCGACTTCGACAGCGACTTCTTCGACTTCGTTCGCGACTTCTTCGACTTCGACCGCGACTTCTTCGACTTCAACTTCGACTTCAACTTCAACTTCGACTTCATGCAAACTTATCGCGACGCACAACCTAATTTATCACGAGTACCGTGATAAAAGGGACCCGCTACGCGAAAGAGGAGCGGTAATTAATCTTCGAGAAGGACTAATATACCTTGTATCCGACTAACGAGCCAGGGAGAAGGGTTCATGAACGAGGGTTAGAATAAAAAAAGAGGTATCATTGCTCCCCGATTCCTCTTCCATACCGTGGCTACCCGAGGAGAATACGTGATGCACAAAGGCTGAAGAAGTCCCTGAAATACGGTATGCCTTCGAGATACCTGTATTTATTCAACGCGGTTCGGGCAATCCCGTCTGGCAGGAAAAGTGTTACGAGAAATGGATGGGCCAATTTTCTATTTCACAGCGCCTCAGACCTCTGTATTCCTGTACTATACGTCTAGTGCATACGTATAAATGTATTTCGGCTATGGATACGAGTAGATTCACTGAAAACCTAACCTAACCTAACCTCAACTTCAACTTCAACAGCGACTTCTTCAACTTCAACAGCGACTTCTTCAACTTCAACAGCGACTTCTTCAACTTCAACAGCGACTTCTTCAACTTCAACAGCGACTTCTTCAACTTCAACAGCGACTTCTTCAACTTCAACAGCGACTTCTTCAACTTCAACAGCGACTTCTTCGACTTCGACAGCGACTTCTTCGACTTCGTTCGCGACTTCTTCGACTTCGACCGCGACTTCATCCTTCGACCGCGACTTCTTCGACTTCAACTTCGACTTCAACTTCAACTTCGACTTCATGCAAACTTATCGCGACGCACAACCTAATTTATCACGAGTACCGTGATAAAAGGGACCCGCTACGCGAAAGAGGAGCGGTAATTAATCTTCGAGAAGGACTAATATACCTTGTATCCGACTAACGAGCCAGGGAGAAGGGTTCATGAACGAGGGTTAGAATAAAAAAAGAGGTATCATTGCTCCCCGATTCCTCTTCCATACCGTGGCTACCCGAGGAGAATACGTGATGCACAAAGGCTGAAGAAGTCCCTGAAATACGGTATGCCTTCGAGATACCTGTATTTATTCAACGCGGTTCGGGCAATCCCGTCTGGCAGGAAAAGTGTTACGAGAAATGGATGGGCCAATTTTCTATTTCACAGCGCCTCAGACCTCTGTATTCCTGTACTATACGTCTAGTGCATACGTATAAATGTATTTCGGCTATGGATACGAGTAGATTCACTGAAAACCTAACCTAACCTAACCTCAACTTCAACTTTAACAGCGACTTCTTCAACTTCAACTTCAACTTCAACAGCGACTTCTTCAACTTCAACAGCGACTTCTTCAACTTCAACAGCGACTTCTTCGACTTCGACAGCGACTTCTTCGACTTCGTTCGCGACTTCTTCGACTTCGACCGCGACTTCTTCGACTTCGACCGCGACTTCTTCGACTTCGACCGCGACTTCTTCGACTTCGACCGCGACTTCTTCGACTTCGACCGCGACTTCTTCGACTTCGACCGCGACTTCTTCGACTTCAACTTCGACTTCAACTTCAACTTCGACTTCATGCAAACTTATCGCGACGCACAACCTAATTTATCACGAGTACCGTGATAAAAGGGACCCGCTACGCGAAAGAGGAGCGGTAATTAATCTTCGAGAAGGACTAATATACCTTGTATCCGACTAACGAGCCAGGGAGAAGGGTTCATGAACGAGGGTTAGAATAAAAAAAGAGGTATCATTGCTCCCCGATTCCTCTTCCATACTGTGGCTACCCGAGGAGAATACGTGATGCACAGAGGCTGAAGAAGTCCCTGAAATACGGTATGCCTTCGAGATACCTGTACTTATTCAACGCGGTGCGGGCAATCCCGTCTGGCAGGAAAAGTGTTACGAGAAATGGATGGGCCAATTTTCTATTTCACAGCGCCTCAGACCTCTGTATTCCTGTACTATACGTCTAGTGCATACGTATAAATGTATTTCGGCTATGGATACGAGTAGATTCACTGAAAACCTAACCTAACCTAACCTCAACTTCAACTTCAACAGCGACTTCTTCAACTTCAACAGCGACTTCTTCAACTTCAACAGCGACTTCTTCAACTTCAACAGCGACTTCTTCAACTTCAACAGCGACTTCTTCAACTTCAACTTCAACTTCAACAGCGACTTCTTCAACTTCAACAGCGACTTCTTCGACTTCGACAGCGACTTCTTCGACTTCGTTCGCGACTTCTTCGACTTCGACCGCGACTTCTTCAACTTCGACCGCGACTTCTTCGACCGCGACTTCTTCGACTTCAACTTCGACTTCAACTTCAACTTCGACTTCATGCAAACTTATCGCGACGCACAACCTAATTTATCACGAGTACCGTGATAAAAGGGACCCGCTACGCGAAAGAGGAGCGGTAATTAATCTTCGAGAAGGACTAATATACCTTGTATCCGACTAACGAGCCAGGGAGAAGGGTTCATGAACGAGGGTTAGAATAAAAAAAGAGGTATCATTGCTCCCCGATTCCTCTTCCATACCGTGGCTACCCGAGGAGAATACGTGATGCACAAAGGCTGAAGAAGTCCCTGAAATACGGTATGCCTTCGAGATACCTGTATTTATTCAACGCGGTTCGGGCAATCCCGTCTGGCAGGAAAAGTGTTACGAGAAATGGATGGGCCAATTTTCTATTTCACAGCGCCTCAGACCTCTGTATTCCTGTACTATACGTCTAGTGCATACGTATAAATGTATTTCGGCTATGGATACGAGTAGATTCACTGAAAACCTAACCTAACCTAACCTCAACTTCAACTTCAACAGCGACTTCTTCAACTTCAACAGCGACTTCTTCAACTTCAACAGCGACTTCTTCAACTTCAACAGCGACTTCTTCAACTTCAACAGCGACTTCTTCAACTTCAACAGCGACTTCTTCAACTTCAACAGCGACTTCTTCAACTTCAACAGCGACTTCTTCGACTTCGACAGCGACTTCTTCGACTTCGTTCGCGACTTCTTCGACTTCGACCGCGACTTCATCCTTCGACCGCGACTTCTTCGACTTCAACTTCGACTTCAACTTCAACTTCGACTTCATGCAAACTTATCGCGACGCACAACCTAATTTATCACGAGTACCGTGATAAAAGGGACCCGCTACGCGAAAGAGGAGCGGTAATTAATCTTCGAGAAGGACTAATATACCTTGTATCCGACTAACGAGCCAGGGAGAAGGGTTCATGAACGAGGGTTAGAATAAAAAAAGAGGTATCATTGCTCCCCGATTCCTCTTCCATACCGTGGCTACCCGAGGAGAATACGTGATGCACAAAGGCTGAAGAAGTCCCTGAAATACGGTATGCCTTCGAGATACCTGTATTTATTCAACGCGGTTCGGGCAATCCCGTCTGGCAGGAAAAGTGTTACGAGAAATGGATGGGCCAATTTTCTATTTCACAGCGCCTCAGACCTCTGTATTCCTGTACTATACGTCTAGTGCATACGTATAAATGTATTTCGGCTATGGATACGAGTAGATTCACTGAAAACCTAACCTAACCTAACCTAACCTAACCTAACCTCAACTTCAACTTCAACAGCGACTTCTTCAACTTCAACAGCGACTTCTTCAACTTCAACAGCGACTTCTTCAACTTCAACAGCGACTTCTTCAACTTCAACAGCGACTTCTTCAACTTCAACAGCGACTTCTTCAACTTCAACAGCGACTTCTTCAACTTCAACAGCGACTTCTTCAACTTCAACAGCGACTTCTTCAACTTCAACAGCGACTTCTTCAACTTCAACAGCGACTTCTTCGACTTCGACAGCGACTTCTTCGACTTCGACAGCGACTTCTTCGACTTCGTTCGCGACTTCTTCGACTTCGACCGCGACTTCTTCGACTTCGACCGCGACTTCTTCGACTTCGACCGCGACTTCTTCGACCGCGACTTCTTCGACTTCAACTTCGACTTCAACTTCAACTTCGACTTCATGCAAACTTATCGCGACGCACAACCTAATTTATCACGAGTACCGTGATAAAAGGGACCCGCTACGCGAAAGAGGAGCGGTAATTAATCTTCGAGAAGGACTAATATACCTTGTATCCGACTAACGAGCCAGGGAGAAGGGTTCATGAACGAGGGTTAGAATAAAAAAAGAGGTATCATTGCTCCCCGATTCCTCTTCCATACCGTGGCTACCCGAGGAGAATACGTGATGCACAAAGGCTGAAGAAGTCCCTGAAATACGGTATGCCTTCGAGATACCTGTATTTATTCAACGCGGTTCGGGCAATCCCGTCTGGCAGGAAAAGTGTTACGAGAAATGGATGGGCCAATTTTCTATTTCACAGCGCCTCAGACCTCTGTATTCCTGTATTATACGTCTAGTGCATACGTATATATGTATTTCGGCTATGGATACGAGTAGATTCACTGAAAAGTGTGTACCACCGGAAATTTCGCGAACATCAACGAAGAAAAAGAAGAAGAGAGGAGAAGGATATGGTGTTGGGGTGTTTAGCTACACGAGGGAGGCCTTGATTTAGACGAGATGAAATATAAATTATCGTTGCTCTTCGTCGATCCTTCCGGCTGTGTACCTTCCTTTGCTCTTGCTCGAATCATCCGGGAATTTCACCCTTGTCCGCGTTACCATATAAATTCACGGTACATCGAGCGCACGACCACCGCAGCCATTCTGTGTTATGTATTGTACAAACGATCCGGTGTGAAGAGTAGACGAGAATTAGCGTTGGAGAATTTCTGTTCAAGTAAGAATTTTCTCTGGGTTTCCTTTCTTGATTTTTTATTACTGGTGTTATAAAAAGTGACGAAAGTAAGAGGATGCGAGTAAATTTTTATCAACGCCCGTTATATCTCACGATTGGAACGGCGCGGAAGGAGAATTTCGAAGGGATTGGTCGTTTAACTTACGGCACGTAAACCTGGCTTGATAACGGAAGCGTTTACTAGCTGACCTGGTCATCGGAAGTCCTACCACGGTACCAGGAACATTGCCAGCAGGAGTAAATTGTTACTTTGTCGTCGATAAAATTGGTTCCACAGCGTGAACCTGATAAGGCGACAATGGCACACTTACTAAATTGAGATGAGCTTACATCGACGTTGATTTAGAAGAACCCTAAATCTCCCTTGCTCTCCTTTCTTTCTTCCGAAAAGGAAGAGAAAAAAGGAAAACAAGACGAACGAAGAAATTGACAATGGTCGAAAAATTAAAACAGCCCTACATCGATGAACATGATTAACACCCGTAATCTCGAACCTTGAACACTTAGTGTCAAAATTAGAATCGCCTAGGATAACGTTTATTTTCATCGCGCAACCCGCCAATTATAAATTGCTTGATTGACCGCTTGTTAATTTAACGTGACCTCCTTTCGTCACCGTCTATTTATCGCACTTTCAATTAGCATTCTCGGGAATTAATTAACAATTTGCGGACGCAATGCTGCAATATTTGCAGCAATTTCCGAGCAGCACATATTATAATACCGCCATCTGTCCAATAACCAGCTGTGCACGCCTGGCGGTTTGAACTTCAGCTTTAATAGTTTCGGAATAAACGTCGTGCTACCGTCAAACTGGCTAGCTGTGAAACTTTATTTACCTTCGTTCCGCCAGGTGAGCTCCATTTTACGAGTAATTCAGCCCCGACGGTTGCTTAATCTCACCTGTTCTACGTCACGACGGGACAACTTATCCCTTCCACTTTGTTTCCTCCTATCAAATATTCCCCGTAATACGTATCACTCTCGACGAAACAAAAAAAAAGAAGAAAGAAGGGTTGCTCGTTTGAAATCCTACCCTGAAACGACTGTGAAAATACGTCTATTCAGGTTGGTGACACAATCTCCACCGGCGTTATTTCACGCCCGAAACTGATATATTTTTTCGCGGTATAAATCTGAGGCTGTGAGAACGAATTAAGAAAAATAGAATAAAAAGAAAAGGGACAATATGGGTATCGCGGAGGATAGGGCTCGTTTCGCGAAAGAATTTTTCTTTCGACCCATTCGTCCCTCTCGCGCCATTTTCTATTTGTATTTGCTCGGTTACGTTTCGCCGGTTTCAAGTGGAATATCGAATCGCGGGACTGGATTCCAAAGTAAACACGCCATTAAAATCATATCAATCGAAAATTAAATCCTTGACTACGCTACACACAGGCAATTCTAGATTCAGTTCAACAATGGATGTTCGCCACTGTTCTCCGCGGGGGTGTGCACATTCCGTATGTAAACACGAATCGAAATATGACGGAGATACCTGGCTGGCGCAAGAGCCAACGTGCTTCAAGAGGACGTACCTACGGGGCGAACATGTAAAACGAATTTCGATCGATACTAACGCAGTTTCGAGAGACTCTATTTCTCTCTCTCTCTCTTACACACTCAATACGTGCCGTGTTCCGCGTTCGAGAAGCAGAAACTGGAAAAATTCACGCCTCCGGCCACTGGCGACAGCCATAATCGAGCCATCATGTACAACTGGTGTGCAAGTGAACGTGATACGCTATTTGATCGCTTGATCAGTGTAACAATCGCACGAATAGTAGGTGGAAATTGCCAATTCTGGATTTGGGTGCAAAAGACAAATTTTTATCAATCGTAAATCCGCAGATTTTAAGAATTCGAAAATTTTCATTTTTGTTAAATTTTAAATTTTAGTTACTAATTAATTACGGCGGGAAGATCGTACAAGAATGTGTACAGTAGGATCCCCTATAACGCGGGAAATATAATGCAAATTAAGTTCCACCGAAATCGCTTTTTGGGTCAAACTTAATTAACCCGAAATTCAGAATTTATGTGCTCCTTTCCTTTTTTTATCGCGTTATACGGAGGCAGTAGCAATTTTTTAATCGCATTATAGAGAGTCCTGCAGTATATGCATACTTGAGAATAGAACATGAGATACGACTTGAGCCACCCTAAAATCGAAGGTCCCTAACGTCAGAATCCTAAATGGGAATCCCAAGACTTAGGCTTTGAGGTCTTACCAGGTAAGATCTGACTATTGTGAGATCGTGCTGATTGTGATTTCACGGCTTCAACGTTGATCCTACTTCCCCGGGGTGGCTAAAGTTGGTCCCGTAATATCAAATTGAGCGAAAAGTGGTCCTAGGACTGTAACTGCAGACACGCGTGACTGTACAGTCCGAAAATGAACATTGTATTCTGAATAAGTAATTTTACGATACGAAAGAGACAAATGGGAACAATGTATACAGAGATAATTCAGCTGTAACGCAACGTGGCACAGTTTAAATAAGTAACAAACGGGAGCGTCAGTAAGTTGCCGCTCGACAGCGGCGAAGGAGGATAGGTATGAGTGCCAGGAGGCGGAGGGTAGATGGTGCTAAATGAGAGTAATTATGAGACAAGTTTTAACTACTCCGTCGGCGGACAATGCGTTATCCTTCATTGTGCTTCGCTATCTTTCTCCTTTAAATAAGCTCTTCGCAAGTCGCTCGGTGCTAAAAAGAAGCACCGAGAATGCGAAAAGGGAACAAAGGGAATGCATTTCCTCCGGTCATCATTTTTTTAAAACGTTTCCGCCCAAGGAGGCAACCCTCTAAACGCTATTCCCTGTCCGTATCTGAAATACACATTTAAAGGACGTCTCCTAGTATAATGCCGAACTTTTTAATTCTACACCGTTTCTTCGCAACTCTTCAATTACAACCCCGTTACCGAAATAACAATCACATCGTGGAGTATATACGTGAAACAATCGAAAGTTCTAAACGACCGCGTTCCACCCTGCTACCAACAATCACACGTACAATAGACCTTCCGTACTGATCCTGTATTGACTCTAGTGGCAGATCGAAGCGCATAATGGATAACGGTGTTTAACTGACCAGTCGATGACGCGCGATCAAAGTGTTACTACGGGGTTCGGTAGTCCGATATTCGAGTATCACAGAACTTGGAGATTATCCGACGTGTCCTACCTACGGCGAGAGACAACCGAAAGCCGGAGGAGAAGCGAGACGCGGGCGGCGTTGCAGACGTTCGGTTGTAGAGGGTGGCGAGAGAAAACCAGAGAGTAGGGTGGTAAATAGGGCCGGGATGGAGAGATGTCAATTTATCCTGGCTTTGTTTACGAGCGATGCCCCAAGACACGAGCCGGCGAGGGGAACTCTCGTCGACTGCGCGTCTGCTGCTGGTGAAAAAGGGGAGAAGATGGGGGATGGTAGGGGAGGAAGCCCGTTAATCCGGGCAAAAGACCAGTCGACGGGCTTGGCATTCGTCTTTTTCAAGGGGGTCTCTCTCCTAGCTTTAAGTTATATCGGTGTCCGCTATCCGGGAGCGCGACCTACCCCGACGAGGGTATATACATAAGGGCGAGTACTCTCCTTCCAAGAAAGTCAGTGATAAGGTGACGGTGAACGAAGGCAATGGCCTGCACGGGTGAAAAAGAGGTCGTTCGTTCGTCGTTGTTGTCGTCGTCATGCTTCTATCCTAAACTTCGCTGGCCCCGTCATCTATGCCAGTGTTACGGACAACTCGGGCTATCGGGTATTCCATTCGAAGTGATTTAACGATCTTACTATTGGCCTCGACTTTTTCGCCACTTATTATGCGTTTGATAATGAGATGAAAGTATCGACGAATGGAACGAACTGTGAGTATTAAGAAATATCGTTGTGTGACTGTGAGGGGAACTGTTGAATTGCTGAACTTAAAGATTTTGCTTGATAATTATTATTAATTATTAATTTTGATGAAATTTTGGTACGTGGCAGAACTCGAAAAAATATTGTACACGTATTTCTTTTATATCGACGATCGTTCACAGCGAAGGGGTGAAATTCGAAAAACTATTGGAGTGTAAATCGACGAAATTTGTATTTCCGAACGATGCGATTGATTAAGTAATTTCCTTAAATGGAAATGTGTGCAGCAGATATGAAAATTTAAAGAGAACAATGGAAAGAATGGGCAGAATCGATCATACAGAAGAAATATCACACAGCTCCATTTAGTATTCAATTTAACGCGGACGTCGTTTAGTAATAAATGATTTGATTTAGACAGTACTCGATATTAAAGCAAAATCCTGTCAGTTCGCTTAAAAGCGACTGTAGTATATCTTGTAAAAAAGAAAAACGAACATTCAGGTTGTGCAAAAGTGAATTTCATTTAGCGGGCACCGATGACATTAATCGAAAACGCTGTGCATCGAGGCGGATAACATAATATTCGTTATCTTTTAACAGCGGAGCAATGGTAACGATGGGATCGTTTAAAAGTAATGATTAACGAGGCCGCGATCCGCGTAATTACCGTACGAATTTTCGGCGACGCTGCGCTCGAATATACATATCTGTCGATGTAGGGAGTTGTCTTGGTGTACGCAAATATCATGAAAATTTATCGAGAAATTATGAGATCAAAGGGGGACACACGTAGGCAAAGGTGCAAAGCGCATGTTAAACAACGTTTAATGTTTCTGAATTAGTTAATTAACGGTTGTTCGGATGAAAAAGTAGATGTTGGGTTTGAGAAATCGAATTAAACACCACTCAGCCTTCCCATTCGCTGTTGATTTTACCTGAGTAACTATGCACACCGTTTATTCAATGTCCCGTGTCGTACGTGTAACGTTCTCACACATTGTATCTGCTCGCGACAGACAATCGAGAAAATATTATCATTCTGCTCGACGAATTTCCTCAAATTCCCAACGATAATTATATTTTTCCCTCGTCAATTAGAATCTCCTTAACCTAAGTGTTTCATTTATAAAAAAAAAAAAGAATATAACACCGATAAAAACGAATAAATCATTTCTTTTAAACGTACGCAATATTAATATTGCACGATTTAAAGGAAAGTAAGTTGTGCACTGAGGGAGACAGAATGAAAATGTTTCTTCGTGTTAGCAACTGTTTGATACGACAGCAGGAACCAACCAGTCGGGCCCTCGTCACTCAAGTAAGGAAAAGTTGCGCGGACAACCGGGCATAGATTGTAAGTCACGATAAAAAGGATTAAACTTGAAGCAGTTTAGAAGATTAACTGCAACGTGAAATTTACTAAAACTTTGTTCGTCGTCCACCTCTTCGATTCGTATTAAGTCGACGGCGAGCCGGGGCAAAAACACAAAGCGGAAAGAGTTGACGTCCGATCAGAGGCGGCCCTTCCTTCTATCCAAGCTGAAGAGTGTTATAGCAGACGATGTTACGAAACTTTTCGAACCCGGCTTGAAAGCGCGTGAAACGACATGTGACTCTGTCCTACGACGCGAAAGAAAACTTCCGAGAAAGTGGTGGGAGAATCTGTTGGAAAAAGATTTCGCGGTTTTGGAAATATGTCCGAAGCAAAAAAGTTGCACGATATTTCCGTGGAAAGTTTCCTTCGATACGTGAAAAATCGAAGAAATTAATCTTGTCGTAATTTTCGACGTCTGTACGACGTGAAGAATTTTTCTTATTGGGAAAAAGGAAAAAAATGCCGAAGAAACGTCACGGTGAGAAGATCTAAAATGCACGGTCGGTTTAGCCTTTGGATTTATATTACGCTCACATCGACCGTGGATGTATGACCGACGCTCCCAGCATTCAGGTCTTTTCGGACCCTCGCTTCTTGAATAAGTCAAATACTCATGAATAAGTAGAGAAAGAGAGGCAGGCACACCCTCCAGCATCAGCTCTAAAAATGTTATTTACCAACGGATTCTTGAAATCACATTTTATGATCGTAGAAGACGCGGATCACGCGCACGTTCGCCGATACTATAAAAACAGGAAACCTCATTCGGCACGATCATTGAATTTCTTAAATAATTTCCCAGACGTCCGACCCTCCTCGATTTACAAACGGAATCGTGTAACGTCTCGACTGTATTTTTACAGAAAATTCCAAATATCCGAAATTATCGCAAACATGTTCGATCCCATCTGTAGCGAATAAGACGAGTTTAAAAAAAATGCGTTAAATCCTAGATCGCGTTGATTCGAAAGAAAAATTATGCAAAATAAAATTCGATCGAACAGAAATCGTACGAATCGAGATTTCGGTTATGTTGACCACGGGCGAAACGTCGAAACGACAAACGATAGAGAGGCATCCAGTGGAAATGCGAATAAGGGGAGGAAAGGGCTGAAGCATCACCGAGGGAGAAGTCAGAATTGGTCGCATTTAATTTCCAAGTCGAGACTCGGAAAAGGAATGCGCCATCTTCATAGTTGCTGCCTCCGCCTCGTTCCCCGGCTCATTCGTAGGACAATCATCTGAATTACGTCCGTTTACTATGCCGTAAGTCCATGCAGCAGGTTTGCAAAGGAAGGTGCGAGCAGACGCGGCGTTAATTAACGTTGTATTTACTCGAGCGGAAGTAGGCTGATGCATCGTCACTGGCCTGACTTTGCATACCGACTTGCTCCACGACCTAAAATTATGTACAAAAGAACGAAACCGCGGAATTCCGCCGGCTGAAAAGAGTATCAAGCCGGGTCTTCTTTTTACTTTTAATTACATATTCTTCTTTTTCTATTTTTTCTTCCCTTTTTTTTTTTTTTTTTTTTTTCTCTGAAATA
>NW_017100202.1:249790-263678 GCF_001263275.1 Habropoda laboriosa | reverse complement strand
CCTCGAGGAACCAACGTCCACGGTATTTTTAACCACTCGAGCTCTCCTCGAAACGGGGTTGACAAAGAAGAAGAAGAACGTGTAAAAAGGAGGAGAAAGTCCTTCAAGGAACACACTATTTTAATATCTTCTTCAAAGTTGCGTTTCAACTTTGCGTTGTTTTCCTTTTTTTCCTTCCTCCTCAAGACCTCTCTTCCTCCCCACTCCTTCGTGAATAGTAAAAGAAGCAATAACACCGAATTGTTTTCTCCATTATCCTCTCGCGTGCGTGACGTCGTGAATTATGAAAGGACGAAGAGCGAAGTTTTCAAATGAACGTTAACCTACGCCAGCAGAAACATAGTTCCCCGTGGAGGCACTAAATCCACGATGAGAAAGGGTTACCGCGCTTTTCGTCTCCTTTTCCCCGTCGACTTTGGATTTCTTTGCAGTGATTCCACCACGGACTTACCATGGAATATTCATCTTGCCCCGTTTTCACCCTCGCGCACGCCATCTCGATTCCACAGTCGGCTTATCCCCGACTTTCCGCAGGATCGGCCTTAAATTTGATATGAATCGTCCTCGTGGCAAAAAGAGAGAGAGAGAAAAGAAATATCGCAGTCACCTTCTGTGCGAAGAACGGACCGGCTACCAAACCGTCAATTTCGACGAAATACAGGCACTGTTCGTTTTGTACAATACACAGTTGTTAATTAATCATAACGGAATAAAAAGGAGCAAGGTGAAACGAGGATACGACGTTGGGGAATAAATACGGAAGAACGTTTTCCATTTATAACCAGAACTGGCCGAAATTTTTTTGCTACCCGAGGCCGGGAATGTGTCGCCTGTAAACGACAGCTTCAAAACGCATTAGGAAACATTTTTACACGGCGCTAAACGCCACGGAGCACGCCGAAATACCACTCGTTCTAGCAGTTTTTTTTCTCCTACGCTCGCCTGCATTTGTTAGCCACGGGACGCGCGCATGCCTTCGTGACCACCAGAATTTGTCTCGCTATAATCTATTATTTTCAACAACGGTGTTCCTCGGATTGAAAAATAAATTCGCGAGAAAACGTGTAAAATTCTTTCGTAATGTTTTAAAAATGTCCGCGACGATGAAGCAACCGGTTCCTCGAATAAAGAGAACGGTTAGGTTAAAGAGCACCCCTCCAGCCGTCGAGCGTGGATCAAAGACCGTGTGCGTGAATCGAGGCAACTGGATTATAAGGACACGGTCGGAGTTCGATTTAGCCGGTCGTTCGTTGGAAAATACAGGCTAGATGCAGGCAACGGCGATCGGTTTCTAATTAAATATCGCCTGCAGGGATATCTATATACGTATGGCGGGGCCGCGTGTAATCGGCTCATTTGCCGCTGACAAATAGCATCGTCTAAACGGATTCCGCTCATGCGACTCGCTAAATCGATAAGCATCAAGGGGGAGATAACGAGAGTCGTTTACGTCCGCGGCGATTAGCGCGGATCGGTTCTGTCTTCGTTGAAAGCACGATCGTTCCAACGCTAAATCCGCGGTCCCTGGTACCGTTTCCCTTCGCCCGACCTATCCTTTGTCTTTGCCACCGGACGTTTAAATAGATTTTCAACAAGCTCGACAATTTGTGGAATTTACGGACCCACGGAAACCACTTATACGTCCTATTAGCCGGTGGCTCGTGAACGGGGGAATAAAGAAAATGCATTATCGTTGCATTAGCCTGGATTCTAAGATAAATTTTCTTTCGCTGGACGTTTCATACCATTCTGTTGATTCATGAAGAACGTATATACAGAGTGAACTACGTGATAAGGCCGCCTCGGGTGAATTGCGACGTATTCAAGTAGATATAAGATGGGAGAACATTCTTGTTTACCTTAAAACACATCTAGACGAATTTCAACTTCTTTTATCGAATAGATTTTTTTCAAAACAGATCACGTTGATATTTTTCAAACAGAAGATATTTCAACATCTCATCTGTTTACAACGTATCAGGACGAATTTCAATTCTTTTTATAGAATAGATTATTTTTAAATCAGATTGCCTTAAAATCTCGCGTCCTCGATGCCCTAGAAATGATTCAGGGCAGCAAATTTACATAACTCACCCCCGTATGAAATGACTGAACGATCCGGTAAATCTTGGAAGAAAACGGCGAACCTAATGTAATATTCAAACGGGGAAATCCAGCAACAAAGTAAACCACTCTGCCATTAACAATCCTCCCTGTCACCGAGCAACTCCCGCCCAAAGCTCCTCCATCTCGATATACCCAAATACACGTTTCTTCGGCTGAGAAATTGTTTCGCAAACCGACTTACCCCCGACTTCACGCGCCACCGTATAATATTATAACACCACTGGCATAACAGACTATCGCGGTAATAATAACTCGCACCAGGTTGCACTGGGAACAATGTGCACCAGCTGTCCTCTGCAAATTCCGCGTGCGACGCGTAACGAGAGCTTGTGCTCGTAGGTTGGTATTTTTAAGGGTCGTCGAAGGCAATTAGCCTGCTATTTTGCTTTCGTGCGATTTTTCGCAGGTATTCAGACGGAGTGTGGTCAGAAAGAGTGACAAACTCTTGCTAGTGACTCGAAATTAGGTAACTATTGAGTGTCATAGGGTTGATTATAGTAACATCCTTCCTAGAGTTTCGTCGAAAAATGAACGACCAAGTTTCTAACATTCGTATGTGAGTTCCATAGCTCGTCTGACGATCACGTAGGAAACAGACTTACATCACGTCCATAAGACATTATTCCTCGGTCATGAACGGTTTAATGGTGTCCTTCGGTTGTGCATTCACGTCTCAGATACGCGTATATCTGAGCAAGAATTGCGAGTACGTGAATTCATAGATGGAAGTGCAGAAGGTACGTGCCGCAACGGCAAACGGCACCTGTATGTACTTAGGAAGGGCCGCGCGCGTGCACACGGGCATACGCGCGTGCACAACCCCTCTGGTAACTTAACTCTCTCTCGTACTCTCGCGATACCGCCAGGCGGTCGGGGAACTCGTTAGTGTATAGGTTAGATTGTTCCAACGGACTTGCCGGCGTTACTATTTTGCAAAGTGCGGGGCGGTGGAATAGCGGGGTGGAAGAGGGCAGAGAGGAACAGCGGAGAGGAAGAGAAAGCTAGAGTTCCCGAGGCTATACATGTAGAGGTGGCATAAGATAGGGTAATTGATTGCCGCGCGGTCCTACGAAGATTAATAATAGTCACCGTTATCATCCCGCGCATAGAGGTTTCGCCGTGTACACCGGCACACGGCCGTGATACACGATACTTGGCTGCCACTGACTCGAGACACGTTTACCCGTGACACGCTCGTTCTACAAGCCGCGATACGTTTCACGCGACAAGATTTCAGACGCGTTTCTGTCAGCGGGAAGTTTAACGCCATCCAGGCCTGCATTAGCCGCGTCGAATGCAACTGGTGTGTCACAAGGTGCATCGGCGATCGTCTCTCGCGTGTCTCTATGGTGTATGATGTGGAAAAAATAGAAATGCGCAGGAAGAGGTGAGAGATGATTTTTGGTGGGCGTTGGTTGGTCGTCGTTATCAGTAACAGCGTAACGTTGCATTAGCGATGACTCAAGACACATGTTCCGTCAAGATCATCCACCTCTAGGCAAAATTAGTAGTTGCAATTGCAGTTAGAGCTACACCGGCAATTATGTGTATCTAGCATCGCGTTAATAATAATCTAGTAGCTACCCAGGGACCAAACAGTAATCTGTGATCGTTAACTACAATTAAGTTTGACCTCGGTTATTCTCGTTGCACAACGCGATGACCAACAGATCCTCACCGGAGAACGGATCTTCCTCTAACGCGTTCTAATTTTCAAAGTTTCGCGTAAAATCGGACTGTGTTGTACCGCGAGATGAGAATGAACGTTGCTTCGGCCGGTTTCTCCTCGAGACTGACTAAGTATCGCGTGAAAAATATCGCGGTGAAATTAACATTGGAGGAAACTATGATCGATCGTGGAAAGTGCAAGATTCCACTCGGCAAGTTTGGTCAACGTATACACAAACAGTTTCGTTGGAATCCCTGCAACTAATTCTCCGGTTGCTCTCGGCAACGCGAGATATCGAAATCGTGCAATTTACTGTGCAAACTGCGGCATTTCCGCCGTCGTGCACACTTGCGCGCAAAGTTATTCTCACGTTTAATCATGCCTGCAATAATTATCCACATCAACAATGCGAACGTTTTTCCTAGCTGTGTCGTTTATCGCGCGAACTGGCATGCATTGAATAACCGTTCCCCTTCGCAGCCTGAATTCAACACTCGGTCGAGGAATAGGGGAAACTTGGAACGCATAAACTCCGCGAAATAGCGCATAGTTGTTGGCAAAAGCCTTCTTTCAAATTCCTCGGTTATTTAATTAATACGTAATCACAATTATTACAGAGTAAAACAGCTGTATGTTCATTCCTCGAGTAATTTGGATCTCCTTAACCCTTTCGTTGCTGAAAATTTGTTCGTGCCTTTAGTCGTACTTTCACCTCAATTTAATTCTTAAATTTATCCTTTGCACATTTCCAATTAGAAATTTCTACAAATTTTCAATTTTCTAATTTGAAAGATTTCAAAAGCAATTTTACAAATTTTCAATTTTGCATTCAAATCTGCGGCAGCGAAAGGGTAAGAAAGTAGCTATCAGGTCGCCAATCTTTTCCTATACAGAGTTGTCGTCTTTCGGACAATTTACCAATAAAATAAGTAGTACACATATAAAAAATCTAACTATCTATTTCACACTAAAATCGCTTTGCCTTAATCTTAAAAACTTTACAAATAATTACAAATCACCAGATAATACGAATCACCCTGTACACAAATTCGAAATTTTCAAACGACGAACGTTGAATAAAAATATCGCAATTTACTTCCTTCCAGCAACATTATTCATCCATCAATAGCGTAGAATATAATAAAACAACCTTTCCTATTCTCGTTACGCCTTTCCCGCTGAACAATTTACCACCCAAGAACACGGGGCGCAATAAACGAACACTCGAACGCTGGTAAAGGAAATACCAAGGGAAAATTGCGCGGAGTAAGATCGCAAAACCTTCTGAATGAGCGCACGAAGTTGCCTCGTTTGAAGGAATCCCGCGGGAGCGGGATTGTTGTTACATTCTTCAGCGACACGCTTCATTATTGATCCGGCAATACTCATTCCCTACGTGTCGATCGAGTAGCACTGTGGCAGTTACGAGGTCAGTCACGTACCTACCACCGTATGCCCACATACGTATGTATCCACTTGAACGATCCTACACCACGAAGAGGTGGAGAACACCTCGTTTCCCGCCTAGTCAACACTCTTTTCCCTCTGCGTTCCTCCACGACGATCGTGTACACACAGGAAGAAGATGACGTTGATCACAGATGGGGAGAGAAAGAGAGGGAGAGACAGAGAGGAACCAGGTGCACAGCCGCATGCTGCAACGCGTATACCGGGCGACACGCTCAGAAATGATTACATTAAGCCGTTCTCCGGATGGTATCATCAACGTGGACGAGCCTGGTTCTCTAGTACGGACGAGCTTATATTAAGAGTGTGCGTGTACCTGCATATCTATGTCAAATACACGCACACGCACAATTGCAAGGTGGTTGGTAATAAAGCTTCGCGGCGACGTGATGTTCTTTGAGAAATTCAAGAGCTGCACGAATATCAAAGCGGCTCGTTCTTCAAACGTGTAATTACTTCGGCTTCTTGATTTATACAGTCATAATTAACGCGAATTTTTAATATCCTCACCCCGTATTTCCTCCTGTATATACGTATATACGTGTGACACTTATTACACCAGTATACTTCTTCGTCCTTAGTTTCGTACGTTTCGCGAAATTAGTAACGATATAGGATAGAACATGTTGCGCACCGGAATTGAAAGGGTGCAACGTGCAATAGTATCGATCGTCAGGTCCGATCACCGTTCGCGGCGTCCAGAATTCAAAATTAATTTTCATCGTGAAATTTTCCGCTCGGAATGTCACGAAGTATTTTATCGTACCATGACGACATTCTACGTCCCGGATATCCCCGTTGTACATACGGGCCTGTACATACCGGGACACGTCAACGGTCCTCCAATTTACCCTGGCCATCTACAATTCGTGCATCCACCGGCAGCTACTTAATTAATCGTTCGCACGGGTGGTAATTACTTTCATCCTCTCTGGTCAGGGGGTTGAAATAACCTGGGATTCGAATGACAGCCATCCTCGTAATTAGACGTCGTATGTGCCACGTACCCGTTAAAGGGATGTCCAGTTCTTTAGCTTGACGAATTACACTTTTTTTCTCTCTCTCTAATTAAAAAAATTACAAAAAAAAAACACCAACACACACCCCGATACCTGTGTGTCCCTTAGAGACCATTTTTCATTAGAATCCTGTTTCGTTCGAATTAACCGGATTGTCAAAGGAATCGATGGTTTTAAGTTTGCCCCTTTTGTTCCGAGGATAACAAATGACACCGCAGGGGGACATAACGACGAGGGATTAAGAGGATTATAATTCGTAAGTCGATGCCAGGCATATCTGTCGCATGTTTATGTAGAAGATGGGCTCGCGTAAGAAGCGATGCCCCGCGGCCTTATTAATGATCAGAAACAACAACGAGTCGAGGTGGTTGTATGATAACGTAACGGCGTTTGTATATACACCACGTTGTTACAGAGTGCTCGAAAGTTTACCCTTCTCTCTCTCTCTCTCTCTCTCACACACATTCCACGGTACATTAATTTTGTATGGTCGCTAATTATTACAGCGAAGCCTCGTAGCTTTTGTTTCTCGTGCATTGTGTTACGCCGCGGCGGGCAAAAGAGGAGAGGCTAGGCGGTGCGACACCAGCGACCGCGTGCGCGTCACGGTTTTATGGAGTCGCGAAGAAATCAAGCGACATGAAACTTTTGTTCGACGAACAATAAAACGAAGGAACTGGCCCGTTTTTAATTTGTAAGCGGTCGTAACGCGTCCGCCGTTACGCATTGCTTACACGCGATATCCGAAATAGGGCAGAGCGACGAGACAGGAGCCGCGTTCG
Organism: Habropoda laboriosa; assembly: GCF_001263275.1. Taxonomy (NCBI): domain Eukaryota; kingdom Metazoa; phylum Arthropoda; class Insecta; order Hymenoptera; family Apidae; genus Habropoda; species Habropoda laboriosa. The sequence continues at coordinate 256,614 of NW_017100202.1, read as the reverse complement.
CGCGCAGTTTTCACAGAGGTACATCGAGTAATTTCTGCTTGAAAATCTCACATGCATTTCTAGGTAACTACCGGAGCTGCGTAATTAAATTTAATTATAATTCGCGGAGCTACGACCTCCCGCGTCATCTGTATCCTTTCGTCTCTCCTCGCCCCGCGCGCGCAACCTTTCCTCGTCACTCCTCATTCTCTCTTAACGACCTTCCGGTATTCCTGAATTTTCACTATTTGTCAACTCGCTTCTGCCGGAGGACCAATCCGTTCCGTTTCGAAATAGCACGAATTGCTGTTTCGAAAAAAGAAATGTGATTAAATATGTGGAGAAGTTCCTTCTTTTTTGTCCAGGAGAAACATAAAATCGTTTTGCGAGAGGAAAGTGTTTACAGTAACGGTGCGTTCTAGATAAAGGAATTAAGGGAAATGTATACGTACTCGCGCTTAAAAATCCTCATGGAAATGAAAACGTCCTCCAGGGGTATATCCTCTTGGAGAAGTCGTGAAGGTATAAATAGCTTCGTGAACTTTAATTCGACTCCACTTTTCTTCTTTTTCTTCTTTCCTGTTTTTTAACGTTCCTGGAACTTTTACCTCTGACCAACATGCCGGATAAATGTTTCACCCCTGTTCGATTACGGTTCAAATGGTAATCAAGAGTAGGTCAACTGCGAGGAATAACTTTCTTCACGGTGGGATTTTGTGTAGAGAATAATCGGCCTTTCGAGCGTTTTACACGCTTTGGAAATAATCGGAAAGAAGAATGCACGATGCAACGTGCAACCGCCGATCGAAGTTTGCGCGACTTTTATTTCAACCGATAAGGTCGTGTCTTATCGAGTATTGAGTCAACAATCAAACAGAACCCCCGGAAATAAGGAAAACAACGAAAGAGGGAAAGACAATTCTATTTGACGTTACGAACATGCTATATACACTTCGTTCCTCTGTCTCCCTCGCTTCGAAACAAGAATTTCTCTCTCTCTCTCTCTCTGGAGCAATATATTACAGAGTAAGTATGCGATTATTAAAATTTTAGCTAACCTTTAATAAATTAGCGAAACACTTCTTTTACGATTCGCGAATTAATTGAATTATTAGCTTCTGCAGTAATTTCCGGCTTTCAGCTAAATTGAAATTCCTCCTACAATAAAATACAATCTCAATAACGAATTCTTGTTGTAGAATTATTAAAAGAGACGGGAATATCTTTATGCTAATTGAATTATTAATCTGCTTCTGAAATATTTCGCAGTTTTAATCGAATTGGAATTCTTCGAGTAATGAAATAAAATTCCAACGGCGGATCCCTTATTATAAGATTGTTAACAGATGTTGAATATTCTTCGGCTAATTGAATTGTTAGCCTGCTGCTGAAATATTTCTCCATTTCCTGACAAACTCCTACGACGTCGTTTATAAAATATTAACGTTACACAAAAGTTTTTCCACAGCTCGTAAATCCGTCGTTTCCACCCTTGTTTAAACTGTCGCGATAATTATGAATACAATAAAATCAAAATACGCTAGAAACTTTCGCGTTCGCCTAATATCTTGGAAGTCGAAACAAATCGAAACTCCTCGTATCGCAAATACCAAAGCAGAAATTATCCAGGCGTTCGCAAGTTACGAAAGGGATTATTTAGAGATTAATCCGTGTCAAAGGTCAGTATTACTCCCCGGCATGCCGAATCAGAAATACGTAATTTCGCCCATCGAGCGATTTCGCGGAAGGGATGCGTCGTGTTCCTCCTTCAGCTTCCGTAAGTGGAGTAGTAACGTTTCCTCGGCGGACCAGGAAGAGTTTCAAGAAGATTGCTTAGCCGGACGACGATGGTGGAGTGGTCGCGAAAGTTCGAACCAGACTTCGCACTCCGATACCGATTGCTCGGAACGTATTTTCTTAAGAACTTTCCACGAACACACATTCCGAAATCTGTATTCTCCGAAGGGAGCGCGGAAGCTCCGATAGAGCTACACCCGTATACCGGTGTATTCGATCGGAAGCCAGCTGATATGGTTTGCCGAAAAGTAAATTATTTCGCGGCTCTCGGAAAATTCTATCGACCGACGAATATCCCGCCCTCTGAAATAACCGATTCCTGTCGTCGAGAATAGAAAGTTGCAATTTTTTCACCAATGTACGCGTTAAAAGCTTACCGATCCGACCGTCGTTCTTGCATTTTTTATAGCGTGGCCGGTGTGCATTTTACCGTAGCTAGAAAAAGGACGAGGAGAAATCGAATTTTTGTTGCTACGTAAAATGTAACTGGAACATAAAATAGATTATCTATTGCGTTTGCGTTTTGCGTTGAAATTGCGTTTAAATAATGCGCGCGATATTTGAACGATGACGGAATCTATCATTTTTCAATCTTCCATTGTACGACGTATCGATAGAGAGAGAGAGAGAGAGAAAATAAGGGATAGAACGGTTTCAGACGGCTCCTAGAAAATAAGACTTCTTCGCGTCACTCAACCTTTCTAACTAAAAAGAAGAAAAAATATAATCCTTTTCTATCCAGGTTATATTCGGTGCTCGACGTGTAACACTCGACGCGAAGATGTTTGCCAAATAAATTCGATGGAAGACTTATTGGCCTTCTTCCCAATATCCACCTCGCCGTAAAAATTTTTGTTCCCAGTCTGCCAGTTTCGACCCTTTCCGGGAAGAATATCGGTTCGCCCCGTCGAACGAAAGACGGAACGAAGTTTTCGAACCCCGGGGAATCTCGTATATTTACTTACAATTCGCGGCGGATAAAACCGTGGCGTACACGCTTTCCCTCCGTATAACACAATTTATTTTTCGAAATTTCGTATTTCCATACGTTGCACACACCCCTATCGTTCCTATGGCACCGACGCGATCTACCGTCTGTTTATTATGATCGACCGTTGAACAGTGGATAATGCTAAAACGAGGATTTAATTGAACGACAATTAATATTATTTTCGTATCGTCCGGGGAGGGTGGTACCAGTTTCGTATCGGTTCTATCAAAGGAGTACAAAATTGTTAAGGATTAATTCGATGGGTAGATAAACGTTACGTAGAACAGCACAGCTAGTTTTAATCAGATGATAAAGACTACGGACGATAATTGCGTTATATCGGCCGCTTGATTACATTCACTTTCCAGCAACGAGCGAGAGCTAGTGAATTCGCTGGGATATTAATTTTTGAACGCGCCAACGCCGGCTATTATCACCGATAATATCACGTTCGAATCATTTCCGTGCCAGGGGTGCCGTTACAGATAGATTTTCGGGCCAAGCGACGTACATACATGCAGCAACGTACAGGCGCTCGTTGCTAATGCCCGTGCTCTCGTTTCATACCTTTCGTTTATATGCTAATACAACCGCTCAGCTCTTTCAGCAATTATCCGGGGAATTCATTTCCGAAGGCAAACGTCAAGTATGATAATTAGTTTGGAAAATTCGAATCGAAATTGTGAGGGTTTTTAATCCTTCCTGTATGGTACAGCCTCGATGGCGAAACTCTTTTCAATGCTTAGCAATTTTGGCAGAAATTCAAAACGAAGTTGAGAAGCTGATCTATATAGATAAGGACGGTCAACTTGAAAATTGACTATAATTATTCATCGTCTGGCGAATTCTTGCCTATATAGGCTCCTCCCTATTTTTTAATAAATAATATAACAGGGAATTATTTTTTAAACAATATGTTTCGAATATTAAAAAGTTATATTAATGCAGCTTCAGCTTTGTTTAATTATCTCGAACTCGGTAATGACTAAAATGGACAATGAATACTTTTCAAGTTCAGGTAAATTTTCGCCCAAAGTGTTGCTAGGATAAAGAAAATGTAACATTTCAGGGTCGAACAATTATACTTTAATATCAACACTCTCGATCAAGTGTTTGAGAGATTGAACGGTAATCGTTAAACGAAGAAATATCACACAGAATGCATGTATACGCGTGTTCTGTTGCACGTGTAAAGCCATAACTCTGTAGCAAAGATTTAAGCGTGTACACAGAAGGGTAGGCGCGTACGAAACCAAGAGAATACACGGCATAATGGATGTTGACGTTATTTCGAGGTCGGGTTGCGTGGTTGCCAGGGGTGCCAAGAGACATTTCTCCCAAAGGAGTGATCAGAAATTATCATTCAATAATGTCGCAGGCTAGCTATCTCGCCGCATCCTGATGAAGCACGCTGGAAGAGGCGGTATATCTAATCATGGGCTCGCCGTAACAACCGACTTGGTGTGAGCCAAAGAACCCATCTCGAATTCACCGTGGATCCACGTAATCGATGTAACTCCCCGTCCCTTTTTAGTCCATGACTCTTATTATTAAGTTGATTACGCGAAATCAAAATCAGCAGACGCCCGGTAATGGTGTACGTGTAACTAGCTCGTTGCGTTCTGATGAAATACGCGCGGCAGGAATTTAATATCTGGAAAGCCACGGTATCGAGACACGCTATCGGGTCTCGTGCAATAATTAGCCCGCGCCACGCGGAAAATGCATTCTAACCTCGAAACATAGTTGAATTTATTTGACAGAATTCTCTCTCAATTCCCACAACTGGAGAATTTCTTTCTAATTTACATCTCGAAATGAGTAGAATCGAAGGGACTGCACATAATTTACATTTTAATAGTCCCGAGGTTTAAATTTTAGGTTAGAATGAAAATTGTCAACGTTGACTTGAAAAAGTTGCAATATCGACTTAAAGGGTGAGAAAAGTGTGAAAAATATGAAATTCAAAATCATCGTATCGTACAGTTATCCTACGTGGGAGAAGGAAAAAAAAAAGGACGATACTTCCATTTCGCGCGCGTCATTCACAGAACGAGATAGATCGAAATTTCCGCCCGTGGCTTAACATCGCAACGATGGAGCATCGTCGAAGCACTCGATTAAGGATTTGCCGTGTGGGTGGCTCGGGGGATGGAATATTATTACAGCTATAAGCCGGCCGCTTAATACACCTTAGATCCGAGCCAGGCCTGCCTGCACGTATACATAGCTCAAACGTAGAATATAACATATGTATCGTAAAATGAGATGTCGCGCTGGCTCTTATGGCGCCTGAATCAAGATTAGATTTACTTTACTTCCCCGTTGACGGACGCTTTCAATGAAACTGGAAACACGAAACAGCCGACGTAATGATAATAGATTGTCTATCTGGAGGATTCTACCGCGATTTTCAACGACACCTCTTTTGAAACTGTATATGAAAGTGTAAAAAGCACTATCTGCTTCCTTTAACACGTTTCGTACCACAGAAAAAGTATGAATTCTGAGTGAACTTTGAAAATGGAATTAAAAAGTCTCGTTTAATTATAGGAAAATTAAATAATCTACTTTTGAGTGTATTTCGTTTGAGCTTTAAATCCAATGAAATTCTACTTGCTTGAAAAAACTATCGCGTACCATCGATGGTAATATTTGTTTTTAAGGTTAATTAAAATGGTGCGCTGGCCTTAGTTCTGTTTTTAAGAAAATCTTGTTTTTATAGAAAAATAAAAGAAGTAATAAAGAAAGAAAAATGTATATTCCAACAAAAACGCGATGAAAATGAAACCGAAGGGATTTGCGTTAAACACTAATAACTTGGTAATATTTATTTGAATCCCGGAGCCATTAAGCAGAATTCGTTAAATCGCGGAAGATACGAATCGTCGTGCACGCGAGCGCTACTATCTTTTACTTGAAATGAAGTTGGTGCAAGGTGTGGAAACTAAAACCCCACGGTCTCGCCTTTGTACGTCGACGGGAACGGGGGTATCGTTGATCTATACCGTATAATTCGAGTTATCGATCAAAGGAGTCCGACATTACCGGGATGTCGCGCATTTATACTTGGTCGTGTACGGCAATATGCGAGAGAAGGCACGAACTTTCTACACCCCCTGTGAAAGCTACTCTCTTCTACGCTTGGAAAGTAATTTATAACGCACTTTACTGTTTTTTCCGCTTTAAAAGCATTTTTAATACACTCAGAGAGAAAGAGAGAGACAGAGGGACGGGACCTTTGGGAAACATGCGTCTTCGTTCCATAGGGAATAAATTTCGTTCTCTATACATGTACTGTGTTTCCATCGAGGATCAGACGCGTGTCATCGTTGCTACAGAGCGGAGAAAGCGAAACGAAGTAAAACTAAAACGAAAAAAGAAACGACGTTTTATCCTCCATTTGGTAAATGAAACAATGCTCTTCGTAGTGGATCACCGTGGGATATTCAACGATAGCTCTCGCGGACGAAACACAAGGGAAAACGAAAAACAGTTGTGAACGATTCGGTGGTCTTGTCGAATTGGGGTGGGAAACATCCGCGGGTTTTCTTTGAGAGGATAGAGGCAACGATAGCTTGACAATTCCGTGAAATTACGAAGGTTTGTAACTCGCGTGTCGTTCCGTAAACACAATTACCGTAAAATGAAACGAACATCCTGTAAAGGCAAAGGGCGAGAGTGAGAGAGCCTAGCTGGGGGGATGAAACGGTGGAAAAGAGAAACGTAGAAACGGACGAGTCGTGCCACGGTAAGTGGCACGATTATAATTTCCAAGGAAAGGAGAGACCGAGGACTTCCCTTCTGCTGCAGTCTGTTCTTCTGAGCTCCTTGTCCAACCCCCAACGTCCCAACTTCCATCCCAAACCCCACCAACTCTCTCTCTCTCTCTCTCCTCCTTCAACCTCCATACAGTCCCGTTGCCACTCCTCGGATGCCGACTTTGCAACTGCTTCGAGGCGCGAGCATCCACAGGAAGTCATTAAAATATTCATTGTGACTCCTGACTGAAAATTTCTGGACCAAATAAACATTCAGATTTGTCGTCGCTCTGTTC
>NW_017100202.1:236739-249775 GCF_001263275.1 Habropoda laboriosa | reverse complement strand
CACGAAATCGCTAACCCGCTCGCCTCTTCCACCGATCCGAACTTCTACAACTGTCCCACCATCCACTATGCTCTGTGATCCTTGCCCGTTAACATAGTTAAATACTTGTTTCGCGAAAGGTGTTCCTCCTGATCTACAAACTTTTCCTAGGAAATGAATATACATATATAAAATAAAAGTACGAGCTAACTTTTGGCAAATGATACGTTGCACCGCGTAATATGAAATTTCGGATTAAAATGATAAGTTCGTCGTGATTGACGCCTAACTCTTAGCTTTTCCAGCAAATTATTAAGAATTCTGTGAAATTTATATCACTTTTCAATTCAAACAAACTATTATTCTATCAAAGCCTGCTTTTCTCACTTCCACTAACCCTGACCCACTATCACGTGGAACATTCGAAAATGAATTCGAACAGTTTTATACCGCGATACATTTCCAACAGTAGCTACTTGTCAAAAGCGTTTCGAGAGCAAAACAAAACCGGTAATATAATTTGTCGAGAGCTGGCGCCCACGTTTCTTCTCCCCTTTCCGATACTTTGCCACATCTCTCTGCTTTCTTCTCTCGTTTCGTCCTTCTTCCTTTTACGATTTTTCCGCCTTCGACTTTTCTCCACGGGAGCATACATGCATGCCAACGGGAAACTTTGGTAGGTTTTAGTACGGCACAAAACAATTCCCGGATCCACTCTCCCCTCTCTCTCTCTCTCTCTCTCTCTCTCTTCTCAGACCGATCAGTTTGGCCACCTTCGCTTCGCTTTTCGAACCTACTTCCATCTTACTCCTTCGACTCCTTCCGTTTTCCGCGTACCCTCCTCCGATACAGATTCCAAAACAGCTCTTGGCTCGCTGCAACCCAGCGATCCCCAACCCAGCCGGGGGATATAACACGGCCTACTTCGCGATTCATAAGGCAAACTACGCGCATGAATTCGCATTACTCGAACAGCGACTTGGATAATCGTCGAAATTTCTTAGCATTGCCGAATCTGATAAACGCTCAACGACCAGCCCCACTCGACCGTGCATCGTTGATCCACTTTTTCACGAATAATTGCCTCCAGTTTCGTAAAAGAGGGCGTGTTTTTTCGAGGGGGAAATCGTTAGAAAAAGAAAGAAATTACAGACGTCGTTTTAACAAGTCTGACTGACAAACAAAGCTTAACGACGCACGTCTCTCCCTCGTTCTCGAAAGCTTGTCGAATTTTCTAATTACCATTAGTTCTCGATCATTTGCAGAGGGAAGGTTTTACCCGACGTTTCAACCGCGCGCGGAGTACCCACGAATACCGATAGAATATTTTTCAACCGAATCGTTAGAATTCGGTTCGAAGCTTTCACCCTGCATAGAACTTACTCGGGTCTCAAAGTAAATTCACCACCCCCTGATCTCTTTCGCCTCTTCCACCGTTCCTCCGGTTCGTTCTTCGAATGGCGGCGCACCCCGAGAGCAATGAAAATGATTAAGCGCCACCCTGAATTCTAGGCGAAGCCACCTCTAATCCGGCGTCAAACGCAAAATCAGAAGCGAGTTCGGCTGGAAGCTTCGTGATTCGCCTTTACACTGTTGCAAAAGCGTCTGTTGCAAATTGAAATTCTTTTAAACAAAAAAATCTTCGTTAGTTCTTGCACAAAAGGGAAACGATACAGTTTCGTGCAACGTGAAAATTTGCCAGAATTCGCGAAATTTGACACAGGTGACAAAAGAAAAGGTGGATAAAGCTTCGACACCTTTTCCACTCTCGTCCCTTTCGCTTCCCCATCAACCAACCAGACTGGTCCTCGCGTTTCCAGGACTCGCAGCATTCCGTGTGCAGTGAAAATGATTAAACGCTGCCATGGGTCTCGGCGAAGCCACACTAATCCGGCGTTAAAGGCAAAACCAGAGTCAACTTTGGGACTGGAACTTGCGAGTTACCCTCCCATTACATACGCGAAACATGAAGCGTGCGATATGAAACACGAAACAGCCCGCATGCATTCGTGTAAGCTCGCACGCGAATTCGTTCTCCATGCCCTCCGTCTCCCTATAATTATCGCTTTATTTTCTCTATCTCTTCTTGCCTTCCCGCACCACGTACCACCGCTGCAACGTTCCTTTTATCTTACTTTGCGCTGAATTATCCATTCTAACGACCGTGTACGAGTAAATAATTGCACCACTTTTTCCAAAGTCTCTTTGTGAATTACCGTGCCTATTACTATCTTTTGATACGAAATAAATTCGAAAGATTAGCAAATCTTGGTCACGTGAAGTTAAAAGTGGAAATAGCAGCCATTACTATGTTTCAAGAGAAGTTTAGTTCATTTTTATCAGCAAAATTATTAAATAAAAAATGCAACGAGGTACGCGAAGATTTATTTATCATTTACAAGCTTCTGATAAAAATTCGCAAGGACAGATAAAGAATTGGCAAAAAATGAGTCCGTAGAATAATCACGCAGAGTGCAAACGTAGATGAATAGTCGGAAAATTTGCGTCGATCTCAAATAAAACTGTCCAAGATGATACATGGAGCGTCGCCTAACCGACTTGGCCATTTTCAAGGGACAGACTGGGGTCTTAAAAATATTAACCACCCTGCAAAAGCGTGAATCCCCTGCGTTCCTCTGTATTCCTCTCCTAACCCCCTTTTCATCTTTCTCTAACGTTCCACGCCTTTTTGGTGCCGCGTAACAAACTGTTTCTATGACCCTGTTATCATCTTTCCGCTCTGAGGACCGACACAGGGACCGGCAGAGATAGAACGGTGAACAAGAACAGGATTAATGGGCCGTCGTATCACGCACGGTGGGCGATAAAATATCGTAGGAAATATCCCTTGGCGGTGGCGAGTTCGAGCCATCCGTGGAATTTACTCTCCACGACGTCCACTATCTTAGATAATCTTTGCCATTAAAGGCCACCGAACGGACACCGTTTACGTTCCGCCTCCTTTCGCTACAAACGCCACACACCATGCCAACTGAATTTCGTAACTGGCAAAACCTGATGTTCAACGGGAGAGGCGAAGAGATTGTAAAAGTTTCGAGGATTAAATGGATATGTAACCTCCAGTATCAAGGGTGATTCTAATTACCCATCGAAAGTTTCGTGCAGCTGGGATAATAATGGTCTTTTATTAATAGCGAGTAATTTAGCGCTTGGTAAAGATGACATTGATTTCTTTGTTCGTTACTTCTCAAGTTCTAGAGCAGATATTGGGAAAGTGTTACAAAATTTCTTGGATACTTTATTTATTTATTATTAGCAATTATTCTCGTATTTAATTATTCACCGTTTCTCTCTTTTATATTTTTTGAGCCATTTCCTTTGTAACTGTTTGCAATCTTTCATCCATTTCTCAAAGGATCTGTTCCACAAAATAGAATAATAACTTTTTTAACAATTTTCAAAGTTCCACCCTACTTTGCACAATGACAAGTGCCCTAACGAGAGGGTTGATCATCGATCGTAGCTAGAATTTCGAATGCGTAGAAAAAGCTGCGAAGTCAACATCTATTCCTCGATAGTCTGAACAACTTGGAAGAAGGAGAGTGCGTGGTCCAAGGTTTCTTGCGTGTCCCGGCGTATAAATAGGAATATCGTGGAGTGAATAAGAGGGTGAACCCCGGCAAGGCTACAGCGGAGATATAGAAGAGACCGGCACCCCTGTCAAGTTCCTAAACCGCAGCGGTCTGCCAAGTGAGATTCTGGTCGTTCTGCCAAGCCACGGGGGCAACTCGCAACAGAGTCACCAAAGCGAAGAATTACGACTGGGACCTTGGATTTTCTCGAGTCTTAAGGAGCCCTTTGATAAGCGACATACTGAATACCGATCATATTCATACCCTTCTCCCTTTCAGTCTCGCCGTATGTCAAAGGTCACTTCAACCCTTCTTCTCGTATGCAACGTGTAATATTTAAACGTGTAAATTTAGGGAGAGAAAGAAAGAAATAGAACGTTCTTTACAAGTACGCTCTACTTTCGATCTATCTGAAGTAAAAAGCACGAATCTCCATCACGAGGGTACATCCTTAATGGATCCTCCCCGCGTTGCTATAAAAATCGGCGGATCGGAAGTCGATGTTGCGCGTCCTATCCAGACTTTAATTAAATTCCAAAGAATCGAAAGTAAGGAAAAGTTGAACGCCTGTTACCGAACAGCTCAGCCACGCAGGTTTTAATAACCGTCCCGGATCACAGGGCAAAAAGAAGCTGGCAAATGGCGTTGCTGGTGGAAGCCGAATAGAGAGAAGGGTATCCCAGCTCGACGAAGTCGAGGATCGATCTCCCTGCTCGTATCTCGTTCTAACTTCCCTCCCTCTCTCTCTCTCTCTCTCTCTTCGTTTCTTTTTTTCGTTACTCTTTCACCCTTACCGCCAACTGATACCTCACAGGTCTCGAACGCGTCTTATACCTATCCCTATCCCTCGCCACGTCTCCTTCGTAGTAGTTACTCATCGTCATCCTCCTCTATCTCACGAGCTTCTTCGTCTTTCGTTGCCGCGACACGTCTATCTACTTATCTATCTCCCCGTGTCTCGTTATGTCTGTCTATTCGCCGTTTCTCTACTTCAGTATTCACCCCTTCGTCACGTTTTTTCATTGCTTCGTACCAGCTACGCCGCCTGTCTACCACCCAGACAGCCGATGCACGATGTTATCTCTGGATTTTTAGAACGTCACTTCTCTCCCGAGAACATCCTTCTCCTTGCTTTCTCGGACCTTGCGCCTAGTTGCCTGTATTTTCTTTGCTCTCTGTGCTTTCAACCTGTGCACACTTTCCAACGTTCGTCTTTCTCTGATACGACACGCTTATCTCGGTGAAATTTTTCGCGAGGGGCGTACACCAAAGGCGAAGTAAGAAAGAAGAAAAGCAGCTTCTTTCTTGGTAGAGACGCGTAACTTCGTACTTGAATTTCGTAACGACCACGTTGCCCTGTCCTACCCCGTGGAAAACATCAAAGCAGAGAGTACGTATCTCTCTCTCTTGTGAGATAAATATCCAAGATAGAAAAATTCTGGACTCTTTCATGTTTCCTCGAGTCGGATGCGCTCTTCTTCGTTCGCAAGAAGCGGGACATGGTTAATTCGATGTTCCTGCTGCGTTTCACGCGAAATTGTAACGGCGGAATGCAGCCGGTAACGTGGTTGACGACGCATTTACAAACACGTATAGACGACGGTGGCACTGTGTCGAAGGGAACATTATTCCCTGGCTGAATTAATGCGCGAACCGTGACGACGTAGCGTGCCACTTTGCCTATTGAGAATTGTATTCGATTATTGTCAGACGTAATCATTTGCTGTGCGGACTTAGAATTGCTGTCACGTCTCGTTTAATAATACGAATAGAATAAAAGTGTACTAATTAAGGAATTTCACTTTTTCATTTTTCATATAATCGAATTTCTGTCACCCTTCCGTTTCAATATCGATCTTCGGTAGTGTCAAACAACGAAGAGAAAAATGGTGATGGATTTTAAAAAATGTTACACTTCTTCGGTCGATAAAATAAATAAAAAAGTGTTAACCTCGGTTCTGTATCAATATCTGTCAATTCCCCCTGTCTCTCAATTCTATTTCAATTAATACACGAGCCACTCCGAAGTCAAAATTAGATTAACTCCACTTTTTCATATTCTCCAATTTTAGTATCAAAGCACCTGCTTGGTGCTCAATTTTTCATAAATAAAACAAACTTAATAAATTTTATTTTATGGAGCTAGTCACTTTGGCTTCTGAGTGGCTCATATGGGAAAACGAAAGGGGGAAAGGTTACGGATACTCAAAAGTATTACACTTGCGCGGTGAAAAAAATGAAAAGAAGTAACTTCAGGAATATTACATTTCAACGAAAACAAATTGATCATTACTCAAAAGTATTACACTTCCACGATAAAAAAATGATAAGAAGTGCCAACCTCGGAAATATTACACTTCCACGATAAAAAAATGAAAGGAAGTGTAAACCTCGGAAATGATACACTTCCACGAAAAACAAATTAATCGTTACTCAAAAGTATTACACTTCCGCGACCAAAATATGAAAAGAAGTGTAAACCTCAGAAATGTTACACTTCCACGAAAACAAATTGACCACTCAAACCTACTACACTTCCACGACCAAGAAAAATGAAAAGAAATATTAACCGCAGGAATACGTGTTACACTTCCACGAAAACAATTTGATCACTACTCAAACCTACTACACTTCCACGCCTCCCGAAAAGAAAAAACGAAAAGAACCGTAAACCCCAGGAAAATTATATTTCAACGAAAACAAATTGAACGAAGGAAATGACTTTCTCGCTGCTGGCGAATAAATATTTGTCCCGGGAGCAAAGAATAAAAATACACGTAACACCGTTGGGACAGGGGTGACCACGAAATACGCGGCGCACGTACGACACATCGCATAGCTGCACCACTGAATGTATCTTCCGTAGCAGGCGAGACGACATCGGCTGAAAACCCTGAGGATGTCTTCCGCGAAGGAGTACCCATCTCTATGTGGAAAAGCGGCTCGGTAATATCGGATTACTCTCGTGTCTGATGCTTCTACGCTTCTACTATTGCTGCGTCGCTCGTAATGGTGGGCGTATTCTGCAACCACCCCCCTCAACGCGATATACAGTAAAGCTCATGTGCGATGGCAGGCTAACATTATTTTCCGATACCGAACGGGTGTACATTCCATTGGCACTGATGCTCAACGACCAGACAGGAGGAACGACACTACAGAAACGGACGACACGGTTTGAACGTCCACACACGTGAATACTTCCCAAGATACGCTAATGCGCGCAACCCTTCTTCGGGGGAGGGTGTTCCTACTTAACACGCGACCCGACCAAATGTTACATTTTACGATGGGAAATTTATCGACGATTTCTACTCGATATAACTGCACTGCAGAATGTGGCTTGATCGAAAAATAGTCTATACGACGTGGTAGAGGAGAGAGGTGATAAACCCTCGTCAAACCGCGTGCAAGAGCACGGTCCATAGATGGCGAACAACCTCCGTGACAATATGAAATACTATAGCTATACGGGGGATTCCTGAAGACGCGTTGTAAAGGATAGTGTTACGAGTGACCCTACTTATCTAAATGTTTCCTTTGAAGCTTCTAGTTTTATCCGAGGAGACGTTTTTTAGCGTTTGTTCGGTTATGGAAAATCGAAGTTAACCTTTAACGGTGTACTGCGCGTATTTGTGAACTTTCTCGTGATTGTGACACTGGAAGAAGAGCTAATGTAGAAAATGAAAGGATACATCGAGTGAAAATTGAAAATAATACACGAAAATTCTCTTTACGTGCCTCACGCTCTATATTAAATCGTTCAATATGAATACCAGATTTCAAATTGACTGCTCCAGTGACTAATCGAATGTTAAAAAATCCTCCGTTTTTTTTTTCGACTAATTTAAAGTGCATACAATTTTGATTAAATTACTATCGGAGAACCCAAGAGTTGATATTCGAAACGTTTCGATCGAAAACTAAATAACAAATGATAATTGAAACTTTCTCAACTTTATCTTAAGCTTAACTTAAACTCCAGCTTTAAACTTGAACGCGATTAACGAACGTCTATTCGCGGTGGTAACAAGGTTGAAGTAACTGTAACAGAAACCGCAGGCTCCCGGTAATTTCTGGAGATCGGCGGGCTCTAATGGCGAGTAAGTTGACGCGAATGCAGACGATATTGTAAAGCAAGCTTTGGGGAGATATGCGCGCGTGGTTGGCCGTCGTGTTCGGGCCTGGTAGAATATGCGTCGATGGCCATGCACGAGCCGGCGGTTTTGTCATTCTAATAGGCGAGCCGATGCATCAATTATAGAAACACAGCCGGCCCGGTCTCGCATTACATGGCCGCCGAATAACGCGGTCCGATTGCGCCCGATTATGCGAATAATAAATTGGCATTCGGATGCGCCATACCCGAGACATTCGCCGTTCCACCGTGCAGAATGCCAGCCTTTTGTACGGATTACCCGTGCACGAATTAGTATAATTCGTGAGGGGGCTGGAGAACGATACAACGTGTATCGATTCGTAAACGGTATGAAATCGAATTGCATCTGTGATGCATCGCTTATGTGAAACGTTATCGAAAGATCGTTTCGGGGTAGTAATAAAAATTATGCACTGTTTCATTGCCTTCTCCTAGGATAATCAATTTTCTGCATTTTTCATTGTGCATTCGTGAAAATGGTACGAATGTGTGAAGGAGGTTTCCCTGGTGAAAATGAGTCCAAACATGAAAGAATGCTGTAATATACACTTCCGTTTGTACGTATTCGGACACTAAATCTGAAGAATCGTTACAAAATTATTGAGATCTAAAAACAAATTATTCAGCTTGGAATCTCGTAGTATAAGGAACACATATATGTATCTCGAAATAGAGGCAATAATTAAATTTTGCTTTTTTTCGTTACACTTCCTTCCTTTCGGTAAATGCACATTTTCTGCATGAGTACGTCAGAAGACGCATTTTCCTGAAAATAGACACCTCTAGCAATATTTGGAAATATTAGAAGTGGATAAGTTTAAAATCCACGTTCAGTTGCAAAAATTCAACAATAAACTCGGTTGTTCCGCCTAACAAATTTAAGGCGATACGATACCACCTTTGGCGAAGAAATTTCAATCATATAATCCTATAGAAATTCCAAGAATCTCCCAAAACTTCAATTACCAAAAATGCATCCTCCCTAAAATTAAATAAAACACCTCTCGAACACGACTTATACTTCCACCCCCAGATGTCCCCGATGAAACGATTTCTCGCGACTTTTTCCCAAGGAACGGCTGGTTCGTTCCCCGGGAACGCGGTAAAATTCGATTTCGTTTCCGGCGTGCGCGTCGTTCTAGCAGCGGAAGGCAAATTGATGTACACGACGATACAGGGAGCTACAGCCCTGTCTCTTCTCTTGTCTGATAGCGGCGCGCTATTAATTGCATTAGTCGGACGGTAGGTCGCTTGAGTGGTAGATACCCGCTACCTTCCTCCACAAAGGCAACCCTCGGCTACCTGTGCTCGCGTTCGCCCGAGAGGAGGATGGGTTCTTCTCAGACGTAGAGCTAGCTAACGTGCTGCATGCCATACTGGAAGACGGAAATTTTCTCCAGTCGAAGCGAAAACGACTCGCTTGACCGCTCTCTCTCTCCCACGGCCATTCTAATTTCATTTCGTCGAGACGGCCAGGAGATTGGAGGTGGAACCGCCGTATAATTCACCGCCGTGTCCCTCTCTCCCCTCGCAACTAACCATCGGATTGCATATTCGAAATTTTTCGAATTTCTCGGAAAAATGTCTCGCAGAGATTCACGTTTATCGCGATATACAGCGCAAGTCCCTCGCATTTGTCACGTAGATCGACTTCACCCAGTCAGAGACGCGCTTTTGCCGCCTGACAAAAGGACCGTGCACGCTTCGTATTTTCGTACCGTACACAAGAAATACCTTGGTAAAGAGTCTACGTAGAGCGTGTGTACCAATCAAATGTTAAAGAGAACTCGAGTTCGTTCGATTTTCGCGTTTTCGCTTGCGGCGACTGTTCGGTTAAATTGAGCCGATACGTGTGCCTGTAAGATTTGCGTGGATAAGAGATAAATAGAAGGAATTTAATATTTCGAGTTTCGCAGTAAGATCTTCTTCCAACAGTTGAGAATCTCTGTCTGATAAAAGTAGCTCGAATTCGGAATGAAAACGCGAAACGCTGGCGCGCGAGGACAAAATAGCTGTGAAATACACAGACATCGAAGCTGGCGCGAGACTTAAAAAGCCGAGGTGGCTGCACGAAAAATTGCTTTAGCGCAATTTTTCCTCGTCTCCTCCGTTCATCAACGCGAGAGCACGTTGTAGGTAAAATTCGCAATTAAGTTCAACTGCTTAAAAAACCCACTCGTCCATACGTTGAACCTTGACCGCGATTCGCTCCGCGGTACGTACACCGAGTGATAACGGGGACCGACTCTGCCAAGTCGGCCGAATTTAAGGCTAACGAACGATTTTCGTCGAAACAACCTGCACGCATACACCTACCTACCCCGATAAATGGGGTTCGACAAGTGAAAATAAACGAGGAGCGTAAAGTAGCAGGGAGGCGCATCCTTATGCTTGCTGCTGGAAACAACGGTCCACTCGAGGCGTATTTTAACCCGACGACGATTTATATCAGAATACGTAATGTATATGTGCAACGTGACGTCGACCAGGAATCGGCTGGAAACACTCTTGGAACCCTCCGCAACGAACGAGAGGTGGGTGGTGACGGTGGGTCGAGGGGCAAGTATCATAAGCGGGGTCAAGTACCGATGACGCGTTCCGTTGATATATTTTCGTGGTGGTCTTTCGCATAATTCTGTGAAAATATAGAGAAAGAGAGGTTGGAGGAGAGAAGGAGAGAAAACGAGTGGAGGTGAAGTAGTGGAGAGAGAAGCGGCCTTCGAGTAGCAAAGAAAGCCGCCGTGTGCGGTATAACTTGGCAAGGCAACGAACCTTCCCAACTATCCTCGTCCTCCTCCAACGTCACCACCACCTCTCGTGCCACGACCTCCTCCTCGTCTTTTCGTCGACTTAGCCGGTAGTTCTCCACCTACATACCTACGCGAGTGGAAGAAAGACACCGGCATTTCTATAGGCATTCATCATTCACTCCTCGCTCAACGTTCCTCTCTCTCTCTCCTCCTTCGCCTAACGCCAGTGTCTCGCGTTCTCCTCCCTCTCGCTCGCGCCCTCTCGCGCCACTCCGTTCCAACCACCCTCCTCCACTCTGTTTCTCGGTTTCTTCGTCTCACCCTCGTGTCCACTTTCTCCATTCCCTTTCCCACCCTCGCCTCTCACTCTCGCTACCGGCAAAGTCTTTCTTTCTCCGCCCCTTTATCCTCCACCTCCTCCTCCCATAGTCATTTCCCGCAACTTCTGGCGTTACGTAGCTGAGATGCGCACTGATGGCAATCTACCGGGCTTTTAACCGAATATCACGCTTCTCCGCGGCGCGGCACCGCATTATTTTCGGCGACCGATTTCTCGCTCCCGCGGGAAAGTTATCGGCGGCGAGAGGGAGAGAGACAAAGGTGTGTGTGAGACAAAGAAGATGCCGAGGGAGTGAATAGGAGGGGTGGGGAAAAAACAAGGTTCCCCCTTGGTGGAAACGTGGGAGAGTAATGTTTGTACGACGTGACTTTTCGCGAACAGGTAGACATAATCCTTTAATGCGAATTCTGCCTGTTTTTAAACGGGGTTCCACCACCCCCGTCACCTCCCTTTGTTTAATCGCGCGCACTTTGCGTCGCTCGAACTTACGCTCCCGGGCGTTCTCGACGTATTATTCGGTGGCAAAGTTAATATTAGAGTTGCCACGGTGTTGAATGAAATAACTTCGACTCGGTCTAATTAAGTCGTGAGCGAGAAACGAACGGGGGGGGTGTTGGACGAATCCTGCTCGAGATGAGAGCTTCTCCTTTCTTTTTTTTACGCGTCACTGCCGTTACCGGGTTACACTTTCGACTGTAAACGTGTTTGCAGGGAAACGATGAATTTTTGATCGATCAGACGAGAAACCGGAAGCTTTGAAAACGCGCTCTTTCCGCTGCTTCGTACGGCCAAGGACCGCCGCGTATGAATAATGAATATTTTTCTGCGCCCGGTTATTTCAACCAGAAGCGTAATCAATGATGGATTGATCATCCTGTCGCGAGTTCGCGTTCCAACCATTTCCCTATCAGATTGTTTTCGCTCCGGCCTGTTCTCTCGTGGAAACGTGCGTGGATTAATCTAACGTTATAAATGGAGGAAAGTGGACCGTAACAGTGGCGGGGATATTTTCGTTGCGTATTACTCGAATTTCTGTTTTTTAATGAAAAGCCCCACGAGCACACGCGTACGTGTCGTCCTAGTTAGCAACAGTATAGTACGCGCATACTGCGAATGCACGCTTTCGTAATTCAGGGGAATCGATGAAACGCGATATTTGACATTGTTTATCGAACAATCCTGCCACGATTTTCCATGTTTGCGCGAGAAAATCCTAGTGATCTCGCGAGTATACGTAACATGACTTTATAAACATTTCGACCGGAACGTGTTTCCTTTCATTATTGATCGATGCGTTTCGCCGAATAATCACAACGCACTGTTATAAGGTGAAGCATTTCCATGTTTTAAGTGCAGAACGCGACGATAACAAAGCTACCGTATTCGTCTCGAATACTATTCGATTACTATTTACCTTGTTACGTGTATTCTTGCGAAAGAGAATACAGTCACACGTAAAGCGTGATATATCCGCTCGAACCGCGACGGCGATATCTCGGTGAGAAAAGCGCATTATTTACACGAGTATATCGCCTCCCCTGCCCCTCGCACCGTGTCAAAGGGAATCATGTGCAGAGGCTTTCACGCGGACCTACTACGAACGGCACATCAAGAACGGGGAGTATTTACTTGGAGCCAGCGTGAATAGAGACACCAAGTAGTCGGAGTCGAGTCGAGTGCAACAACCCTCCGTAACCGTTTGGAAGCGGTTGCACAACGGTTCGACTGTAGCCGTTCCTATTACCCGACGTTCCCGGTTAACGATCACGAATATAATTCACGTCGAACTCGAATTAAACGGTGACAAGATTGGATCACTTCGAGGCGACACACTCACCGATGGGGATCATGTCCGGATACGCCGCTGGTAACAGGACCAGTAACAGGCTGAAGGCAGTAGTCATGATGGTGGCAGTGGAAATTGGCCTGGCGATCCTGGATGAACTCGCGAGGTTCCTGGTGTTTCGAACCGTAGCGGACACGGCACCGAGAAAAATCGACGCGCGACGCCGCCGCCGCGACGAGGGTGGTCCACCCGTTTCGTGAACAACCGGGAGCATCTTCCGTGCTCCGTGGTCTGACACAAACTGCCGTACTCCACTTGCCGTGAACTCGATCTCGCTTGAACCGCCCCAGCATCCCTCTCTCCTACGTTCGCCTCACCCCTCCCCGCACCGCCGACCAGCCACCATTTAACCAGCCCTACCGCCCTTCC
>NW_017100202.1:218859-236186 GCF_001263275.1 Habropoda laboriosa | reverse complement strand
CGCTTCTCTCGTCGCTCCTCGCGCCTCCCCGCGCCTACCCTTGTCGCCCTCCTCTGCCCACCGTGCTACAGATCCCGCTCTACGGTGCCATCTCCACCAACCAACCCCTTCGTACACCCTCTCACGCGCGCCCTCTTTTCGCTCTCTCGCTCTCGCGACACACTTTTCCCCGTCTTTCTCTGTCCCGGTTCGGAGCTGAAAGCGCACGCTTAACGCGCATGCTACGACCGAATTCTATCCACGGATACCGATGCGCAGCAAAGGGAACCACAGGCTGCTCGGTCGGTACGTCGAGACGCAAAAACCGTACGACGAACCGTAGGAGATACACGGAGGAGCATTTCTCTGTCAGAACGATAACAAGTCACGAAGCGGGTTATCGAATGCAAACATCCCGACGCGAATCTGTTCGGAATGATGTTGACATTACCGAACGATTGTTTTGCTTGCAATCCTGACGTTGACGACCACGATGTTTGCGCGATCGCTGCGATACGAACGCGGCCGCGACCATGATTTCACGTATTACGCTTACGGACGTTTGTGTTGTAGCGGATATAGGTAACTTTGAGGAAAGGTACGCGTCTTTTAGCAATGCGAGCGATTACCGAACGCGGGAATAGAATGTTGGAGACATATTTGAATTTGTTAATTTTAGACAATATGGCGGGAATATCGTTACTACGTCGTAACAATTGGCGGGAAATAATTAGCGTAGATTATGCCGAATTGAGATTTGTCGAATAAATCGTTGGTATTGAAATTAGAGGTTCACTTTTATCAGTTGAAAATTTTGATAGAACGAATTATAGGAATTGAAATATGAAGTGTGAAAATAGGACGGTCGTGCGTACGTGACAAAATGGCACGCGATTTCTCGCTTTATGTAAAAGTTAGTACCGTACCTCTTGCAATGAGAACAATATGTTCTTTCTGTTCGCTCTTTTTAAACTCGTGGAAGGAACTGCTCTTAAGGCCGCGGTTGCTTTGCCCTTTTGACGCGACGTTCGTAAAGTAAAGCGCGAAATAAAGGAAGCCGGCTGCTCCGCTCGCAAAATGTCACAGACACCGAGACCGAGGAAACACGTCCATGAACTAGGACCACTTTTCAGCACGTAAAGCGTACGTACTTACACAAAGTCGTAAAATACCGATTCACTGCAACGATCGATGTCGAATTCGAAATATGAATCACCAGTTGGCACACGCGAAACACGATCACGATAAACGGGATTCTGAGAGATTCACAAGTACGTCATGAAACTGACACAAAACTCCCTATTATATATAAATAATCGAGATAACACAAACACTGACACAATAAACTGAAAGATTAACTTCAAAATATAACGTACACGTATTATTCATTGTGATTTATGGTAATATTCACTTTTTTTTTTCACTTTATCCGTATGCACACGTTTTACCGTACCGCTTGACTTTATTCGTGCCGCCGTACTTCGATATTTCAGCTACGAAAATGGTTTAAAATAATCGAACGATTTATCGAAAGTATGTAGGCGCATGCGCAATACTGTTCCATCATTCTCTCGACGCACGAGACGGAGAAGAACTTCTGATTGGTAGACGGTACATTGGGCGGTTAGAATGTGGCAAAAGTGACAGTTCGTGAAAAAATTCTAAATAAAAGATCTTGACTTTTGTATATTTGAAATTTTATTAAACAATGGATCCAGCGTTGCTCAGGGAGCGAGAGCTCTTTAAAAAAAGAGCTCTCAGCACACCAACGTACGTTTTAGCCTCGTATTAAACTTTCTAACCTCAAATTTGAATTGTACTGTAAATACGTATTACTGCAAAACTTGAGCTTTAAGTAGGATAAAGAAATAATTTAGCTTACATTTCGATATATGTACATATTTCTAATGTAATCTGTACTTTTTACGATGCAATATTGTGAACGACGAACTTTATTTGTATAGGGTAGAGAAAAAGAAAAGGGAACAAGAAAGGGACTCTTCGCGAGATGAGCCACTTAAAAAAAAACCAAAACCATCCACTGTTTCTACCGGTCCAAAATTGGACATGGTTAACTACAAAACCATGTCTGGTAGTACGCAATACAAATTTGGTGTTTTAGCCAAAATAGTAAAGCATATGAAAGCTAGGCATCAAGAAGGGGATGATCACCCTTTGACATTAGAAGAAATACTAGATGAAACAAACCAACTAGATGTTGGATCTAAGGTAAACTTAAAAATATAATAATGATCTTATAAAAGATCGTAAAGATCATGCTGATTTTCCATTAGGTAAAGCAGTGGCTTCAAACAGAAGCTCTTGTCAAAAATCCAAAGATAGAAGCGACTTCAGATGGTAGATTTGTATTCAAAGCTATGTATAAAATTAAGGATAAGAAATCTCTATTGAGACTATTAAAGCAACAAGACTTGAAAGGTCTTGGTGGAATACTCTTAGAGGATATACAAGAAAGCTTGCCTCACTGTGATAAACATTTAAAGGCAAGTAAAGGCACAATGGGACTGAATATGTTATAATACATAGTTTTAAATAGCAACTTTAATAGGAATCTATCAATTTTAGAGTCTACAAAATGAGATATTATTTATAACAAGACCCTTGGACAAGAAAAAGATTGTGTTTTATAACGATAAAACAGCACAATTCCCAATAGATGATGAATTTCAAAAGTTGTGGAGGGCTGTTGCAGTTGATGCAATGGATGATCAAAAGATTGACGAGTATCTAGAGAAACAGGGAATACGATCTATGCAAGATCATGGTCCTAAAAAACCAGCACCGATCAAAAGAAAGAAACCTATTAATAAGAGGAAACAATTTAAAAAGCCAAGAGATAATGAACATTTGGCGGATGTTTTAGAAACGTACGACGATGGAAAGTAAATATTCCTTGAATTGTGTAAATAAAGCAAATCTATGGCATAAGTGTTAACAGAGAAATAAGAATGTTTTATTACTATAACTTTATGAACATTATGAAATATGCAAGAAAAATCGTCTATTTTGAAGTTAAGATTTTAGGATTACATATCACAGTGATATAATAAATAAGTAAAATATTTATTGTCATAACTTCATTGTAAGTACAAAATAAATATAGATTAACTATTACAAGTTTCCATATCTATCTAAACTATGTTCGCACAAGTTATATTTATAATCAGCCTTCGAAAATCAACAAACCATAAATTTTTTACATATTGTAACGAAATAGAAAATGAAATTTCAATTCGAACATTTGTATCTTGCATTAAACTATTACGTAAGTGAACTGACATTGAAACTGTAAATCCTATCACCCAAAACAAAGCACGGGAGTACATTAAAAAATTGTGCTTACGTTACATGTCGTTACACGTTAACAAAATGTAATACGAAACCTATAAATTTACATATTATATACGATTTATATAATATCATATGAATCATAAACAGTGCATCATATTACATAAATCTTTGGTACTAAAACTTCAATAACAAATACACATATATGTATAAAATATGTGCCATTCGATCTTAAAATCTAAGAATACATTAAAAATTTCCTTGAAAGCAATCGTCGTAGTTCCATTATCTTTTTGAATAAAATTTACGTATCAATAAATTAAACAGTTACGTTTATATTAATCTTTCGGAAGTGCCGAATCACTTTTGCCTCGTGAATAAGCACGCGTCGCTTTGCTACCGAGCATTCTGTCCAATAAAGATTGTTTATTCCTCCTCCTAGCTGCCAAAACCTCTCGACACAATTCGTGGAAAGATTCAGCAACTTGAGTAACCTAAAGAGACAAATCATTTTTTTACAATAATAAAAACACTCAAAAACAAACATTTACGCAATCAGCAAATAGATATATACCTGTTCTGCAGCAGAAACTTCACCGAACCAGCATTCAAAGTCTTTCGCGAGTATTTCACCCTCTTCCGTGCTAACTTGTCTCAAGTGAACCATGTCTGCTTTGTTTCCAACCAAGGCGAGGGGCATCGTAGCTTCAGGATCAACTACCGCGAGTGTTTCCTTCGCCTTCCTTACAAAATTGAAGGAACTCCTGTCGATTATCGAGTAGACTAAAAGTAATCCATCCGCCCATTGTACAGTCTCCGTCGAGGGCAATTCGTCTTCGCTCTGAAACGTCAAGGGGAAAACGAACGTGGAAATAGGACGCCATTGTGTCACTTTCGATCGTTAATGGAACCATCTCGTTCGATCAAGATCTCGATTATCGTTGATAAAAACGTTACCTTCGGGCAAGTATCCAAAATCTCAAAAAGGATGGGTTCACCGTCGACCAACACCTCGTGTTTGTATCTGTTCTCTAAAAAAAAAAAAAAAACGAAGAAGAAAGAAGAAACGTGAGTTTGTTTTTTTTTTTAAAAAAAAAAAAAAAAACGAAGAAGAAAGAAGAAACGTGAAGACCACATTTTTTTTTTCAATGCGAACGATACGACTTTGCGCGCGAAACAATTCGTGTGCGACACGGAAAAATTATGTAATAAATGTTCACCGCGGGAACGCATGCAGTCGAAAGATAAGGTAGCCGGACGCGTCGGGTAAGTAGATCTTTCCAGTCCAGTCTAGTTTTAGATCCCGACGAAGCACGTGCTCGCTAGAGAGCTGCTTGTCTCTCCTGTCTGCGTCTCTGTATTTGTACAAAACAAGAAGTTTTGTTCGAGTATCAACCTCGCATTAGTACCCGTCCTGTCTAGTGTCAAATTCGTCTTCGATAAATTTAGACCAGACGCGGGCCGGAGGTATGCGTAGGGAGAAGGTATACGTGGCCCCCGAGGTACCCACAGCCACAGCATTTGCTGGCAGTTTTTCAAATAAATGCGTCATTCTATTGTCCACTCTATTCACATTTCATCGTAATTTACGTAATTTACACCGTCGTCAAGAAGCCGCATCTTATCGCTAGCAGGCCACGAACTTGTAAATTGAGATGTTCCTTACCTGACTGGTGATCATATTCCCCGATGTATCTCCGCGTTAGAAATCTGACTGTCAGTGCTGGAATTCAAGAAGAGTACACGTTGTTGAAACGTTGTTGTTCTAAACTAATGGATATAAACGCGAATCAAGTCCATGTGCAATGAAACGTTTGTGTTTCACGGACACGTTACGATTCTGTTTCTATCGGTATCCGTATAACTTTTCTGTAGTGGCGTGTTCCATCTATCACGCCAGTACGTACAAAACCGTGACATGTATTAGATTGTGCATTCATCAATACATATTCCATGCACATATCTGTTAGAAAGTTGTCAACCTACATTTTCCTAGAGCCGCTCATTGTCCTATTTTCATCGTTTCTTCTACTATTCGGTTAATTAGAATGATTAAAGACACCGATCAACGAAAGAGGTTAGAAAATTTGTCGATAATAAAACGCGCGTCGCACGGTCGATTTGCGAGTAATCTAAGTAATCGACCGAGTTCGAACGTTCAGTTACTTTGACATTTCTTCCCTATTCCGATCGGGTAAAATCAATTTCCACCTGATATTGTGAAAACGTGCGCGATCCAGCTCGATACGATACACGCGTTCCGACGTATCGCGATCAGATCGAGAGAAACGAGAGCTACAGCCTAGTGACCCGCTTCGAGGTATACCACACTATTTTTACCTCGAACTCGAACCTGCCACGGCGCCACAAAACCTTGCACGAGCGCTGAAACGTCACCATGGTGTGTTTCATCTTAAATTCAATGAAAAGTGACCTGTTTTATAAACGCCATGGACAAGTTACTTTCGAGGCAAACTTCACGCAATATATCGAATCAGGGTCGATTACCTACTGACATCGATGCACACGTAGTACATATTTAACACGAGCGTTCTTTCGCGAAAATCGAAATGTTGCTTCGTTAAATCGAAAACGTGCGAAACGTTCGACTCGAATTTCTGGATTTTCCAAGGTGGCTAAAATTGTAAACTGACCGCATAGTGGCCTGACCAAAACGCTCAAACACCAGACACCGCGTTGTGCTTTATATCATGATTGTCACGACCACCTGAACGTGCGTTTCGTGGAAAACTAAAAATTTAACGGCGATCTGTGTGTGTGTGTACGTATTTACGCCCGAGTCCTTAGATTTCGATGCTTTCCTTCGACGTCGTGGCTCGTTAAAAGTTGGTCGGTTTGTTCGTGCCAATTTTCCTCTCGCGGATCAATTCTACTATCTCGAACCGCCTTTATTCCTTTTCTTTCAACGAAGCGAACAATTATTTGGCAAGTTAAAAATACTTGCCCCGATGGAAAGTATGTATACAGAAGCCACAACGGAATCATCAACAGTATCATCGTTGTTTCGGTGTATACAAACCGTCGGTTTCCATTTCATTCGCAGGAAATTGACGCTACGGCTTGTAATCGTTTATAAGAACGCGATCCAAGGAAATTTTGAAATAAAACTTTATAAATAGGGTACGAACACTTTGCGGTCAGCGCGGGACGGCAACGGTTGCCGGGGTCCGACCAATTATTTATTCACCTATGCCTTAACACGTGCCATTACCAAAAATACACGCGGTTGGCTACTCTCAGGGTCCTAGGCCACGCTTCTCGCTCACACACACACACACACACCTATCGAGTAAGTATACGCGCTCGATCCGTGCACTTGTACTTGAATTAACACCTGACACTTTTTTTTTTCAACGCTCTACCACACCTTCGACAATCTTCTTGGATATCGTTCAAAGCTGTTAAAATGCTAACAAGTTCGGATTAACTGATGAGATCCAGATAAGCTTGCACTTATATCATATTTGTTATTCTGGCAAAGAGGACGTTAGTACAAAAATATATTTACTCAAAATATTTTATATATTTACTGACAATATTTTTATATTACAGTGACCTTATATATGGGTCATTAATGACCCAAGTGAAATTTCACTCACGAATTTGTATTTTTATTAAAAAAAGTTTGGAACATTTGGCTTAATTAATTCTGTAATTTAGTAGAGACTTTGATAAGTGTTGCAGAATTTTTTCAAATTTTCTAAAAGCCCGGAACAGTAAAGAAATTAGACTTGGACACAAACGACCCATTTGCCTACGAAGTGTGAAAAAATAAGTTTGCCTACGAAGGGTTAATTTAAGTTTGCGAGAATGTTTAATAGAAACGTTATCTTGCACGTGTAACGAAATCAAGCGATATCAGAATATCAGAAATGTTTCTGAAGAGGAAAGCTGGTAAAAAAATTTAATAAATAATTGATCGAATTTCTAAAAATTCACGTCTAGTCTCTTACAAATCTACCATTTTCCAGCCACGCATCTCGTACGAAGTCGCACACGAAGAATTACGGTTAATGTTACGCTCGTTACGGTTGCAGCGGAATTAAGCGTCGCCGTAGCCGCGTCGAAAGCGTGAGTCGAGTGAAAAGGAGAGGAAAGCGGTCGGCGTTATAGCGTGCCGACCGATGAAAACAAAGTAACGCGGCTCTAAAAGTAGAAGCGTATTTTACATAACTATCCCACCGAAACGGTGTGTCGATTGAAACCATATCGAAGCGTTAACGGCCCGTCTGAATTTTCACAAAGTAGAGAAGAGAAAAAGAGGATATTTCGATCGGAGCTTTCTAATATGGGGCAAGATTTAAGATAAGGCGTGTTTATACCCACCGCTTTTCCCAACTCCTGGCGCTCCGATCACAGCCACCTTTACCTCGCATAGCGAACTCTTCTTCCTTCGAATACCTCTAATCGCATTTGACGTCATGCTCCGCGCATTTGTCACTGCACAAAGTGTAACAGAAAAACAAAAAAGGTACCAATGTAGCACGTGGGGAACAGAAACACTGTAAATGTGTGACGAATGTGGATGTCTATTCGCTTGTTTTTCATATCTTACATATCTTCGCTTGGCCGAGTTCCACGGGCGCTCGATATTACCGTCGAATTTCGTATAAAACGTTCGAATCGTCCGACAAGCAGGTAAAACTGTTCGTCTCGGTTGCGGTTTGCCAAGGAAAACACGCAGCGAATATTGTACGCTCGTAAACGTTTAGTTAATAATACCTCGGCGGGTTATTAACTGGCGAACGATAACAAATTTCCTCGCGAGAAGATTCTTCGATAGAAAGAAGGAAAAGAAGAAGAAAAAAGAAAAACAGAGAGAGAGACTTGAGACGAATTTATTCGATACTCTTCATCGATACTCTTCTTCTATCCATTAATAATTTTTACATCCCGATCTTAGAAACGGGACAACGACGGACGCGTTCCGGTAATATCGTGCAGCACGCGGTTCCATTTACCGGGTGTCTCGTGTCTCTCTCATTGAGAATGAAAACGGGACCATCTGCGAGGATCGGCGGAGGCATTCGCCTCGTGTTCCCCTTCGAACGAAAGTTTAAATACGCTGCACTCTCCTGTTCTGTCGGCGCCGCGCCGGGAGAAAGAAGACGAAGAGAAAGAGGAGAAGGAGGAGGAGGAGATGGTCTTGAAGGAGGTGAAAGAGGAGAGGAAATGGAAGCGGTGAAAGAGCGGGATCCGTGGTGCATGCGTGTGTATACTGGCGTCGTTGAAAGGAAAGAGAAGGGTAGACGTGATGGGTACATTAATAGAACAGTTCGCACATGTCCCGTGGAATCCGTGGAATTTACTCCGGCGTCTAACAATGTACCGGCGCGGCACGTAAGTCGCGTTACGGGTGAACTGGCCTGCTAGATTGGGCATGACCGTGTTTTGGTCGCGAACGATGCACCCGATATATCCCGATCTTTATCATTTTCTTTATTATTCTAACATACATTCGCGAGCTATTTATGAACCACGAGCACGCGTATTTCTTTGAAAAATAGGTAAAAAATTCTGTCGATCTACCCGTTTCAGTGATTCGAACGATCGAAGATCCTCCAGTGTTATTTTTATTTCACCGCATACTTACTTACCACTCGGCTAGAACACACCGATGTACCGTTCCTTCAGCATTCCTCGGCGCACTTTCTATCAGGTCGCGCGACGCCCGAATATCGTCGTCGTCGGCCTCGCGAGATTCTCGTTTCGAACGAAAGGGAAAAAGACTGTGCGCCACACCAGTCGCGGCTACGTGAACACACGCCGATACTTTCGTCCCTACTATCTCCGCGTGGAAGGTTCCCTTTTGCGAAGACAATGCCGTCGAAGGGAGTCGGCTGGGTATGTACGGTTAATCGCGTGAAACAGGTCGGAACGGATCGATATCGAAAATCCACGTCTTCTCGAAAAGGGGAAAGAAAAACAACAATAGTTGGATCGATCGATCCGCTACTGTGTGCATAACAGTAAGTAGCGTCACGTGCTACCCGATGATTTCGCGGTTCCGTTGCGTGATCCGACGCGCTTCTTGGTCTCCGCACGACTGTCTCTCCCCATTCTCTTTTGGCGGCTCGCGGAGTCGGGCCTCTTTTATTGCTCTTAAGCCACGTACGCGCGATATCCACTTCCGGCCTGTTGAGCGCGCACCGGCGAGAAGGTCGCGTTTTTCGAAAATTAAATCGGCCAAATCCTGGCCAAATATTGACTCTTGCGAAAATTAATCGTCGTTTCGCGGAATACGTGTCGTTCGGTATTCCAGACGCGTAGCGGAAATTTGTTTGGAAAATTGACGCGTTCGCGGAATCGGATAATTCGTCTGGTTGTTGTTTTGGAGCTGATTCTATAGGAGATCGAGATTCTGTTCGAAAGTGAGATAAGTAGACGAGCGGTGAAGAGACGAGATACGGAGGATTTATTCGAAATCGTGTTATTTTGGGACGAGTGAACGATTCGAATGTTGGTTGGATTGTTACTGTTTTAACGAGATCGTGTGGGTATCGGATACGGCAGATTTCTAATTTTGCCGACGGTCTGAGTGTGCAACGGCAAGTCTAGCATCCTTGGCTAGAGGAGCCACTCGTCGGTTAACCCTTGGCTCTCTTCCTTTCCGACCTCGCTGCGCTTCAAAGCAGCTCGCCTCGACGCCTCCGGACAACCGCCGAAGATCCAGTTTATTGCACGCAACAGGGTTGGTTTCAGTCGATCTGAATCGTCAGAACAGTTCGCTGGATATTAGCGTTTTTTAAAAAATTTTTCAATGTACAGTGTTTCAAAATTTAACATAGTAATAATTTTGTTTCATAGATAAACGCTTTTTGACTCGCTATAGTTTTCAGTGCACCCCAATTTATAGTAGGCCGCTAAAATAAAAAAAGAAAAATATAAAATTTTCTTAAAAAAAGAAACGAAAGTGACCTTTGCATTTCATTAACCCTTCCCAAAAAAATGAAATTATTGTCACTATGGGACAGTTTCCATAAAGCTATGTAACTTTTGTAGGAAACATTTTTCTGATATTTCAAATATAGCAGAAATGTCTCAGGTGACAAAGTTAGGTGAAACACTCTGTACATTCATAATTGACCGATTTTCAATTTTTCGTTTAAACTGCAACTCGAAATACTGTTTCAAACGTACTCTTCAACATGGGTTCCGCATAAATGTCGTCGTAATAATCGAAGATCGAGTCGGTGGAGCTTTTTCGATAGAAGTGATTCTCTCTTTGAGGTCTCTCGTCGAGATCGTGTCTCGTGGTTGCTCGTTCAGTTTGAGAATTTTCGTCGTCCGCTTCCCCTCCCCGATCGGTGAAATAAGAAGTATTGTTGCGACAGAAACCTGTTCGTGGACTATCATCGTTCCTCAACTTCTTCCTGTAGCCTCTCGATGTGCTTTCATACCGATGTCCACTCTCCTCGAACTTCTAATCGAAATAGAAATCCGTACAAACGTATCTCGTGTAATTTCTAATTAAAAACGATCAGTTACCCGTTGCATAGGATTTTTCACGCGATCGTTTGTGTCTTCCTCTTGAAAATCCACTCTGCGACTGTTGGTCGAGTTAATTGTCTTCGCTGAACCTTTACCTTTGTGACTGTAATTACTGTAATTGCTCGTGTATGAGTTTTTTTCATTTTCTTCGACTTTTTTGTGGATTTTAGGAGACACCGTACTTCGAGAAGCTCTGAAACGATTCGTCACGGAGATTACAATATGCCTACCAATATTTCCGACACGTATAGTGATTCATTTACTTTAGTATATTCTTTACATCAACTGGAGACGTCGAGTCTACAGCTTCTTTGTTGCTCGGTTCACCTGACGACATGGAACAGCCACTTGGTCCGCAGCATCCACCGCCACATTGATATTGGCTCGTTTGATACAGAGATTTATCGACGGAGTACCTTGACGTGTTTTCCTCTGGTATCGAGTTCAATTCAACTTCTTTAACATACGATTCCATTACCTGTATCGTTAGAGAAATTTGTGAAAACTCGCGGAGAAGCGACTTTACCTTCCGTATAAGCACAGAATGGAAGACAAGCTGTAAAAACGCTTAATTACCGAATCTGTCGCGTGATCACTGTGATCTCTGGTAGGTCCTTCTTGCTCTGAACTAGAAGCTTCCGCTTTCGAAGACAATTTATCAGTCGAGGTACCGCATTCTTTGTATTCCACTTTTAGATAAGGATCTTGTACAATCACCAAGTCGTCCTTCTCGTACTTCTCATCGAGTATCGCCATTTCTCGCGGGCTGCCGCTGTAATAAATCGAAGTAAAAGAAATTCCAAGTAAGTTGTTTGTCAAATTTTTATACCTGATTAGAAGAGCGTAATTCTCAACAGACGATTCGTTGACACGTTTTCCACTAGACGAATTCGTTTCCAGGTACTTTTCAATGTCCTCCAATTTATCCGAGTAAAAGTAGACTGGTTTGGTGACTTCCATGCAAGGTTCAGGCGGAACATCCTTAATGACGCCATTTCGAAAACGGTGACCAGAATGTCTGTGCTCCTTGTTCTGTTTTCCGCTCAGTTTTTTCTTTTCTTTACTGTTGCAAGATATTCACTGTTGTTATTTTCGTAAAATACATCTTTCCCGCGGTTCTTAATTTAAAAAGAAGGGCTTTTATAATTCAAACGACGTAGCAATCTGCGAAAAATATTTTTCACATTTCTACCAACGATCTACCAATCTGTGAAGAATATTTTGCACATTTCTGCTAAAAAACGAAAGCCATTGTTAATAATTTCACAAACTGACCCTAATACTCCGTCGTCCTCGAGGAACATTTTCGACTGTCTGCCATAATTCTTCTGCGCCCGATCGGAGTCCTCGTCCTGGGTATCTTGCGACATCCTCTTCTGCAACAGTTGTTCGTATCGAGCACGCTGATACTTGGACTTGATCTTCTCGTACATGTACCCGCTCTCGCGCGTGCTCAGCGCAGATTTCAAGCCGTTCGCCGTCAGATCGATCAACGCGTAACAAATTCTGCGCGCGTCTGTGAAATAAACATTTCAATCACCCGGTGTCGCGTGTAGCCTTAAAGATGAATAAAGGAAAATGTGTTGCGGTCGTGTCGATATAAATCATCTCGCTTTCCAATTTTACGAAGAACACTCCTACACAGGAAGTCTTCCGAGAGTTACTCTTATCTCTTTCCTGTTTCGCTCGTTTACTTTTCTTCGTATTCTTTCTATCGTACTCACGCGGTCGCGATTCCGGTACATAATAGAGAACCACGCCGGACAACATCAACGCGATCACGGAGAATCGTTTCAGATGACTGATCCAGCCGAACATTGAGAACGCCTCCTCCGAATAACCTGCGCGAACGAAGAAGGAAGTGACTTGGATCATCGATCACCCACCACGCTTTCACTTACTATCGTTGTTCCATGATTTCGCCGCGGCACATTGTATCGCGAGGGCGCACAACACCGTGAAAAGTTTCATGGTCCCCGTAGAGGACGCGGTTTTACCCGTTCGCCGGCTGGGTAATCGATCTTGCCCCTACGTGTCGATCGCCATGACGTTTTCGGGGAGCGAACAAAGAACGGAAGGTGGCAACGATCGAGCCTCTTCGACGCCCCGAGGCGGACGATCAGGAAGCGAATTTCACTTCGATTCGTGTCGTTTACGCGAGTAATGTGTGTATGTGTGTGAGAGGTATACGGATTGTTGTTCGAAATGGAGAAGAGCGTTGCGATAATTAAAGAGAAAAATGTTTCTGTGAACGATAACGTACGGCTTATCGGTAGGAATAAACGAAAGCAATTGGTAAGATTCATATCTTAGGTTTTTATTATGCTCTGAGTACTTTACAATATAATACAAAGGAAATCTAGCGAAAGCGCCGACCGTTTTTCTACAGCTGAGCAAGCGTGAAAAAGGCGTGCGCCTCGATACGAACGCGGAAAAGTATTTGGTACGAGTTAGCGACGGGATAATAGTGCAGGGTGCGCAAGCAAGGACTCTTGCACTACACGCTAGACGGTGCGTCTCTAATTGCAACACTGATCCGTGACTTCGTAATCGAAGTTATGTTCGTGAGAAGTAGGTAACGAGTTTCTCGGGAAACAATGCAGTTCCTCTACCCTAGTTTCTATTTTTTTTTCTGTTTTTCTTTTTTTTTTTTTTTTTTTTTTTTTTGGAAGTTGCCGGACGATTGTCGCGATTTGCATTCAGATCGAGAGAACGTGCATGTTTCCCCAAAAAATACGTGTTCGTTAATAACTATCTAAAAATAAAGAACCTACATTGCTTTATATAATACTAGTCGTCTCTTCGTACAATTCATCTCTGAATCGAGACGACACATTGATTACGTTCTATCGCGGCTGGATGAAGCAAAGTTCAAACGCGACTACGTAATACTCTACGACTAACCTAGAAATAATAATAATAATAATAATAATAATAATAAAATGTAATACAATAGAATAAAATACAATAGGTATAACGTAACGAGATAACGAGAATACGTGCGCGTGAAACGTTCAAAGCGTTAAACGGATTCGATGCGTTTTTTAACAGACACAGAGATCCACCAATAATACTTTTTGCTAGAATATCGCGCTCCTGGACAAATCCGGGTAAACGCGAATTCAATAAATAACACTAGGAGGATACGATTAAGGTTCTCGGTGATTCGTATTATGTTAATATATACCTAGGAACGATCAATTTGATCCACGGGCAAGATAGAGAGAAAAAGAAACGTCGAATCCACGTCTCGAACGTGCACCCTTGTATACACGCGCACGTGCGTTCAACTACGCGGATGGACGACTTTATACACAGAGTGAGAACGATTTTTAATGCGAACGACGAACGATGATAAAGATGACGCGTGACATAGACCACCGGGCCAACGAGAAACTCGACGTCTTTCCGAGAAACAAAAATATAATACCTATGTACATTTTGCTTCTCTTGATTTCTGAGCGCGGAGGAAAGATAAGATTCGCGAATCCTAAGTGAGCAAACTTGAAAAATACTAGATGGAAAGATAGAGAAGAAAGACGTCGAAGATCGAGGAGCTTGCGGAGAAACTCGGCGATTTTCGCGAAGGGAGCAATCGGTGTCACAGGGGATACATTCCCCGCGTATTTACGCGAACGACTTCTTGATTTTGTTGATGGCGTTCGTGAGATGGGTCATCTCTGTGTTCAGCTGAGACATCAAGTTGTCCAACCTGTCCACGCTGTCGAGAACCTCGACACGCTGCGTGTGCGGATTGAACCTGACTTCGAACGGTCGGCTCATGGTGGACACCTGAAATGAACAATTTTCGAATAAGCAATCGAGGAGAATTGCGTAGATTCGCGAGTAAATCAAAACTGGTCCATTTTTTAGCCGGAAATCTCTTAAATGTGATCAATTATTTGGAAAATCTTAAGTATGTGCTTTTTCAAGCATACCTCGTTCAGATTGCAACGTGTTGAAAGTTATTAAAAAAATTTGGAAAAATGTCGAACACCGAATATCGGTCACTCGAATAACTGATTTACAGTAGATGACAAGATAATGATAATATTTGTTAAACTATTGTATCTCGCGAGAGAACCGAGCGTTTCGGCGCACGTCGCGCCAGGCATTGAAGTCTCCAGTATCGAGCGACACTCACCCAGCGGCGGAACTTCTCCTTAGCGTCCTCGAAGCTCTCCGCGACGAAGTAGATCGGTTGGTATTCTTGATCCTGATACTTCTGCAGAGCGGTAGTTGTTGGCTCGAATGCTCGATGTTCGCATTTATCGCTCAAAGCGTGAAGAAGCTCTCCGTAGGCGGAGAGAAGACCAGCGCCGTAAGCTTTCACCTCTTCGCCCTCCTTGCAGAGACCGAACTCAACGGTGAACCAGTAAATCGTGGATAATTTTTCAATCTCTTCGTCAGAGGCGCCGAGAGAAGCGAGACCGATTTCTTGGGAAAATTGAGCAAAGCTTGGGTCACCAAGCAGCGGCATGTGTCCCAAGAGTTCATGGATGCAGTCTCTGCGAATTAAAAGAAGGGACGAGAAATTAAAGGAGTCTCTCGATTAACGAAGCTAATAGTATCAGTGGTATTATGTTCTTATTAATACCGAAGGAAGGCAATTTAACTGAATATTAATACACGAGGACAAGAGAACGAAGGGAAATAGGGGCGAAAGTTCTCGTGAAACTAAATAGGGGAATATCGTAATGGAGCTTTCATCTCTGCGCTATAATTTCGTTATCTGAAATTTCACGTTGAAATGGTGTCCGCGTGTCTGTAGAAATAACGCGATCGTTCTACTATAGCGACTTGGAAAAAAGCAGTATTAAAATGAGTATTCGAAGAAGAATAAAGATAAGAAATGTCTGTAATCTTTACTCTAAGGAATTAACGAGGAATAGACGAAATGTTACTATCTCCGATGTTTTTTCAAATAACAATTGACAAGTTTAAATCACGGCGATTGCTTCTTTGCGCGATACGCTTTCGCCGGTATCGAAAATCTGAACGCGGAAGCTGTTACCGCGGAGAAACGAGTTCGCAACTGTGAAACTGAGTTATCAACGCCATCGTGTCGTTAAAAGCCAATTAGGGCTCCATTACGAGCTTAGAGGGGCACGGTAATTCTATTATTATCGTTCTCTGTGTTAACGCTAGCTCTCATCATAACGCAGTATCGATTTCCTCGTATTCCCTCCTACGTATGAAAAGATCTCTTCTTCCGAGTACGAGCTCGAAGAATAATTACAAAACGAAAAATTCAAAGATACTTAAGAGATACTTACGGTTCTGGAGTATGATACGGGCTGTTGATATGACGAACGTATTGGGTGCTCTGGAATACTCTGAAGGCGAGACTCGACAAGAAGTCTCTAGCCGTGAGCAGTCCAGCAGCGGGTCTCAGAGTGAATCCGGTGTGAGTCTTCAAGAAGTCGCTCACTTCCTGCAGCTGAGGTATGCGATGCGGCTCGAAGATCTTCTCCTCTTGCAGTTTCTTGAAGATTCTCTGATATTCCACGCAAGCGTGTTTCGGTACCAGGTCAATGACCGTGTTGAACACGCGGGACCAAGTCTCGTTCTCCGTCTCGGTGTATGGAATATTTGGTATCGGGTCGCCGTACTTGTACGCGAAAGCAATCTCCGCGATAACCTTCCTACGTGCACGATACTCCTTATCGGCGAATCCAGGATGGTTCATGTCGAGATCAGGCTCGTATTTGGTCATCAAATGGTTGCAGTTGTCGAGATCGCAAGCGTGTCTCGGGAACCACGGGTCTTTGATGCTGACAGAGTTGTCCGCGAGCAAAGTGACGCCGTCCAATGCGGAGCTCTGACGAAGATTTCGAATCAGCTGAAGCAGACTCTGTCTGGTCATGTCAACTTTCACGAGCACGTCGAACTGGTGGCCTTCTTTCTTGGAAGGTCTGGACTCGACGTGAGTCACCGTTCCCTTGAAATTCTCGATGGTCTTCAGGATCCTCGCCAGGGAACCGATCCCTTCGCGAAGACGCAGAACAAGCGCCGCCTTTTGAACGGTGTGCTCGCTCTCCGGGGATTCGGCGATGGTCTTAGCGAGCACCACTTCCTCTTCCGTTAATCCAGCGTCTGAAAGCAAGCGTGAAACATTTTTCTTCGAATGGAGTTCCGAAAAATGATCGTGTAACATCGGTGGAAACGGTCGGAGCTCTTAGGTCATTAGGGCTCGAATCAAGTATTCCCATTGTGAGATCTTTACGCGTTATTTCGAGGCGCTAAGTGATTTCTGCGGACGGTAATAATCGGGCAATTCAAAGTCCATTTCCGTGAAATGTCTGCTCTCGGCCACTTTTATGCCGAGGGGGAGGAGGAAATAGGGACAGAATAAAGTACCTCTTATTGTCGCCCACGGACGTGCCCGGCTACTGGGCGAAGTAAAGACGGAGACGGCACAAAAAGAAATAACCGTGTTATACATTTATCGTGGACGCACGAAGGCGTTCCAGGAACAGAGAGAAAAGAGGTCTCTGGCTAATACGATTCTAAATGCACAAAGCGGA
>NW_017100202.1:196377-218843 GCF_001263275.1 Habropoda laboriosa | reverse complement strand
GAAAAGGCCGGGAAAAGGTGGAAAAAGAGGTCGTCGTGTGCAATTCAGCCAAGTGTCGGAAAAGCGTGGGAATTCGACTCTCTTTTGGTATAATACTCTCTACAATAGGGCCAGTTTCAACCTCCCGACGGTCTGCATCTTCCAATATTTTTAATTCGAGGGGTGAAAAGGTAAATACACTTACCATCGTCATAATCCTCATCCGGTTTCCCGATGTCGCTATCGGATGACACTTCCGCGGTAGCTTCTGTAAGTCAAAGACAATTTGCGTGCTCATGCCAAATGCAACATCTAACAACACTGTAGCTTTACAATTTCTGAACCTGTCCAGAAAATGTGGATAAAAGAAATACTAACCTCCGTTCTTGGCGGCGTACGCCAACGATTCCACTTGCTCATCGTCGCTCGTCGAGTCTAACAAACAAAATTATCATGCAACATCGATGGTACACGTACTATGCACAGTACGAAGCTATTTCAAACTCAGTTAACTGCTTCTACTTTGATCGTATAGAGCGTAATGCAAACTATTTAACGAAATTTTCTTAAGTACAAACGACCATGCAGTACAATCAACATCGAGCGTAGAATATAGAAGTATTCAAAAAGGGACATTTATTTAATTAAAAAAATGGTTTGCTACTTACCATTCGCTCGCTGACGAGCCTCCTCCAAAACGCTCTGCTTCGTTTGTTTCACGACCAACGTTTCGAAGCGAGCATCGTCCACGAGGGATCTCCGTCTCGCCGGATATCCGTTCTGCACACAAGAAAGAACGACCGAAAATTAAACCAGAGCTACCTCAGAAAAGAATCTTCAGAGCACACGTGTCTGTTGCAGGTTAACGCTACTTTCAACGATCGAGTAAGTTCAAAGGACGGATATCCTGTCCCATTGTACACTCGAATCCCGAAGAGTTCAAGTTTACCTAACTCTCAAAGGCTGGACAGCGGTAACTATCCGATAACGATTCGAACACACGGAAATGAATTTTCGTCCCGGCTGTCCGACTGTTGCTGAAGGATCGGAAATTAGCGGATCCTGACACGGTGACCACAAAGACGTGTCGCTATCACGAAGAAGGTCACGCGAGGATAAACTCTCGCGATGCAATTCTTGTATTGCGACGGAGGAAAAGAAGAAGAAGAAAGAAAGGACCTTTAAGAGGTGAATTTCATAGAACACCGATAGCCAGTGGATAAACTTTCCCGATTGACAATAGAGAAAAAGAAGAAGAAGGAAAGAGATAATTAATTCTTTGTTGTTCCAAGTGGACGTAAGATAAGCGTCTACTGTCATTGAAATTCATGAATGGCGCACAAGGTGCAACCCAGATCCGTTTCTTTCTGTTTTTAATCATGCGTTCGGTGTGCACTTGGCACGGTTCAAAGAGAAGGTGTAGTAATCCCTTAACAACGCATCGCGCGAAGTGGGCCAAGTATATTTCATCGATGACTCCTCTTTCATCGGGGCGATTACGTCACGTGGCGATTAACCGATTTAAAAATTGTCCCATTGAACCGCAATGAGGAAAAAAACGCGCGACTTTGACCTGAACGGATTCGATCCTTTGGCACGCGGCGATAACCGCGTTTCAGGTGGTTAATTACTCTGACTCATATACACTTATGCAACGGCGTTCGACCTATTTACGCGATATTTCGTTGTTCGAGCATGAGGAAAGATTCGTTTGATTGATTGTTCGCTTCGAGGATGCTGTTGAAAATAGCGATTTTCCACGAATACAAATTTTTATTCGCCTATCATCCGGAGAGCCGTTGTTAACGCGCGGAACGTTTCTTTCCACGAGAAAATCGGCATTTCAAGCGAGACGAACGTGAGTTTCGCGGTTGATTGAGATATATTTTTGCCAATGAATCGGCGTAATGATCTGTGACAAATGCACCTAAGGTCGATCATTATTTCGCCATTAAAATCATAGCTACATGAGGTTATTAGTTACTTACGTGTACATGTATATATGTATAGCTTCTCTTTTATACGATAGAAATGCCGGCTACCGGTTTATACACGACGATACAAATGCAAATTATGTTAATGTAACGAAACCAGAGTAATTGGAAGGAAATATTTTGAGCATCGGTGAAACGAACGTGAAATCTCTCGAGTAAAGAAAGACAAAAGAGAAGGAGAAGAGATACCGTGATCATTGAAGAGCAAACGGAGGCGAAAACTCATGCAAATGTGTCGGAATGCAGATAAGTGGCGGAGATAAGAAATGGGTGAAAAAAACGTGTGAAAAAGTGGTTGCAGGACGACAACAGCCGTGGATTGTTACGCGATCACTATGCATAATGCATCTGGTGCATTAATACTGTTTTTTCTCAGCTCGTAGTAGAAATGGACGCGGCACGGCGGTTCGGGCAAAACAGGACATTTAAATAGAACGATTAGCATAGTGGATCGACGAGGAGAGACTGATATGTGTATATGCACAATTATGGAAGCTGTGGTGTATGCATATACGCGCGCGTGTGTGTGTATGTGTACGTAACGCGTCGCGTATCACGTTTGATCGGTCGAGTCGCCGATAAGTGGTTAGAGGCGTTGTCGCGCGTGTGGCGAGCCTCCAAAGACGAATAACGGGGTTCAGAACACAGCGTTCAGGGTCTCTCCGCGCCTCTCTACCAACCATTGGACTTACAATTACTTCGTTCTCATATTTATAAGATATTCATAATTATCATACGGGAGCCGAGGTCGATCGATTTTGCAACATACACGATACAATTACACACGATCGGTCGGCCAACTTGGTTGCCTCTTGACGAGGGTGTTCTGTGCTAATTACGAGATTTTCCAATGAATCTAGAAAACGATCGAGCTATTAGCTCGTGCACACACGTACACAGACAGCGTGATTGAACGATTTAATCATGCTCGTCGGAGCGATTGTTAATTTTATGCTTTACGATTGACTTGTAATGTCCATTGCTCATAAATATTCACCTACACGCCCTTCTTTTTTATTCAGAAATGTGACAAATTTTTGTCGAGCGAGATTAATTCGTTGGTCGAAAATTGAGATAAAGGGCATTGGAAATGAATGGATAAGCAAATTTTTTTGTACGATTTTTTCTGTTTTATATTGTAAGTTACGTGTGAAAATGATAGATCGTGGAGTTAAGGCTTGAAGAGACTTCGCAACGCGCTGATGAGATATCCGCATAAACGTTCGTTGAGAATATGCAACCAAGGTCGGGTCATTTTTCACCCTTCGTTACAATAGCGCGAACAAGCTCGATAAAGATCGAACGAGCACGCGAATAGCGGATTCTGGATCCGATCTGATATCTAGATCCGGCGCGCGCGCGAGTTCCGTTCGAGTGAGTCAGAGCTATCGTCGCCATTGTCGTTGACAGTGCATACGTAATTGCGCTTATTGTGTACAGCCAAACGGAATTCACCTGTCGAATCACCGCAACACCACCTTTTTCACCTTTTTCGTTCGTGGAGGAAAAAAGTGACAAAATCGAAAGATCGACGAAACAGACGACGTCGCAGCAGATACAGTCGCGATTAACGAGCTACTTTTTACGTAAAAACGACATTTTTTTCGGCGATAGTACGTGATACAATGATACCGAAAAATTTCGTCAGCTAGCCCGGGCCTCTGAGTTCGTCCAAATTACGTTAGCCCAGAAGCATCCGAATGCCCATAGATACGCGGAGAAAGTAACGGGGACCAATGGCCAAGAAGTCTTTTCCTTGAGAAATTTCACGTCGTCGAGCAAAGTTGAGGTTTTTTTTTTTTAGTTTCTCACAGCTCGCACCTTTCTATTTGCGTCCAGATAAGAAATTCAGACCAATAACGTTTATCGACCTGTACAATTTTTTCTGTTTGTTTTTTATTCTTCAATATTCCAGCTGATAGAGAAAAACGATGCTGGATGTGAAAAAGGAGCGAGATTTCAACGCGAGACTTGGCGTGCGATTAATAAATCTGAATCGACGTGTAACGTCAGTGTGATGGAGTGCGGTATGAATGGAAAAAGTCCACGGCAGACCTTGCCTAGATGCCAATTAAGCCGCGTTACCGTGCGATTTTTAAAAAAACCGCGGGCTGACGCGCTAGAAAACGCACACAGGGACGCGTCCTTGCGATTTCAATTCTCCTCGGAGGATCTGTTCCGCGGCGAAGACTGCCTCTCGTGACTTTTATGAATGGAAAAAAGAATCGCGACCTCGAGTGGTGGCTTCGCTTCGATTCAAAGATGTATTGCTCGCTTTGTTCCCGCGTTAGGAGATACACGATCGACCTTACTAGCACGCAATTTCCTGACGTTTCTGAAGGAAATTACGCGCTCGACGGAGAAATCTCGTAATAACCCCGCGCGTGTACGACTCTGTGTAATTTATCGCTCGCTTAAAAGACTTCGACGCACGATAATCGACGTCTTACGGACTATCGCGAAGTGTACGGGACGAAAAAAAAAAAGAAACGTGTAAAACTTTTCACGGAAAACGAGCACTTCGTGGGAAAAAAAAGTATAGTGGTTCTACCGGCGTCGAGTGGAAAAGTGAAAGATTGAAGCTCGCTGCTTCGACGCACGATAATCGACGTCTTACGGACTATCGCGAAGTGTACGGGACGAAAAAAAAAAAAGAAACGTGTAAAACTTTTCACGGAAAACGAGCACTTCGTGGGAAAAAAAGTATAGTGGTTCTACCGGCGTCGAGTGGAAAAGTGAAAGATTGAAGCTCGCTGGCTCGAGGCTTGTACGTTTCCCATTTTGTATCGTTTTCACCTGTTTCGTATCCTTCGAACGTTTTCCCTTTTCATTTTTACCCGAGAATTTCCGTGATCGCGATGGTAAACGGAGATAAGAAGATATCTTTGTCTCGCATCGAAATTTTTCATGCATTTTGGTAAAGATGACGAATGCAGAACGGAATGAATCGAATACAATGACTTAATGGGGCAAGGTCGTTAATATTGCATAATCATCGTAATAATTGCTTTTACTTTCTCTATACTCTGGGTGTCTTCTTTAATTTCCAACCTGAGAATTTCACTCGCATCGAGACTGGTCGAAGGAGGAGTAATATGCTTGTAGATAGGTGTTTGTGAGTGTGTGTGTGTGTGTATGCACACTTTGAAACGAATAAACGGTGTCATTTTTTTCACCGGTTACGCAATGTACCGGACGTTCATCACGAAAGTCACGTAGGCAAGCAGAAAAGAGGATTCTTCCGTGTAAGAAAGTTCCGGAGATCTCGGACGAATATTGTGGAAACCTACTCCTCCCGAGACGCCGGCTGCAAACAAGCTTTATACCTCGACCACGTGTTGCTACACGCCTAACTAGTTGCAATATCGCTGAACTGAATAAATTTTCGATAGAAAAAGTCTAAAAGCACTACGGATCGTCGTTAATAATATCGAGAAAAAAAAAGTAGAAAAATTAAAAAAAGAAAAAGAAAGTAAAAGTTGAAAATGTATAACGATTGAAAAGGAAAAAAGATTCCTGTTCGTAACGATAGCAAAAAGTCAGCGTTCAAAAGCTGTCGTGTACCTCATCGATAACTATTAAACGGGGAAAGTGGCGTAATTGAACACTGATAGCAGTGCTCGCAATTACAGTCGCGGCAATTCAAACGTGCGGCAAACTTCCCGCGCTTTCTCGCGTTTCCATTCAGTCTCGGTTTCAAACACTTCACCTCGCCTTCACCTACGATAATCATCTACGAAGCTACATTCCCGATGTATACCGAGTGAATCCTAAATACGATCGAAACTCGTTCGAAGAACCAGCCAAAAAAAAAAAAAAAAAAAAAAAGTCTACCTATCCCAATCGAAAGTACTCACCTCGATGCTGTAAGACTTCTTGATAGCGAACATTTCGCGGTTCTTTTGCGCCGCTGCGACAGCCATCATATCCGCCGTGTTGATCTTCTTCGCGAAAACTCTTCAAGCTCCGAAAAATCAGTCGTCTCTCGGTTGCTTCGTCCCTCGGGAAGGAAACCGGGAATACTTGGTAAAAAGTTGCGAGGAAAAATTCGCCTGAGCTATTCACTGCCGGGCTGGTCGAGCGAGAACTGGGTCGATGCGAAACACCGGTATAACGATGCTTCCTCGAACAGATCGAATGATTTCTATATGCGGCAAAATCACACTGCAACTTGTTCGACTTCGGCTGGTTCGTTCTCCTCCCTTTTTGTGCTTTTCTTTCCGGTCTCGATCCGTTCGGTGTGATACGGCTCGGCGGCAACGACAACAACAACGGCGGCGACGTCAACGATAACAGACAAGACGTGTGTCTCTCTCTCGTGATAGTCCGCTTTGGATGAAGCGTACGAGCGAATGCGCCTACGGAGCGGATTGCCGCCGCATATAAACGTTGCCTCCCTTC
This sequence comes from Habropoda laboriosa, assembly GCF_001263275.1. Lineage (NCBI taxonomy): Eukaryota > Metazoa > Arthropoda > Insecta > Hymenoptera > Apidae > Habropoda > Habropoda laboriosa. Next base: position 212,469 of record NW_017100202.1, on the reverse strand, counting down.
ACCGCCGGCTAATGTCGGGGTCAGGGGTGCCCCCACCCCACCCTCGTTTCGGGTGGTCCATGCCACCACCACCACCGCCGCCGCCACCGCCACCACCACCGCGTCATCGCCGCTCCGCCACTTCCACCGATCGCGCAGACTAGCTTTTCGAACACCACGAGGTGACTCGACGATTCCTTCGGAGAACTCGCCTATCAAGATTGACCCTTGGTACGTCGGTGCGTGAATCTTAGGGCGTGATCACTTGCCATTCTTCCACATGTGCCGCGCGTCACCGTTCCTCTCGCTTTCGTATCGATCAGTCTCTCCACGAATCTACGAGCTCTCTTCGTTCAACAAGTTCCAATTTTCCGTGATTTCGTAGAATTTCCGACACGTTCAATTTAGCGGTGATTCTTCAGACAGTGGATTTTAGATACGGTATCGGAAACATCAAGGTCCATTGTTTTTTGTGAATTATGGTAACGGTGTATTGGCCGTTTCACGTCTCTCCTCTTTTATTCTCCTTTCGAGGATCGTGTGCGTGAAGAATGAAGATACGAAGAATGAGGAAAGTTAGTTCCGATTCGATTCGATTCTATAAATAGCACGTCAAGCATTAATGGTCGAACGTCATTTCTTCTCGACAGAAGGAAATTTTCCTTCGCGCTGGTTGCGTTTCCGTGTGGCCGCTCGCCGTGACCGACGTCATCGGCACGTCACGAATCGCTGGAGGCGCAGGCATTTGGGAACTCCCAGTTCGAGATTGTGAATTCCGTTGATCCCTCTTTATTAGGTTCGTTCCACTCTTCGCGTGAATTCCTCATGTGACCGATCTCTCGGTCCGGAAAGACCGGAAAGAAAAAAGGCGAATACGGAGCAGTTGCTCTTGGAACGATACGCACACGCTTGTTAATCGCGGTACGCGTGGATCGATTAAATTGGATCGATTAAATTGCGTTGTCACGCACCTGTTACGCGTCGATTCTGCGAATGTTTCGATTCTAGGTGAAACCATGGGAAGAACCCAGATCGGAAAGCTTGCATTCATTATCCTTTTTTTTTTTTTCACGCTTAACCGCAAATTAGGTACTGTAACGTGGTCTTTATAAAGAAACGTGACTTGTACTTGGAAATCCATGTAACTCGGACGACTTGTTTTTTAAACCTGACGTTTGCCCAAGAGGAAAGTAAGCGTTTTCGATAGGGCGTGTAAACGTGCGTAGAAGAGTTGCATTGACGTGTTTAACTAGAGAAAGGTTCCTAGTTTAATCGAGTGAGGAGACTTCTTCAATTATACAGCTAGCTTTGTATTATAAATTCTGCGATTCTACGAAGTATCTTCAATTCTCCATTGAAAGTTTCACGGATCATCGTCGCTAAGGTGTGAATGAATTTTCGGGCGTTACCGTAAGAACGCCGCGAAGCCGGAAGCTTTCGAACGACCTTCCTCTTATCTACGCTCAGGATCGAACATTACAAATACATGATTAAGTCTATGAAATTGCATAGATCTGAACGATACGGCGCGTGTACGTGTGTACCGATCATACGCGCCTTGATTCCACCGCCGCTGTTCTAAATGAGACGAGATCTAACTTTCATGAATCAAGGCCGCTCTAAGAGCACGGAAACGGAGTGGCACTTGCTCTGCGTCAGGAACAGGCAGTACGTACGCGTGTTAATCCGGCGGATTCGCGAATTAGCCAGACCCACGAAAAACCGGTCCAAGCCGTTCGATTAAACTACGCACATTCGCGAGCAATTTTCCTCGTTTTTCGCGGCCGAAAGCGAAGGAAAAGTTCGCCTCGTAGGTGAGATCCTTAACATTCCAGGCGAACGAAGAGATTCGTGGTACGTGGACGAGCGTAACGTGCGTTCGATCGAAAATTGAGAGAGGCTCGGACACAAAGAATAGGGGGGAAAAAATCAACGACACGAATGCGTCACGAGGCGTAAGAAGCTTGCTCGATTCCAGCCGAGCAAATGTTAATTGCTCCGAGTGTTTTCACTTAGCGCAAGCACCGTATCTTTACGAAATACACGCGTCTAATTTATTCGAGATATTTCAATATTAGGAATCCAGGATACATATTAGAAAATTTCTTCAGCTGGAGGAAAAATTGTATACGCCACCGCGTATACACCAATGTGACACGCGCATTTTTATCTGACGTCTCGACTCAAGAATGGTGCCACCTGCTGCTAACATGTTCGTTATTAATATTGAGATAAAATGGATACTATACGTTCGTTACAACGTACGAGCAGTATTACACGTGTTACCATAACTTTAGAATTAACCACTGAAGTATAACGCTTAATGGAGCAGCCTGGACGTTCTGTTATTTATTAAGATTGCCTGTAATTTATCCGTTGTCAAATGAAAATTGCAGATCTCGATTGTCCGTACAATTTAATCGAGCTTAAGGTACGCGCAATTTGCGAACTCGTTCGCCGTTTCGGAAAAAGGAAAAGAATCGAACGCGCGGTTAAACGATGCTTGAAAAACGCCATTATTCAATACCACCGGAGAGACAGAGAGAGAGAGATCTCTTTGTTATTCCGTTTCCACAAGGGAGTAGAAATTTACATGTGCCTCTTAGATCGGCTAACTAGCCAACATCTATGGAAACGTACCGGTGTAATAACTCTGTTTATGGTTCTTGTTAACATTTCCTCCTAACGTATTTTCCAGCTACCTAGGTACAATTTCCCATTAGTCTCGGTCATTTGGACACACGAGTAAATAAATAACGCATCGATAAATTCGTCGTTTACGAAAACGTTTCATCCGAGGTACATTAATCTGTACCACGTTTCACATAGTTAAGCGTGGTCAGGACGTTCGAACGATCCTATTTTCCGTCTACCAAGATAGCAAAAATGGGGCCGGGTTTTCTCTCGTTTTTCCAACTTTTACTACGTGGACCACGCTGTGACGTATTTGCACCGTCGATACGAGATCTTTTACGGGGGAATTTTCCTGGTAGGCAGGCGGTGTCGACAGTGCATAAAATTGACAACCGGTTAATAGAAGATCCTTAGAGGCAAACCGTGCGCAATTTTCAAAGTAGGGATAGCTGCGCGTTTCGCGGGAACGCGATTCTTCCCCGCGTCAGTCTCGCCGCACTTCTTTTTTTTTCACCACGTGATTCATTAAACACTCGGAATTACCGGGTAGATCGATGTGTCTACGACACAGCACGAGTTACTAACTGCTTCCAAGGAAAGTTGCAAAAGTTTCCTATGCGCTTTTTCCTTTTTCCTCCCTTTTTTGTCTTTACTCCTTCCACGGAGACCTTGATCGACGCGCGTGTTCTGGGTGCAGAAAAACGACGATTGTTCCCGTTCGATGTTTTGTTTGCATGTTTTCGAAAATGTATAAAGATGCCTGAGATCGGCCGTTGCGATATGGCACTCGCGGTATGTCGTGTAACGTTAATTGCCCGGAGAGATCGCGGAAATACGCTTAAGGTCGACTTACCAGCGAACAGGTAGAAAACGGGAGCGAAATCGAACGCGTTGCACGAATCCTCGACGTTCTGGGACGAAAGGGTTAACGACACGCGATCGGCGATTTCGGACGTCGCGATTTGTTCGTGTTTGAATTGTGTAAGGTGGCAAGTGGCGTGGGTTCCTTCTCGACTTTCTATCTTCGTCGGGAGTCGATCAATTACAGCGCGAGAGATGACGGGGAATTTTATCGTGAACGTATTTTTACTCGTACAAGGAAATACGAAGATTTTCATTATGGCACCTTTACGTTTGAAAGAATTTTCTTGCTAATATAGAAGAATTATGCGTCTAAATACCTTAACGATATAATAATAGTGAATTAAACTGCAGCAAAGATAATTGTTGGATTTTCTAGCTAAAGGATTAAAATTCAAAAATTCGAAAAAAAGGTCACTCACTTTTCTACTGTCGAAATTTAGCTAAATCGGTTTTTATTAATTTATTGATCTCTTATAAAATTAGCTGAATCATTTTTTATCTTCCAAATAAGAAAAGCTGAGAAGTTTGTGAGATTGGATATAAGATAGGGCTTTGAATGTTTGCAATTTATTCACTTATCGCTAACTTGCCAGCTTCTGCGCTCACGTTACCCAGCCGCTTATTGCAGCGGATACGTCGGCAGTCCTCGTACACCTTATGCTCGCGATAGGAGATCATAGCCAGACAGCAGCACAAGCTTCCATGCAAACAATAACTTATACAATAGCAGGGTAATTAGTGTGCTAATGCAAATCAATCGTCTAGGAACGAGCCTTGAACGAGTGACGGAACTGTTAACGTGGAGGCTCGATTATGGTAATTACACCTGTAATAAACTCGTCTATTCGGCATCCTACTTTTAATATCCGTGCTTGGTTACGTGATTAGTCACAGTCCCGTTTGTCAAGCCTGTCGGTGCAGCAGGATTGATCAAAACAACGTTAAAAGAATAAAATCTGATCGATTCAGCTGTGCGAAGTATGAAAATTCGTGGTAAGAAAGGAAATTACAAGTTTTAGAAAATTTTGAAATTGAGGCTCTAGAATTATGTACTTAGAGAAACTTGAAGATTGTCTACGCTGCTAATATTCTAATCCGCTGTTACAGTTAGCTTACCTAAATAAAATGTTTCTATTTCCTTGATGAATTTCTACGTTTGAAACGTGTCAATGGTTTCGATGATTTTTTCTCAGTTTCTTTAAAAAAATTCATTCCTTTTCACTCGTCCGTTACTACCTGTTCACTTCCTGACGTAATTCTTCAAACCTGCCTCCGAATGACTACTACTACTACTACTATAAAATTCTTATTACAATTCCTTGTTACAATCAGTCACACCACGAGGACAATTACAGAGTTATTCTCGGTCGTTCGAGAAACAGTCGAACGAGTTCAAATACGACCTGTACGAACAACACTTTCGCCGGTAGAATAATTACGGCACTTTCTTCACTCGATTCCCGGAGAAATGGAAAAGTCGAGTTTCCAGAAAACGCTCGCGCAAACGCGTGAAAAACTTCTCAGGTCCCAATTCGATCGGTGATTTCCGTTCGTTGAAAAAAAAAAAATGAAAAAAGAGCAGAAGAAGAAGTAGAAGAAAACGTACTGTTTCTGATTACGTCGATCAGGGACTATTACGGCGAACACGAGTGAGTTACTCGACGTTCCCGCGTAATTACGCGGCGAGCCGTAGCGCGAGCCGTCGATCGACGACGCGATATACGAAGGGCGATTCGAATCGCACGTGCGAAAAGCGTGCTGGCAGCAGCCAGACAATACGTTCGATACTTTGTTCGAAGAGGTGTACAATATCGTGTCCCCCGTAAATTATCTCCCGACACTACGCCAGAAAGCACGAAATTGTAACAGATCTCTGTAGCAAACGGTTCGTGGATCGGTATCGATCGAGAGCGATTTCAGGAGACGTAAGGCTGAGATAGGAAAAAAGAAAAACGTCGTCCGTTTCGTGTTCTTTTAAACAGCCCACGTTTTAACGTCGGATAAAATCTCTCGTTACGCTTCTACACGTACGTATGTATATCCGTTAGGCATAGCCACTTTACTATTGATCGCATACTGGTCAGTAACTTAATGCCGCCAGTTAATGCTTATCGTATTAATATTCATTACGGAGGGTGTGTAAACCGGCGGGATTCATAAATGGCTGATTAACGCATGTATTCGAGAATGGAACGGGTATAAGTGAGCCGAGCCGCCACGCCGATGCATAATGAGCGTAATAACGTTTAATACATAATCGATCAACTATATCTGACGTCATACGGTTTCATAAATCGTCGATTTAATTCGCCTGGCTCGGAATTATATCCGCGCCGCGAAACGCGTGGCAAGTGTCGGCACATGTAACACCGTGGAACGACGTTAATTTAACCCTGGTTCCGAATGTGCACGTAAGATTCTGATATCACGGTGAATACGATTTATTCATAAATTAACACCGCGATATATTCGATTAACGATCTGAGACAGATACAGAGAGAGAGAGAGGAGCGGTTTTCACAAAGAAACCGGTGTCGACTCGCGCGAGTCGAGTCGAATCGAAGCGGAACCGCAGAAAAAAACCAGCAACGAGCCCCCCGCGTGCTCGCCAACCAGGAACGTTATCACCGCGACTACATTCCGCGGAGAATTCTACTAGGTTTCAGTCGCAAGGTCGGGAATTCGTGACATCGCGTGTATTATACAGCTCACGTGTACAATCGGTTTCGTTTCAATTCTCTTCCGTGTACGTCGTTGAAGGAAATGAGAAACTGGATGCAGAACAAATCGACGGAGAGAGGAGGGCAAGATTTGGGCAAAAAATTGGAATTAATTCACGTGAAGCGTGACCGTCGTCGCGAGTTAACGTGAGACTCGTTTGAAATACAAGATGGCGGAGAGGGGAACGAAGGGAAAGAAAGAGAGAGAGAGAGAGAGAGAAAAGGAAACGAACGTGAGTCGATCGAAAGTGTAACAACGACGGGTAGCTGTGCCGCACGTGAAACGAACGTCGGGGCAAGTCGCCGGTGGACTTTTCCACAAAAGAAACGAAACTTTTTCATCGAATGAGGTCTGGGTGAGTTCAATGCCTCTACCTCTCTCTTTTCATCCGTGGAACAGACGCGGAGTTGGTTGTGTGCCGATCGACTACCGTGTAACACATGCACCCGATTGCTCGACGATTACTCACGTCCGGGCGGGGCGATTAACGCGAAACAGAAAGCAATTCGACCTCGGCCGGAACCAAACTCAAGGACCAATTATTCAGCGACTGGTAGATCGTTTTGCGATCCCGCGCGTTCCCGTCGACGACGGATATCTAACGAACGATTCGTTTCACCCTCGGTTCCCGGTTCCGCTTTAATTCGCCTTCTTCTTTTTTTCACCCTCGATCGATTCGTGTATCCTGTTCGACGATGTTGGCTCGGACACGTTCGCAGAGGGTACACACGAGGGAGAACGAGAAGTCGAATGTTTTCGACGAATCATCGTGAAATAATGGATAGTTTGGACAATAAGGCGATCTATACCGATCTAGCGTGTCACAGATGAGTCAGATTGCAAAAACATTTGATCCACGTACTGACACTATTTTTTTTCTCTTTTAATTGGGCGATCAAGCGATGTTGCGTTGTCACTCAGCGTGATTGTCAACTCACTCGTAATTAATTAGCGAACTCAAAGTCCGGGAACTTTTGTTAGATACTGCATATTTCGTGGAATATTTTGCGCTACGAATTGATTTCTAAGGCAGCAATTGAAATAGATATACAGCATATATTATATTACATTTGTGTAAATCCTCGAACTACGCATCGAATGAAACGTTCGAACAGCTTTGTGCAATTCACTTGGTCGATATAATTATTACAAAATATTTCGTAGCAGATATTTCAGAAACACCTGGTACATTAATGAACTACACGAATGTTTAATTAATAATTGAATTACTAATTGAATAATTAGATACACCTGTACGTGTTAATAATTGGATAGAACTTGCGCAACATTTGCCTAGAAGAAGTACGAAGGTTTCGTAAATATTTGCGCTGCAAATTAACGTCTCGTCGGTCTTCTGCCGGGAAATTTCGCCGATGGAGGAACACTAATTGTAAGTACGAGAGCGCGTATCGTTTCACCGGAAGTCGTTCTGTTGGATTCTTTGTAATTCTTGCGTAAAGGAAAATGTTGACGCGAGTCAACAACCGGGTAAATGTCGTAAGTAAATCTAGCTGTTCTACGCGTGGACGACATTTGCATCGCCATTTTCCATCGCGCTATATTTAGATATCTGTGATCTCGTGAATCCCCGCTGATTCATTCCGGCCACTTTTACGTCGACGACGTCTCTCTTAGAGAATCCTACGACTCGTCTCTCACCTGCGCGCTCCTCTGACCACCTGAAATTCTCTTATTGCATCGGGTTCGTAGCGAAATTTCAACCGTCGTATATCTCTGTTTCTAATCGTAATCAGCGATAAAAGTTAAACTGTATTTTCCTCGTCAGTCAAAGGTGAATCCAACGCGCTACTCAAGTTATTCCCAAGATGAACAGGTGTGGATACAACTACGTTTTCTGCAGTGGCAACGCTCCACCGTAGAAAATATAGTTCGCCTTGGGAGTAATTTGAGTGAAACAACGAGTAAAATACCTTCGATTGGAAACGGAGATACGATGGTTCGAATTTTTCCTCCATTTCGCTACGAACTTTCCCAACTCGAAGTATCCAATCGTCTCGCTGTTTATAAACAGAAAATCTCGTTTTCATTTTTTCCCCTGTTTCACGGGGAAGGAAACATCGTCACGGTCGATACTGCGTGCACGATCGAAGTCTAACCCGCGCTTCCACACAACAGCGGGAAATTGCTCTGAGATTGACGGGCTAACAATGAGCGTGCCAGTGGCACGAGGACCACTCTGTCAGGCCAACGAGAGGATTTTAATAATTACGAGGGCTCGCCATCGCGACGCCTCTATATATGTACACCAACACCGAACACCGAAACGTTCGAAAACGAGCGACCTGTGGCTGGTTGAACGCGTAATATCGGCGGCGCGTGCACGGAATTGTACATCCAGAAAAACCAGTTATTTGTTTCATCGTTCTAGAAATATCAGCGTATGATAATTTCGGTGTTAATAATAGTCCCTCTGAGATTCCTATACTATTTTAGGAACATTTAATTAACAACCAAGATAAGATCGTAGTGTTCAGTTGTGTAAGTATATTTAGAATTCGTCGGCGTCTGTTTTAATATCGTGAGAAAGGACACTTGTCTGGAATGTGAGATGGAACGACATTCTCGCGTTAAAAATGTACTATAAACAGGTTGTACAACGTGAAATTCCCTACTTTATCGATCGAGTGATCAATTTGATCGCTAGTTGGCAAAAGATGATAAAATAATTTTCGTTCTTCCCTGAAAAGTCGAATATGTCACATTACACAGGACTGACAGAAGCAACGTTGAGAATAACACGCGAAGAACGTTCTCTTGGTAGGAACAATCGTATCGTAGAACAATCTCGTTCTCGTTACATCAACAATAATCAACCCGTACACCCAGCGTCTCTCCTCTACTTCCGCCATTTATCCTTGACTCCGTGTCAGTCCAATCAGTTGGAGACTTGTCGAAAGGAAACCGCCAGACACAAGGAAGTTCTTTCCTTTTTTGCTACCTCCAATGTCACCGATACGATTTTAGGTTAAGGTAACCCTCAAGAAGTCCCCCATTTCTTCGTCTCGATCCTCGCGTCATCGCCTATCATTCTGCCGGAACAGCCTCAATTCGAGTTTTTGAAGTGACGAACAGGGGGATCGAGAGTCGCATTGGCCCGGCAAAAAAGTACAGTTGCGACCTTTTTGCACGTTTCGTTGGCACGCCTTTTTCTTATGTAACATCGGCCAGTTTGTCGTAATGCCGGTCGAACCCCCAGATCGACACGTTTTTACGACGCGTTCAGTCAGCTGGAGGTTGCGGCAGGCGATTCAACGAGTTCAAGGAACGCTCATCCTAGTTCGAGTCTGTTCATTGTTTCACGTGCGATTTATCGACGGTCAACGAAGCGTGATAGATTTTCTCGAGCCGCGCGGGTTTTGATAGTGATCATCGTGAGCGCACCTTCGAAATCTCCCGCGAGACCGTTGTAATCTTCGGTAAAACAATCGTATAGAATAGATACAGGTGACATGTTTGTCGTATAAGAAAAACAGTGCGAGACAGTGGAAAAATTGTATAAAAAAAAAGAATGGTTGTTCGACGAAAAGGCGAAGTCTTTGTCTACCGAGGTAGTTACAGTGAAACGTGATCAAGTGAAAATAAAAGTCGAGCGAAGGGAGTAAAACCTCTCTCTCCCCCTCTGACTATCTGTCTGTCTCCCTTTCAGTACGTATACGCGGTGGAAAATCTTTTCGAAACGTTTCCATGATTCGACGATAATTCCAGCGGTGGGCGAGGTTGAGCCTCTGGAATATCTGCGCGCTTTATGGCCGACGTAGCCCGTTAAGACTCGACATATTTCATAAGGATTCTCTCTACCCGGAGGGATCGTCGCGTTCCACGAGCCACTTATTCTGGATAAGCAGCCGCACGGTAGAGATTTCCGACTCGTGATGACATTCTATGACGGAAACCGGCGCTCTTCGTCATTGTCGCGTTACGAAATCAACCGATTATTCCTACGACGATACGTCACGATAGATTAAACTGTTCGACGGTGAGAATTCGTTAGAGAAGAGAAATACATAGAAACAACGATATCGTTATATCATTAATCGTCTTATATACATATATATTCTACTCTATGCTCGATCGAATGAAATCGATCGATTCGATATTCTCTTACACGAATCAAAGAATTGCTTGGAGCGTAAAAAAGACGCGGATACGTTGCACCGTGAAGCTGTTGCGAAAGAGGGAATACATTAGTAGGAGCGATGTTAAAATCAGTGACTAATATGTTGATCAATATTGCGATAGGTTTTTGTTTGCAGTGAAAACCTAGCGGTAAAAGGCGTACAAATATCGCACGTAGACGTTTTAATCCTTGATTCGAAGACAAAGAGATCGAACGAACCGAGCGTTTTCTGTGCCGCGGTTAAGTCGATCTGTGTTTTTAAAAACTGATCCTTCGTTACGATCGTTCTGTCCTCCAATTACTAACGACAATTTACTCTTTGAAAAAAGTAAAAATAGCAAATTTAGTTTGGAAAGGGCGACGTCCATTGTTCGCTGGAAAATTGGTAAAACCAAGGAGAATTATGTAGAATTAATCAGTAAGGACAAAGTTCTACTCTGTTCGTTCGTATGGTGTACACGCTGGTATCTATCGAGACTGTGATATAACGAGACACGCGTGCTACGTGTGCTTGGCGACCTTGCGTGGATCTCGAGTGAAACCCAATACAGTGAGAGATGCAAATTGATCGTTAATTATTGTAATTATTTAGAATGTATGTAATCGGTGAGCGTTGCGGCACAGTCGATTAGACGCGATCGAATACCAGTTGAAAACACTTGTCACCGTCTCTGCACAGTCTATGGACAAAATCTGGTAAACGCCTTATCGCCGGGCAATTTCAACGGTTGGCGACAACCTGTGCAATCTCCAATCGCATCGAACGTAAACGCTGGTATCGAACGAAAGAACGGGGGTAGGGGGGAAAAGGATTCTCGACACACGCGGAATTGTCGACGGTCGAGGAACGCGTTATCGATCGCAATCAGTTCCGTCCAGCGATAATTGGACCTCATTGATGACCCACTTAGAGAGCGGGCGAGCAACGCCCAGAAGGAGGGAATTCGTGATTATAAAATTGTAACTCGTCCTTTGGTGATTCCAATCTGAGAATCAACTTGCGTCGAGCAATTGGAGCGGTTCGAGCTGTGGGCTATTTCCACGTGAGAAAACAGGTTACCCGGTGTTATAATAGCTCTATGAACAGCCATTTATTATTACATTAGTCAAGGGAGGGGCAGAAAATTCATCGTTCTATGCACATAGTAGAAAGTCTCCGAAAGAGAGTAATTTACGAAAGAGGTCGAACAATATCGTTGTTCGAGGACAAGCTGAATTAACATAGTCCAATTGTCTCTAGATCCTTGCCTGTACTTAATCGAAAATCCAAAATTCCATGTTGCTAATTAAATATCGTCGAAAATAATTTCCACGAGACGACGTTGGATCGAATTATCACATTCGCGAAACTGTCGAAGGTGTCGATAATTGACAAAGATGTTTTCTTAATCCAGATTACGTGCAACGATGTTCAACTCGATTCCTCCCCCCGCGTCGGTTAAACCAGTTTACACATTCGACGTGCCGCATTTTCTTAAGGACTCCTTTTTGAGATTGCTCTTCATCCAGACTGGTGTCGTTGACACCGCTCTGGGGAATCCCATGGTGGTTCATCGTACGTTTAAGCGACGGTCTTTCCCCGATCAACATCCTGTGACAATTTACCAGCCTAAGTAACGCGGTTCACAATTAATGTATCATCGTGTCCGATAGGCTTGCAGCATGTGGAACAGGTTGGCCGTTGAAACGACCGAATCGTAAGAAATTCCAGCCAATTCGAAGAAATAAGCTTAGTCGTTGGTGCAACGGCTAATGAAACTGACCACGCTTCGTCAGACACAGGTGAATCCGATACGTGTAATTGCTCTTTCCTCGTATTCTCTCAATTCCAACGTAATCGTCCTCCTCTTCGCCGTCGTCGTCCTCTTGCACGTAGATGCAATTCGAGGAATGATACGTACGTGGTGTTTAATGGCGGGGGAATGATTCGTGGTGTTCTAGTGGGACGGTAGATAAAAACGGCTGCATTTACGAGTTCGTCAAGGTCAACGGTTACAACAACCCCCTGTAGAATCGTTTTTTTTTCCCTTCCTCTTCTTTTTTTCTGCCGCCACTTGGCATACTTGCCTGGTCGAGGCAACGGACTCTTCAAGGATCAAAAATTCAAGCTGCCGAGGGGCCACTGCTCTCGACAAGTTTGAGGAGATCCTGAAAGATAAAGGTGAACTTCTCAAATGGTAGCAGCATCTGATGATGATATTTCGAAGTATTACAGGAGCTGTTGCGATTAATTACGTTCCTGGTCTATCGCACATTCCTGTGCAGTGTTTATTTTTTTTTTCTTTTGCTACGTTACGTTCTTAGAAATGTTTAGAAACGGTGGAAAAAGAATCGTTCGAGAAATCCTGGTATGAGGCGTAGAGTCTGAGAAATAGAAATCTAATTTGGTTCTGTAACGTGCAGGCGTTGCAGAATCGAGTGTAATATTTTGTATTTCGCGGAGAAATCGCCGCGTCGATGAAATAATCCTGTGATTAAGACGTGGAGGAAGTGGTTAAGTCGTAAAATGTGGAGACCTTGATACAGAAATATTTTTCCCAACGACGTGATCCTTCCTGGTAACACTTACGATCCTGTCAGTCATTGTTTGACGTACGTTTCTATTCCTGGTAGGACATCCTTTGTAAGTTTACGCTACGATTGGTAGGATAGAGTGAGGAAGTGTAGGCAATATTTTCCTTACGAGCGTATTTAAATATCGACTGATTGTGGAAGCTTGATAACACAGCACGTTGCTAATCGATAAAAATGTACGTACGCCATTACCGTTGTTGGATTTAGATGGTTTATTACTTGTGATGACCGTGTATCGGCGAGCGACACGTTCAAGGAAGCGGAGATACCGATAATCGATCGAACCGGCATTAATAATTTTCAAGGATTCAGGAACGATGTGTTTGGATTAAGATCGAGCGAAGCTCGCGTTGGAAAACGGTGCTTGAAAGAGTCCTTTCGAAATGTAGAAAAAGTTGGTAATTATGTTCGACGCCTGTAACGATCTCTGGGAGACCTTCGACGCGTTTTCGTTCCGATTTGCGTTATCGTTAGAAAAAAATATTTGTTATTCGGACAAGGTTGTTAAGATTCCTAATTTTCAAATCTTTCCGTTTTTATAATTTTACAATTTTTACGGTATTCAAATATTCCACGTCGGCAACGATCTCCAATAGTTCCGGTTTGCGTTATCGCTAGAAAATGTACCGTAAAGAAATATTATTCGAATGACATTGTTAAAATTCTCAATTTTGACATTTTTCCATTATCGCAATTTCACAATTTTTATGATACTGAAAAGATTAACACATGCAACGATCTTCAACTCGTTACGATAATATCGCAGAAGAAAAATATTTGCTATTCGACTGAAATTGAGAAAATTCTTAATTTCGAAATTTTCCACTTTTCATTAAAAATTCAGCAATCGATGCGCCAATTACACGCTCACGATTTTACACAAGTGCACAGTTGTTATCGATCGTCTTCGTCACGTATCAGAATCTCCACTATTCGTCCTGGATGCACAGGATTGAAACTTTCACCGATAGTATCGTGGACCGATTGTATACCCGAAGAATAGATTTGTCCAAATAGATGAGCAATGTGCAGATAAGCATCCATTTATGGAAGATCAAGCGCCTAACCGGGATAGGAGAATTCAAGGTCTGCCAGGGGCCTGTTCGTACAGCTGCAGGACAGGTCTGCCCACATCCATGACCAGGCTGTCTTGAAATCACGTGTGTCCACTCAGGAAAAAAAGGAAAGAGAAAATATCGCGATAATGGGTAGCCGTGGTGTGTATTATCCTTATCGATCGTAACGAGGAAATAAATCAGTTACGTAACTCCGTCGGTTGTTACCGATCCTCAGATGCGACGTCGATTTCGTTTCTAGCACCGATCCTATATCTTCGTGTGCTTACTTTTTCTCTCCTTTGGTTTTTTTAATTCGACTATTTCTTTAAAACGCGCCGGTTTGAATGAAAATTTCAATATCAACTTTAATGCCCTTAAAAGTAAGCCACGCGTTTACATTGCACTCGTTTCTTCCCTCCTTCGTCTTATGGCGCAATTAGCAAAGTAAATAAAACGTAACTTTTAATTAAGTAATTACCATACGAATGGAAATAGCAATAATTGTGTAACTCTCAATGAGGACACACGAACGCTAGTAAGTATCAGTGTGTAAATTAATGCAATAATTTCTACACTAACGTGTTTAAATCGGTGATCAAACTCTGTAAAAGTGTATGGCGAAGGAAAGTAGCTCGAAACAGTGTACAGTTTTCCATCGAGATTTTTTAATCGTTTATTTATTATACATAGATGTATATTTCTTTCTAATAATACTCTTCGAGAAGCGGAACAGTGAAAGATCACCTCGATCGATATTTTTACCATAAGTGTTCCGCTTAGTTTTTACATCGAATCCCGTAAATCATACGACAAATCTCTCACTCTATCGAGGTGCTCTGGCACAGAAAATCTATACTGTCGATCGAAAGTTTAGAATCGTTACACGTACCGAGAAATTAAAAGGAAAAATTAACGATCTGAAATTATTTACAGCGAAATGAAAATTTAAGAAGCTTATTAAATACCCTGAAACTAATAAATTGGAAAAATGATAAGAATGTCGCAGGAAAATATTTAAATATTTAAAACTTACGAATACACTGAAACTAACAAATTAGAAAATGTAATAAGAATATCACAGGAAAAATTCCATAAGAAAAAAGCCTTTCAGATAAATCGTTATCAGTGTGAAAATGCCGAGAAGGCATTAGTATTGCACTGTTATGCAAGCAATTTGAAACTTTTCAGCCGATTATGCATATGCCATTTCCACAAACGCGTTGTTCATTTCACGCTTGAAACCGTGTTCTCGAAACAACGAGCCGATTCGTTTCGATTGCAGGCGTCAGTGAATCAAATGGAACCTTAAGGAAGCGATTAGCCGCTATTTTTCGATACGGACGTCAACGTTGGTTCTCGATGGGACTTCCTGTATCACGTTTCCACGAAACCGACCTTAACGCGTTCGTAAAGTGGCTAGGTTTGCGTAGCATCTCGTTGCTTCTTATCCAGGTGAATTTTCAATAGGACCTCGAGTTATCGGCGATAAATGAAATGTATCGTTGCTCCACCGTGAACCGGAACAGGAAACTTCGTTGAAGCGTGCAGCCGCGAAGTCGATTGGAAAAAAGAGACATCGAATAACGAGGTTCGTTAACTGTTGTCCTTCGGAATACACACCGCTCGAGTAACATTAATTCTACAATCCTACTTACCATAATTAGCACTTTTTTTCGCCTCTTCAAATGTAAATAGTAGAACTATAAATCAACCGAAGCTGGACCAAAGTAGCAATTTCATCTGGTGACGAGATTTAAATAGATCTTCGTTGTTCAAACGCAGTTCGAAGTTTTTTCTTTAGCGTGCAATTAGATATCGGTGGAAATATTAATCGGTTATTCTGTTTTCATTCTTGTGAATATCAATCAGATGTATTTTGTGTTTATGATCGTTATGAGGTAAAGAAATTATCACGTTCTACGTATCGATCGTTGTAATGGGGAATTAATTGGTTTTTCTCGTAACTACGTACACCTGGATGGATCAAGAAACAATCTTACAAATTTCTGTAGAAATTGTTGAAAAGTATTATTGAAATAATTATTAAGAAATATTTCTTCAAATATTATGGAAAAATAATAAATTTTATTATCTTCGAAATAAATTATTTTTTAATAATTCTGT
>NW_017100202.1:183568-196363 GCF_001263275.1 Habropoda laboriosa | reverse complement strand
AATAATAAAATTTCTAATTTTTTCAATAATATTTAAATTAAATTATTAAGAAATAAATTTCTTTTTAATTATTCAAGAATAATTTCTCGTCAGTTGTGTCGTCTAATAAAGGATACAGCAATACGATGTAAAAATAAAAAACTAAATATCCCACAATAGCATATTGCTGTACCTAAAGTATAAACCTTGTGTCATTACCTCGAACAGAAAAGACCGATTAATTTGTCGAACAGGTGAGCAAATCCTTGCTGCAGTCCATTTAAAATATATCGATTTTGAAGAAAAGTAGCACTGATTAAACTGCAAATCACCCTTCAACATCGATGGCCACTTTCTGTCTACGTGATCGGATCTAGGTCCTTTAACTTCGATGTCCCGGTATCAAGCGTTCTCTTCCTGGAAGTAACGAGCTAAATGAGTTAGTCATAAAATACGTGACACGACCGATCGTCGCGGTCTCTCGTAGCTGTTAACGTAAGAAAAAGAGAAACAAAACATCTCCGATCATTCGAGAAACATTCTCGATTTACAGGCATAATCGAGCCCCTGACGCGCCTCTTTTAATCACCAACTGTTCCTTCCGGTGTCGACTCGTCACAGGTGATTGTCACTCGGGTTAATTAATTAACGAGACTTTGTTACGATTTGTCACGCTGGATATGTATCACCGAAAAAAGTGACGTCTGTATCGTAAAAGTATCACCGTGCAGAAAAAGAGCTAACTTCCGCATGGCCACATGATTCGAATTAATTAGCAAACGTGGCAGAGCTTAATTATGCAACGTGATCTACATGAACACACACGATGTCTTTGATACAGAATCTTCCGTTGCTGGATGTACTTTATTTGCAAACAACATCACGATCGATGTTTTGCATAAAACTTTATTATGGGACGATTATCCATTGCGTAACTGTGTGTAGTTCTAATGTATGTGTGTGAATCAAGCTAACGTTAAATATCGATAAGGTTAATCGTGATAGAGAACCGTTGAAAACAGTAGATCGAGAGATTAAAACGATCAACTGTTCGAGAATGTTGAAAATACATTTTGTTCCGTTTTCGTTCGATACATATTAAATTGGCTCGATTAACGAACGTTCGTTAAGCCACGTTAATTATCGCGTTTACACCGACAGAAAGATGAATTCGATCGTCCGTTTTCTTTCAAGTATCTGATCGTGTCAATGCACACCGTTGAATAGAAACGCTTCACTGTCGAGTCGATCAAGATAACGAAATGGATTTCTAAAAGCCACACCAAGTTCTCGTCCTCAAAGGAGGACAAAACCGCAATTGTAAAAACGCCACCGGTTACCCAACAATGGAAATACCTGGAACGTGTTCTCGTCTCGATTAATTAGCTGTATGTCTCTCCCGAGATGATTCAACGGGGAGAAAGATGAAAAAGGATGCACGCGTGCAATTGCGCAATCGACGATCGTTTGCGTCTTTTCGACACAATTTCAGAATCCCGCGGTAAGGTGGAAATGAAGTTTCATTAAGGCACTCTGTGATTCCTGAAGATCGTTTCTAGTTGGTTTACATAACCTTCGTTGAGAAACAGGCTCGTGATAAAACAGATCGAGGGAAAAAAGAGAAGATTTTTAACTGAATCATTATCGTGTATCGCGATTGCGTGGATCGAACACGGTTGGTTATAATTCGCGGAATGTTTTGAAAAATGTAGCAAGTCTGAGTATGAAAAATGAAGGAAAAGAAAAATCGATAGAAACGATCGAGAAGTTACACCATGTTTAATAAATTTCAAGTACATTTCTCATTCGAAGAATGTATATGGTTAGAGGAACGGACAGGGTATCTTAGAATTAGAAACGAACAGAGAATTGTTTAAGAATAATCTTAAAATTGTGTCACAATTTTCGAAAAAAATTATTTTAAAATCGTGTGAAAATTGTCAAGATTTACTACCATCGATGCGATAATGAAAACTCACGCGTTACATAAAAAATCATTCCGCAACTATGAATCAGTATCAAGAATCTTAGCAGGGATTCCTGTTCTGGTTCACAGAATTACAAAAAACCTGCTCCTTCGAACGTAACATCTGACGTTCTTTTATTTTTCTATAAAAATCTTCGGTAGGACCTCTCATATTCGGCGTTCTTCGGTGAATCTAGTCGTGTGACTGTTACCGAATCGTTTAGACAAGGTTCTCTTCCTGCTGGACACCGACTCGTCAGCGACGAATCTGTTCGTCACGTTAGGAAACGCTATGTAAGAGGTCTCGTTTCTCGAATTATTCAGCGATCTCGAGTGATCGGAGACGTGGATAGAAGGAGCGACAGGATTGCTCCTTTCCGACACCTCCTGCGATTTGAACAGCTTAGAAATCGGCGAAATCTCGAATATTTCCGGCAGATTTTTGTACAATTTCTTCAACGGACACTCGAAGAAAGAAGTGTCGCTCGTTTGAAGGTTTTCGTTTGTGTTCCTCGGACGATGGAACTTGATGGAAATTATAGAAGCTTCCTCTGTGGTGACGATGGAAGCTGTCCGAGTGCTGCCTTCGCTAGCTTCGAACAGATCCAAAAATTGTGCCTGGTTCATCGCCAGACCTCTAATACTGACGTCACAGAGCAACTTCCCGTCGACGGATTGATCGTTGATCAGCGACGCGACTTCTTGCAAGGTTCCCGTGTTTGGGTAAGGAGAATCATTTCGCGTCGAATGTGTTTCGACATTATTGTGCAAGCTCCCGCGTTTCGCGACGGTTTCGTCATTTTGCGCTCTCGCGTTCGCACTTATCCTCGTCGAGGTCGATGCATCGACGAGCCGACTTTTTTGGAGCATGGCTGAATACTGCAGAGGTGAGTATGGCTTCAAAGTTCTCGCTGGAACGTTCAGTCTTTCAGTATTGTCCGTTTCTGTGCCTTTGAACAACGTTGGTTGCTCGGAACTGTAAATTTCAGTTAAACAAAATTTCATTTTTACGGTAAATTTTGAGAATGGTATTTTTCATAGGTTCAGATCGAAGAGAAAATGATTGTTACAACCTTGAGCTAATTAACGCTTTCTTCAGGTTCTTCCATTTCTTCCCGAATCCAGATGACAGTTTCCTGGCTTTTTCAGGTTTGAGATGGTTCTGACTGGAACCATTCCGCGAAGAATTGCCGTAATCGCAACGGAAAGGCTCGAAGGCCTGGCTCGATGCACAATTTACAGGATTCCCCTCGATCTGAGCCTGTACCACTTTCGTGGTTCCACCCACCTCCGAAGAGGAATTCGTGATATTCTCTAGCTGGCCTGTTAGCGCGGAGGACCAGATTCGCTTCTTCACTCTGCAACATTTAACTGCACTCGATAAAAAAAAACTCGGCCTATATTTTGAACTTTGCGAAATTTTTCCTTGTCCGTGTAAAAAAGTGCAGTTTGTCGTGGCAGTTTTTGAGAATGTTTCTCGTCGTGATTTTGCGTTAATATCGTGAAATTAAAAATTGCACTCTTTATTATACCTTATTTTGAATAAATAATACTTTGAAATTTCCCTCTTTTTTTTTAAATATCATTGTCTATAGTAATATTTATACTGAAATTCTAAGATCTTCTAAAACTTGAAATTGCAAAATTCGTGAGAATCGCAATGGGTGCCAAAGTCGTAAGAATGTCGTTGAAAGTAATATCTCCGAATTGATCTTTATCCACGTTCCACTCACCGCCAAAACTACTCCCCTCGTTAACAAATGTCAGAAGATTTATCGTTAACGAAACGTGACTGGCTGTAAATTAATAAATTCCCTTAACGAGCAAAGCGATACCTGACTCGATTACGGGGTGGCTTTACGGGAACAATCCGCGCCTCTTCCGAAGAAACCGGTCCTGCTTCTCGTGCAACCTGTTCCATTTCCTTAGCTCCCGTCGAATCGGTAGAATTCTGTTTGCAATCCGGCGTGTTCGAGATAGTTTCGTTCGAGGACTGGTCTCGATGGGGTTGCGATATCTTAATGTAAACCAGAGACGATTCACTCTCTAACGACTTGCTTTTATCTAAAAAATTCGACCATTTTTTTTTTTCACGTCCAACCAATTACACGTTCCTCGAACCAACGAATTAATACTTTCTACATTCTTTTCACGTTGACTTACTTTTTCGAAAACATACCTAAATGACGCGGTATCGAAAGTGACTGAATTGAGTCACTAACAAATTTAGCCAAAGAATTAGATAGATAACTTGAAATTTTCAATTTTAATAATTTTAATAATTTTAATAATTTCAATAACTTTTGTATAAAAATTCTAAATAACACCTAATAATTTTTATTACTTCGTAATTCTTAATTTGATTGCACTCAAACACTATAATTCGACGAGTATCGCCATGCATACTGACCCTGCACTTCGCTCGATTTCTTCCGATAACAAAGCGGTCCGATGCAGGCCGCCATTGCACCCAATACAAACGCTGCTCCATAAATTACAATCATTATAGTCAGAAGCTATCTGCTACGTCAAACTAAACTACCAAAATCGTACATAGACTAAGACGTGAATGACACGTCGTTACAGATTCACGATAAGAATGGGGGAAAAGAGGTAAGGGAAGAGAGAAATGTCGGATTGATAAATATTATGAAATACATTTTCGCGTACCGACGATTCGTCGTCGAGTGTAGAACGAAGAATCGAACGAAATTTACATTTACAAGGAAACGCGCCATTTTCGAAATTGCAATTACCATAAAAATCGTAATTGTGTAATAATTAGGCGTTAACGCGAAAAAATTCTCGGCAAATCTGAATGAACAATTGGAGGATCGTTAACGACATAAAATCCGTTTCTAATTAACGACAATCACGGCGATTATGCAATACGCGACGCGTGATACTTGAGCGGAGAGAAATGAATGGAATTTCGAGTGCAAAAAATCACTTGTTGTTTTTTCAGTCTCGATGGAATTGCTGGAATACTCCCATCGCAACATTGTCGTTAAATGGTGTTTTAATACATGCGATTATGCAATACGCGACGCGTGATACTTGAGCGGAGAGAAATGAATGGAATTTCGAGTGCAAAAAGTCACTTGTTGTTTTTTTCAGTCTCGATGGAATTGCTGGAATACTCCCATCGCAACATTGTCGTTAAATGGTGTTTTAATACACGATCTTCGGCTGTATGAAGTATCACCCGTACCTTTTGATTGAACGAAGTTCCATGCGACACACTTGGTAACATAAAAATCGCATACTTGGTTTGAACGAACTATTCTTTATCAACACACCTCGTGATTTAAATGCCTCAAGTGTCGCTTATGCTGGTAATTTTGCCGTACATGCCGTTACGCGACGCCAGGCTTAGCATTTACTTTGATTAATAAATTACGTTCAAGGATATTGTTGAAACAGCGCGATTACATTGTCGTACGTCGACGAAAAAGAATAAAGAAAGGAAATCATAGTACAGTAGGACTGCAGGTAGAAAAGGATACAAATTCCGAATTTGCAATTTTGGGTTAATTAAATTTGGCCCGAAAAGCGATGTCCGTGGGATTTAATTTGTATTATATTTCCTGCGTTATAAGAGGTCCTACTATACGGTATTTAATGGGGGAAGTGTAGAATCATTTATATCCAGAATGCGCAATAATAAGGGAAATCACGAGATTTCCCTTGTTTCATCGGGAAAATCGCGCGGAAATAAAGAGTTCTCGTTTCGTTGAAGCGGGGGTCGAGGTTGTAACCGAACAAGTTTCTCTCCCATCAGAAAATTTTCGTCGGTTGAATTTTCTCTTTGTGTTTACGATTCGGTGCCGGATAATGCGTTGTATTAGCCTACTGACGGGAAATTAGCACGTGGCGCGATAATTAACACAATCGGTGGTGTAAAAACTTCTTTATCACGGCGGGTATCGAAAAGGTTGGCGAACTTCGCTTTCGAAGCGCGGTCTAACGTGCTGGAAAGCGAGCAGGATTTTCATTTCCGTTGAAATTGAACGCTGGTGGCGTATTCGACGGAGGAATATCGAAGGGGGAGAAAAATTGGGAAAAGGAAGGAATTAAGGAGGATGAAGAGTTGATTATGTCGTGTTATTCGGAAATCGGTGAACGCCGCGAAATGGAGATTTATGCGTCGTCCGTGTTTTTGTGTTTTGTTCGAATCTCTGTAGGACAAAATAAAGATACTTTTTTATTACATCCAGATATCCCCCGGTTATTTCGTGTTTTATTCGTGTTACACAATCCTTGTTGGACTCATTTTAAAGAGTTTGACATACTTTTTCAGCGGCCGTAAAAGTTGCGCAATTCTTTGAAAATGTGGCTTATTAAATCGACGGAATTGTACGTATTGCTGTATTGATATTTTGCAATTGATTAATGAGCAAAGATGCGTGTAAAGTACGAAGTCTTGGCTCGTTTAACTTCATTGCTACTATTACACACACAGAGAACCGCCCGTGTAAACCTGTATTTAATACATTTTCTTTATTTGTAGTTGTCATTGACACATTTGTATTATATTTCAGTTATAGCCGTTAAATTTCTCGCGATATTACACATACATTGCGAAATAGCGTTCCCTTTCTTATCCGAAATCTGCAGAATGTCGGTCAGTATGCAAATTTGCGTCTCATTTTTAAGGCATTATAAAGAAAAGTTGCGATAAGTGTGCACAGAAAATAGGTTGAGTGATAAGATATGAGATAAAGTTCCTGCGACAGATTGAAGTGTCATTATGAAGGATTTAAAGCAGCGTTTGAGGAATCGACGAGATTATACTGATTTTAAGGTGTTCGTGATGCACCTAATACCTGTGGAAGATTCAGGCTTTCTAGAGTAAAGAGTCCTTGGCTTATACACTCCACGCCTACATCCGCGCCAGAACTATCAACAAGGATAATGTATCCTGCACATTTATCCTGTCCACCTGTTTGCATTTTGCAAAGTTTAATTTTCGGATTTTCCAATTTTAAAATTTTCTAATTTTAGGATTCTCCAATTATAGAATTTTCCAGTTTTCAGATTTTCCAATTTTCGGATTTTCCAATTTTAGGATTATTCAATTTTCCAATTTTTCAATTCTCTAATTTTAGGATTTCCAATTTTTATATTCTCTAATTTTAGGATTTTCAAATTTTCAAATTTCAAAGTTAATACCGCACATACATATATTTTTCTATTTCATTCAACACAAATTTCTTCCCGCCGTATAATTATCGCGATAGCCGAGCGTTTTCCCCGCGAACTGCGTGTTATTTACGAACGCGATTCGTTATTAAGAGAAAGCAGAATGTCCGAGGCAGTCCATCAGCCGGCATCGATGAATCATTGAACATCTTAATCTGATTACGATATTCCGCGAGCTTTCGAGTTACACGGAACAAAGCCACGCGATTGCTCGAATCCTTGCATAATCGCTCTATAGACATGCACGCTAATAGGAAAGAACAATAAGAAAAATGACGATAATCGACGCGAAACATCGACGTTGAAATACTCACGATTAATTTTCTTCCACAGTACACGCGTTTATAATCTGTTAGCCTATCGTTCTAGCCGTTCACGATGATTGCAATCAGCGAAACAAAACGGTAAAAATTATAGAAATCGTAGAATGTGGTTCGAGCCGTTCATAAGGGTAAAGAATCTAAAAAGAAGCGATTAATTATGCTAACCGCGAACGGATACTTAACTATTCAAATAGCACAGAGAAATAGTGTACAGGTATAATGAGTTAAGATCATATCTCACGAGTTAATTTGCGTGCCTTCCGTCACGTGTTTCAAGGTACGGAACACTTGCCGTCACGTATGTACATACATCGATGGAACTAAATCATTGGATCTTCTAGTTAATTGCATGGTATATATGACAGCACCAAAGGAACGTAAACTTTATTCTCGTATGCATGATATTATTCTAAATGATTGTACACGTACTTACACATGCCTCAAATTTCAATTTCAAACGATCTGAAACATTCGTGAATAATGGGACTACATAGTTGGTATAATTGAATCGAATATCTTTCGAATGTAAAGAATGGCATTCATAAAAAAAGAAATCGAAAGGTAATAATTGTTCCATAAGTAACTCCAATAATTTTAATCTGCAACTAAATCTTATTAAATACAGCTTATCAAACAGATCGTACATTATTATTATTAATTTATTATTACGTGTTTCAATGATCAGTCCTTATCTAAATACTCGTTCCTCGATCCTGAATGGTCGTTTTTATCGCACCGTTTACATAATCATCGGCCTCGGCGTTTCACAGCGTATATTACAACTATCCCCATACGCTCCCCCGTGGGAGGATCTATATATCTAAATTCCTATGATAAACAGACAGCCTAATTAATTATTAATTATTATATCAAGGATCGCCATGCACGGATGGGTCCCATGCTTGTTGGATACCTCACAACAAGCCATGCTGAATGTCCTTGCGTCGGTATTAAAGCACACATTGCTTTATCACATATTTCTAATCGACACTTATTTCACTTATTTCATCCGTTACACTAGATTTGTTTACTACGTTTATTTTATTCGTACATCGTACACAGCTGTTGCTCGTAGTTTCAACATTGTAGACAATGCTTTCCCCCCTCTTCTATCGGTGTTTGGCCTCCACTTTTGCCCGAGGTTGAACACGGACTGTTCAAAGAAACGATATAGAACAAGGGCAGTATGATTACGACACAAAGTTCTCTTCGTTCCTCCAAATCTTTACGATATTGCTAGAAAACTCAAAGAAAAACCATTTTTCCACGGCCATTTCCTTCTAATCGTTCTTGGCAACTCACTCACGCTCGCTCGAACCAGTCATCCACTTTGTCAACTTGCATCGTGATCAGCATAATTCGTTAAATCGTTGAAAAAGCAAAAAAAAAAAAAACAGGGTAGAGAATTAGAACGTTTTACGTACTGTACGCTCTCGGAGTTGAACGGCACTGTGAGCGATTTTAGAATTACTGTTCGTAATGAGCGGGAGTCGACCGATAAAGTCGTCATTACTCATATTGCAGCGACGTGAAACCGACGTAAAAATTATACTATACTAGACCACACCTGCGATGCAAGGCTAGATTTTTATCTCGTTCGCCAGTATGCCAATAGGTGGGACTTATTTCGCCACGTTCAACACGTTTTTACGTGTTTTCTTTCTTATCGATCGTTTCGATGACCATCCGAAAATTGCTTCACTTACTAACTACGTACATGAAAATAATTATTTTAACTTCGATTTTTTACTATTAAAGCTAACAATGTCAATCGTGCTACTAATTTCATTCGGTATTGTGAGTAGTGACAGTCATCGTGTTAATTGTTAACTGTATGAATCATCGTACAAAGGTTATAATGTGTATCGATCGTTAATTGTTAAGCACTCTTACATTATGTGCCACTGTTCTCTCAACCCTCTCACATACAACAGGGTTATGGTTTTAACGATATCCATCATGAACCCGTCGTTCTTCCCAGTGAAGTTCTCTCACGTGCTAGTAATTTATTATCCTCGATTTCATTCTGCGTTTAGACGCGTGACCAACGAACGTATTCACGATACATATTCCTGCGACACAGTGTAGAACAACGAAAGTGCCTCTCGTTCAATGACAATTCCACTTTAATAAGGAGGCAAGGTTGTATTTGATCAGGTAATATGGAATCGACAACAGGTGCCATTAATGTTGTACGATAAACGGTAAACTTGTGACGAAGAATGAAAAATTGTTGAAACAAGAATTTCTATCTCGTTTATCTCCATTTATTTTCCCATAACCTAAAACGTTTCACGGTGATATTTATCGAGCCACAAGACGACAGGGCTTAACGTCTCTGGCATCTCTCTTATAAAATTTTGTTCATTCTTTCTCATCCCTTTTTCCAAGATCTCGAATTACTTTCTGGTCACGTGGCCAACCCACTTTTCGAGCACTTATGCGTTACGTGAGTTAGTCTGTTCCGAAGTGGACAATGCAGGTATGCATAAATCTTTGTTTGGTGTTGACATACGAAAAACGTTAAATTCCTTGTAAAAGAATAAAAATGTATTTATTGTAAAATAAAATATTCATCGGTGATTGTATTGCTGTAGTATATAATCAGTTAGCAACATTCTGAAATTATCACGCTTTTTTGCGTCCGAAGAAAAATTAACTACATATGTATCAAGGACGAATAACATCATTATGCACATTTACTACACCTGGAATCGCATTATATCAAGATAATATATAGGTAAGTATGTATGTATGTAGTTCAAAAATTTGCTACCATTTACGATACAATCGTGCCAGATTCACGATCCATTAAACGGTTGTTAGAATTCCAGGATATTTTCCTATTTGTTTAATATAAAATCGCAATAATAGGGTAGGAAAAAATTAATATATGCAAAGGAACAGGTGGAGATCGTACCTTCGGTAATTATCGGCTCACGATCACGTGAATCGTGCACACCCATTGGCGTGTCGCGATTTTTTCTCCACGTATTAACAATTCAAATAAGATTGCCACAATATCACGTACCGGAGGCCTGCCTGCCTGGTGACCAATAAGATCATCGACTGTTAGAGAGAAAAATCATTGGCTGAGTGCGTGTTAACTGTCCACTACGAAGGAATTATGGCTTCAGATGACGTTTGTTAGGAAATGCATATCACAAGCGAGCGCACCAGAAGGAAATACACACAGTGTGTTTCGTTTAACTGCAAACGCCGGAATATCTCGTAGATCGTTGACGATATAAAGAAATTATTATTATGAGAGTTCTTTGATATGTGGGACACCGTTGAACTCGTCTTAAAAAACGCTATCGCATTACGAGTAAAGATGTATAGTGTTATATCTAAAAAAATTTAAGTTAACCTTGAAATCTCCCCTATAATTTCATATACAGAAAAAATTATTTATACCACACAACGTTCCCCTTCATACCAAACAATTTTCGTAACAATATTTTCACATCTTCAACGCTCTACGAGGTATTTCTGCGTTTCCAGTTGAACGAAACACACTGTATGTATGCAAGGATTATGTACCGCTTGTTCAACATAGTATCGATTCGTGAGAGATCGCGTAATTACCGTTGTACATGAAGGAAAAGGTAATCCAAGGGTAAGTACAAGAACCATCCCTCCCGGAAAGTCTCGGGAACGATATCGAAACAGTAAGCGGAATGGAAGAAAGATAAGAGGATTTTCTTCAGGATTTATTTTATTTCTGTCTTTGTGTAATTAAATTCTTTCGGTATGGAATTCATTACATGTACATATATTTGTAGGTGAGGAGAAAGATCACGTAGTTTTTAGGTTAGGTTTCATTTAATATTCGACGGTATAAATGTTACTTAAAAAGTTCAATAATGTTTTAATTAAAAATAATTATGCATGGCGAGCTCGATAATATTTCTAACGGTGATGAAATTTTTTGACACGACAAAAAAATGATTGAAAAACGGAACATTCACTTTATTAGCGTAACATATGTTATACAAAATATTAAATATACTGTTTATTGTTAAGTGAACTATGTATCAATTACAAAAGAAATTTTTTTCGTCTGAAATAGTAATATAATCGAGTAATATACAAAAAAAGAAGGTAGTTATAAAAAAGAAATGAAAAAGTATAAAATAACTTGATTACGCTTAATCAAATACGGAAAAGCCTTGAAGAAACAATACAGTTCATACCTCAGGGCAATATAGAAAAAAAATTCTGCATTTTTTGATATACTAATACTGAAACTATGTATTCGTAAGATAATTTACAATTGTATTACATTAGAAAAGGCATTTTAAATAAAAAGAAACTACTTTTCAAATTTCGGTTGCATTGTACCATGAATTACGCCCCACTCTGCATACACCGAAATTAGAAAGCACCTAATACGCCATCTGATAGCTTCCTAGGTAACCATTTCAGCTGGAAACATCAGTATAAATTACGGCATTATATTTCTTGATAGCAGTTCATATCCATAGACGAGGTACAGAAAATATTTTAAAGGTTGATTAAAAATCTGTACAAATTTATGCTACCGTTTTCTCTTGATGTAAATTCCATCGATAAAATATTGAGTGTTAGTATTGACAGAGGGCGACACTAACGTCAGAAAATAATTCGAATAGTTTCAAACTGACAATTCCACACAACCTTGTGTTTTCTATAGTTGAATGTCACTTTTTGTAGTTTTTTGAAATTTCATATATACAAGGTATTATTGGTACTGTCATAACATACGTTCTATCGATTGAAAGTTTTAAGTTAACTGAACACAGAGAATTATTAATAGAAGATGCAGAAGGATCATTCGGACACACCAAAATCAAGACGAACTACACGGTAGAAAAAATGAAATGCTTCGCAGTTTTTCATATAGTGACTTTTATACATTTTTAGTGTTCGCAATGCTTCTACGCCAGAATTAGTAAAACGGAACTTAGCAGATAGTACATTAAATATTCATGCAAGCAGTTCTCACCACAGACAAACAATGGCAGCATCTGACTTTACTTTACCACAAAGTAAAGCATCTCTTTCTGTTTCTTACTAACATAAAGCTCTAAGAATTACAATATTAAATCGTTTAATAATTTAGGTTTCACGAAGAACAGAAATACAAAGAATCATATACCAATGCTTTCTACACAAACATCATTGGATGGAATACTTGACTCAGATTCAGATGATATAGAGCTAAAACTTCTTTATGATGAATATTTGCAAAACATTATGACAGAAATAATCTTGAAAAAGAAGGCAGAGGAGAAAGAAAAATTATGTATATCTCAATTGGCAACCATAGCTAAGGAATGTGAG
>NW_017100202.1:181077-183328 GCF_001263275.1 Habropoda laboriosa | reverse complement strand
ACTAAGATACAAAATGAGATTGATTCACAAATTATAGATGTAAATAATTGTACTAGTAAGTAGTATCTGCAAATCATTGTTGAAGGTATCATGCGATAAGTAACATGTTTTTCTAATATTTAACTTCTATTTAATCACAGAAGGTGAAGATTTTAAAACATTGGAAAATATTCTATCCCAGTTACATAGTCTTTTACGACCTCTAGATGTACTTCATTGCAATAATATAATTCTTCCTGATACACCTGAAGAATGGAAAGAAACAAGCAAACTCTTAAAATCATGTTCAGAGACATTAAAGTCTATTATGGATTCGATTGGAACAAAAAAGGAATCATATAAAACTGTTAATAATGGTATTAACGAGTTTGTCAGTACTGCTAATGATATTGAAGATCACCAAAAAAGGTATAGAATTGCAAGTACTGTTTCTTAGTAATTATATAATATGTTATTATTTTATCGTTTTGTTTGCAGGCTAGAAAAGGAACTTCGCAATTTACAAATTCTTGTGTTAAAAACAGCATCCTTGTCTCTAATGCAAAGTCATAATTGATAGGCATCGAATCATGTGTAACATTGTAATATTAAGTGACTTGTTTAAAGTATTTTAATACCATTAACAATGAATTGCTCATCGTTATTTTTATGTAAAGATTAAATGTTTATGTTTGCTATTTGAAAAAAAATAATCATCAAGTATCGTGGTTGTATGTTTACAAATCCTTTAAGTTTGAACAAATTAGTGACTATGAGTCATAGTCTATGACCATAGACGAGGTCAGCTGTGCCTACACTTTGTCCGCGGTTGTGTACGTTTTAACGTAGAATGGCTCGCATACGAACTAGAAAGCACCTAATACGCCATCTGATGGAATCCTAGATAACCATTTAAGTTGAAAACATCAGTATAAATTGCAGCATTACAGTGCTCATATTTATTGGATTATGTTTATACGTATTTCTTGATATCATTCCAGATTAAATGCAATTTGCCATTGCAAATATTCTATTTGTAGTATTCCGTGCTGTTCGTAAATGATTCTTTAAATGTTTTGCTGTTATTAAATATAATTTACATCTTTTTCCTGATATTTTGTTTGTTTATTTATGAAATTCTCTTGTGAAATATTTAAAATTTGAAATATATTATAATTATAAAGCAATTTTCATCGCATCTATACTCTGCGGGTAATATTGCACTTATCTGTGTTGCACTTCTTTATCGGTATATGGATAATTTTTTATTACTTTACCTTGATTATTCCAAGAATATATCGTATGGTTAACTAAAAGTACCCAATTGTACAAGCAATATATTATTTTGAACAGATTCTTACAAACATAACGCATAGATATGTTATTATAATCTTTTTATGAAAAATAAAGTAAAAGTATTTTAATTGAACAATTTATATATTAAAATGAACATAATAATTCATAGGGGAATATATAAAGTATACTGTTTTTCAAGTACTTTAAACCATAAATTTAAAGATACATATTTTTATGTGTCTCTTAAGTCGTTTTGTAGATATAGTCGTATGTGGGCGCCATGATAGTCAATATTTGGAACGCACAGTGAGTATACCCACCTTGTATTGCTGTATACTTCATGGAATCACAGTGCCTGAGCAGTCGGGACAACAGGAAATATGGCGGCATTGCGCCGAGTACGAAGGTGAATTTGTATAAACCACGTTTGTTTGTGACGATCGTTCGATCAAGCGGAAAAGACAACATTGTAATGAGAGTGTGCAATGCTGTGTGATAACATGTGTAGTGTTTTGTGACGAAAATAACAGCCCATCGCGGCTGAATCGGATTTTTTGGCGTTGGATTGTCGTCACACGAGACGCATAATTGGCAGTGCCCTCGAGGTGGCAGGTACGCAATTCATAAAAACACCCTTAAAAACATTCAAATTTTATTCCAGAAGTCCTCTCTACGTTATTGACGAATAGGATCATTACGAAATTTCTCGTATTAATTGTAAACTGTGTTGTTGAGCAGTGCTTAT
Organism: Habropoda laboriosa; assembly: GCF_001263275.1. Classification (NCBI taxonomy): domain Eukaryota; kingdom Metazoa; phylum Arthropoda; class Insecta; order Hymenoptera; family Apidae; genus Habropoda; species Habropoda laboriosa. The sequence goes on along the minus strand of NW_017100202.1, from coordinate 181,308 downwards.
ATTATTATCTTATAACAGTGAATCGTTTACGACCTGAATCGGGTGTGTTCCCTGTTGTCATCAATAGGACATTGACTCTTAGGATGTTGCCCTCTTTCGACCTTCCCCTTTAACTGGCCAGGGTTAAAGTAAAATATAGTACAATTATTTTAATTTTTTGCTATAGTACATTAACGTGGATGTTACACGTAACTGTTTACGACATCTCATCGAATAGGATGATAAAATCAT
>NW_017100202.1:151659-181023 GCF_001263275.1 Habropoda laboriosa | reverse complement strand
AAAACTTTAGATAATCAGATAACAGCCGAATCGAACTTTGTATTTTCAATACTAGTAACCAACATTTCTCATACGTAAACAGTGTGATCAATCATATGCTATTGACCTAAGTTAAAACGTTTGCCGTTGGTTAGCTATTTAAAGCGACTGCTCTGGCAATGGCCGTGAATATGTGTTTCGCCTTTTGTTCGAGTCTGAAATTAGTTGACGTTCGATTGATAGCGTGTAAATATTATATTCAACGTTACGTCCATTAACATTGTCGTTTATAATGAATGAAGTACGGTCCAATGACACTTTGCAATTAGGAATTATGAAATGACCTTCACATTCTATTCTGTACGATGCTTATCGAAATGTCAATGTTTTCTTTTACGTGCAAGATGTAGCATATGTAATTTGTTGTTAACTTTGTATTTGACGGTGATAAAAAGAACTAGAAGTATTATAGAAAATACAAAATGGGTGACTATAGGCAATTGTAATAATAGATAGTACAACACGAGCTATACACGTGTGCGCATGCTGGATACATTAGTGATATATAGGTCAAGCGCTCCTCAACATCGAGGTCATTGCCCCAGGATTTACTCTGTCGATAAAACAGTCGTTAATTGGCTAAACTCGTTCCATTACCCACATACGCTTCGACGATAGAGGTCACCGTATGAGATATTCATGATTTATCTTTTCTTTTTAACACAGTTTGGGTTTAGACGCAAATTGAGCATGTAGTTTTTGGCATGCAACACAGTCGTCATACGTAATAAAAAAAAACACGCTTATCTGTTATGAATAATACGTTTTATCCGACATCTGTTTTTTTCACGTCAAACAGATAGTATTTTGCTCGAAGTTAATACGATACTTTCGACTTATTAATTTCGCAGATAATTAACATTTTTAAACGTTTTTTTCAATATTCGTTACTGAAATTCGTAGTCACTACTTTAAAATGTTTCCACGCGTATCCTAAAGGTCGTCGAACCATCCAGCGGCATGGATAAATTTATCAGTATTAGCTAAGCGTAGTCAATGTTTCGACTTATATTTAAACTTCGTTAGAAGATACTCAGGGACGAGGCGAGTTGACCTTGAACCCAAAAATTGTATCAGACTTTCTTTTTGCCAATTCATGATTCTCCTTTCCATCTCATATATTACCCGAAGAGTATTTCTCCCCGTTTCATAGAATGCGTCTACTATTTTATAATTGTCGCGTTATATAACAACTTATTTATAACTACTGCACACATCAACATTATCTTAAGCAAATACTACGTAACGCAAGCAAACTACACACTCCGAGGGCAAAACGAAGAAAACATTCTTATTAATAGGAACCGTCACAGTTTACTATTGCGCGTGTTTCATTACCGGTTCGTTCCTTTGTTCTAACCGTGGTATGATGAATTCAGGGTCAGTCCGCCTCGCTCGACTTCCTTCGAAGGTTATCGTGAGAGCTGCCATTATCATTCAATCGATCTTGACCAGTGTGCGTGTGCATGCGTGTTTGCACTCGAAAGAAAATTGCGACGGAACTAGCGAGTACTGTGCATCGTAATCGCATCGATAAGCATGGTTGTCTTTTTAGCGGCTCACGGTATACATGCCGGTTTCCACGGTCGTTCTAATGCGAAAAGAAAACACATTGTGCTGTGTACGTGGAACAGGTTATTATCGAAACAGTAAATTTAGCAACGGTAATCGGACGAAACGCACCGAAGCGCAAACGCGTGTAAACATGATTCGTTCATCCTGACCCAGATGCTTTGCGCCTGTTCCACCGTATTTATAGGAGGAATCTCGAGCTAGCAATCCTTTTCGATCTGACTCGATTGGAACTCGAGCGCCACGGGTCATAGGATTCTCCGATGCATCTCGAAGCATCTCAACTATATACCATCGGTTGACAATCTCGTTATCGTTAACATCTCGTGATTCGTATCGGTTCCGTAACTCTCGTGCGGATGCGGCGCGAACGTCGCTTCGATTTTCCATCAACCGCGACATCTTTTCAGTTTGTCGAGCATAGGTTATGTAAAACTAAGACTCTAGGCGAGTTCGCGTTCGAAGATGCGTTCGATACGGTTGATAATATTTTTAGTACAGCGCTGTTGGTTGTTCGGCTGACGAATTATTAATAAACCCCTGGCTATTTCCGATTAGGCGAGCAATGTCGATCGACAGCCAGATAAAAGTAGAACTATGTCGAGTGAATACGTGTGCGCGTATCGAGACGACCGCGACCTTCGGCTTTCATTAAGACGCACCTTAAAAGACGACAAGCCGGTTGGTTGGCTATTTGTCCAACTTTAGACATTATCTTTAATGGAATTCGTAATTGCCAACGAATATATCCGTATGTGACATATTTTATTTCCAGTTATTTTCTAAGTTTTCTAAATCTTGAATATTGTATACACGCCTTTACCTTCTACCGAGTTTTAAATATCCGTTTACAAAAATATACTTTCGATACTTGTGAATAAATTTACGACACAAACACACATGCAGCTTTTCGTATTTCATAATAGTCGCTTTTACTTTTAAATCAAATGAAAGCAAACAAGCGTGGAATACAATTCAAAACACGAAAATAATAATAACCGTTATTTCCAAACAAATATTCCTTACATCAGTTGAATACATAAAGGTCTTCACTTTCTTCGATTCATAACCTCGAAAATTTTTCACACGAAACTCGATCTTTAGGCGCCACTTTGTTTCATTCAAACTAAAGATAAATTACTCCCACGAGAAAAAAAAAAAAGATGAATCACACCGAGCGATAGTAAAAGGGTTAACAATAAAGAATCATGCTCAAAGGATTTTTTCCTTCGTTCTGCTCTTTCTTCTCCTTTGCCCCATCCCCCTGATGGCGTCACTTTCGACACCAGGCGGTACGTTCGTACGTTATCAAGCGTCGTGGAGTCAGAGTGGCCGTTAATAAAGCGGACGTGCCTACTTAATTAGCACAGAAGGATAATCGTGTGGATTAAACTAGGTCAGGCGAGTGACGCGCTTACATGCCTGACCGGGTAATATTTATTCTTGGCGCTGCATGCAGCGGAGATGTTGCTGCAGTCCATAAGAATATCGTTTACTTTAACGCGATTTCCCGAGTGGTCGCCTTGTCAACGCGCTTCTGACGTTACTGCGTCGCGTGATGCTTGACGCGTAGCCCGGTTGGAAATAGTTCAAGAACTTGTCATGCATCGTCCAATGGATTTTCATAATTTGCATACATAATTCCAACAAGTTTCACGGCCTTTGGTGCAAATGACATACAGGTACAAGTTTACATTACACAAGGTTAAACACTCGTTTAACCTAACCTAACCTAAAAAAAGAAAAAAGAAACACCGCACTAAGAATGCACATTATTACAGACTATGTATTTACAAACCTATTTATGTTTACGCGTAGCGGCGTACTATTTCCGTATACGCGAAAATTATTCACTTCGTCAATATTTCTATTCGAAAAAATTAGAATTTTCCCTAGAATCTCGGAAAATTAGAATATTCCCTGGCACTTGTAATTCACTTCGAGCGTGTACCAAAGTTCAAATTTCGCGTCTTTTGCAAACGAAGTTTATACAATTTTGCTAATTAGCAAATTAAAACTTGTACACAACGAAATATGATATCTTATCTGTTATGAATCATGCGGTAGCCTGTACAAAATGGTAGCTTCACCTGAACAGTTACTGAGACGTTAATACATTATATCATTGGCTTGTTAGTGTCACTGCTACAAAAAATAACGCATCTGTTGTACAATTCGCATATTTTACTGTATTTTTATCTACGCGAAGCGCTGCTGTGCTAAAAATTTGCAATTTTTCACGGCACTATCGATGAAAAATTTCCGCGCGTCAGCAGATAGTACGTGTCTAATGGCTACATACGTAGTTGCATAACAATTTTTTTTTCTTTTCTTCGAATGCACGTTCGGTTCGACGTGAAGTTTCGTTCGAGCAATAATTGACGAAATGGAGGAAAGGTAACTTACCGTCCCCTGTTCTCGGGTGCCTCGGCAGTGATTGACCGTAATTTCGACGATCGAGTAGAGCCTGTAATTCGCCGCACATAAATACGAGCATTGTTAATTATGCAAATGTCGACGTGGTGAAAAATTGGACCCGGAGGAGAATCGGGAAGGAAATGGAGGCATGACGTGTAAAAAAGTTAACGATTTTAATCCCCCGGGCACGATCGGGTTCAACGATACCGGTCATTCCTTTCGCTAGTCAAATCTGCAAAGCGGGCTCGTGAATTTCTTATTTTTCCACGGACACCGCACCTGCCGCAGGTGCAGCTGCGAGCCAATGAAATATCGTTCCAGGACCACGGCCAAAAAGTTCGCCCTGAACCATCCTCGTTTCGCGTTTACGCGACTTAGCTTAGTAACTAACAAATCAGATTTCACTGTGGACCAGAGTTTACCTCGCATTCTTTGAAACTGGATGTAACTATATAGGGAAAAAATTTATCGGGCGAGAATGATAAGGTTCGCTATTTTGAGTTCGAGAGAAAATTTCGAATTTGATAAAGTGAATTAGAATGTCGTCGATTTCAATGAAATCAGTTGGAATTAATTCGATTAAATATAAAATATTCACAGTTTTTTCATGCTTCGATATTTAAAATTTTTTGCATCAATTTTTATTTTGGAAACGTGTATCGGCGTGAAAGTGTCTAAAAATGGGGATCCGTAGTGGTTTCACGATACTTTCACGAAGATACAGAAAATTGTTAAAGGAAGTACAAAAATGGTGGCCACACGGAGACTAAATTTCTAAGCAGTTGGCAAAAATAATTTCGATAAATTCTAAATAAATAAATAAATTTCTTCAGCTTCAAAATGAGCGCAAATTCAAAGCAACGTCTCCAAACAAAGCTGATGTATCACAGTTTTAAGTAATGACTCATCTCATCCAGTTTTTTAAAAGTTAAAGTATCGCACGGTGTATTTTCTCGAGGTTGCCAAGAAATACTTGAAGTTCGAAAAAAAAAAAAAAAAAAAATCGACAATTATGACTGCACATCTGTGCATTTCACGCGAATCGTCTCGTACACACGCGCGTGTCTTCCGGGAAACTCGGAGTTTTCTTTGATTCCGGGACTAGTCGTGCGACTAAATAAAGTAACTAGCGAAAACCTTGCGCCGAGCTAGCCTGCATTTACGTAGCCACCGGTTATCTTATCTTCTATACCGTAAACAAGTTGCAACACTGTTGTAGTCCGTTTAGAAGAATTCCAAGGAATATTCCTGAGAGACGCACACACATATGAAACGAACGTCAAGCTTCTGTCAGAGTGTTTATCTGTTAAAAAGGGACAATTGCAAAAAGTAAAGATTACTGACCGTAAACGCGTAATTGACAACACGATGTATAACAGAAACACGGGAAAACGACACATATTCGACGCGAGCATTTTTCACGTGTTTCTCGACTACCGGTGGAATCGAAGCAGCTTTCGTTGTTTCAACGTTGAAAGGAAAGAAGAAGAAGAGAAAAAAGAAGAAAACGTAGCTCGTAAATTGTACGCATGCATAAGGAATTTGGTATCGTGCGAGATTTACGGCGAAGCTCGCGATCGAACATGCCACGGTGAAGCGTGATTTACCACGACTGCGCATTGATTTCTTCCTGAATAATTCAACGAGTCCACGCGAGACGAGATCGAGAACGGGTGGCTAGTTCGCTAATTATTCTTTTTCCCGCGGCGAATCTGTTCCACAGTGTCAGTTGCTGAACAGTTATCAAGCCGCAAGGTCGATAATAGATCGTCTCGGTACCGATGTTATCTGCGTAAATCGTAGCGGTAGAGTAGTAAGCTCGTTGCGATAGGCGCGCTCGCGCGCGCAGAACGGTTATAAATTCGCCGTGTATCACTCTGTTCCCGTGGATGTGTAGCACTGATAGAATACAACGTGAATGGTGACTCGTTGAAAACCGGGGAACATGACTTTATCTGGAATGATTGCATCGTTCGATCCGCGTTACGCAACCTTCATACATGCATATACACGCGGAACGTGTACGACGACTGCGTGCATATGCGAAATAATTCGATGAATCTTGGAATAGTGGTATACGCATCCTATCCTCCCCGTTCTGAGAACGCGTAATTTCACCGGCACTGATTTCGAACGCGTAGGTTGACGACCACAGAGAGCCCGCCTCTCTCGGCGGCGTAATAAGAAAGAGGGTATTCAGAAATTGTAGCGTAACGAAACCTACCTCTTTAGATAGCCGGGGTACTATTTTTAACGAAACGAGTTCCCGTTCAATTGCAACATTTTAGTGTAAGAAATGCGAGATTTCGGCGGCGAAGTGGTGGCCTGGACTTTGTCACCCAGGAAGAGGAAGCGCGCGGGTACCTTAGGGTACCATAAACTAAGCCCTTTCCCCGGAAAGTCGAACGAGGGGGCTCCAACGGGATACGACGCGGAGAGGACACTCTGGAAATAGCCGCCGAGCGAGACACCGAAGCACTTAGCAGTCGCTTATCACTATACTTTAATACATTTTTGGTTAATACCCTATCCTGTGTTAAATTTACTTAAGTTGTGCTGACAAATCAGAAGTGGGATCAGAATTGCGTGCTAGACGATAACAGTGCCGAAAACGTGTGAACAAGATGAGTAAGGGAAGTGAATCCGTCGCACGCCCGAGGGAGGAGCGCGAGCCCTCCGTAGAAGACCCGCGAAGACGGAGGCAGGAAGACGATTGTGGTGCGCGAATCGCGCGGTTGGAACGTTTGCTCGAGGACAGCCTTCGGTCGCGACAGCGGTCGCGATCGGGGACGCGTCGGCGCTCGCGGACTCCGGCACGCTCACTGACACCGATGCACTTAGTAGTCGCTTATCACTATACTTTAATACATTTTTGGTTAATACCCTATCCTGTGTTAAAGTTACTTAAGTTGTGCTGACATTAGTGTCACTCGTGTGCGCAAGGGTGCATTTCAATGTGAAGCAACGTTCGGTCGTTTCCCCTTGGAAGTTTGATCTTTTGGAGAAGAGAAAATTTTTTATTCTTTCTTTATGCCACTTTGTTATCATCGCGACTGATAAATATCGAAAAAGAGAAGCACGCGATTTGAGTATGAAGCATGAAGTAACGTTGAGATCGTTTCCCCCTCGAAGTTTGATCTTTTCGATAGGGAAGATTTTTGTTTTTGCCACTTTGTTACCATCACGACCGATAGATATCGAAAAACAGAAGCAAGTGATTTGAATACGAAGTACGAAGTAACGTTCAGATCGTTTCCTTTTTGAAGTTTCATCTTTTAGATAAGAGAAATTTTTCGTTTTTGCCACTTTGTTATCGTCGCGACCGATAACTATCGAGAAACAGGAGCAAACGATTGCTGCAGTACAAACGTGTACACTATACCCTTTGTAGACACGTGACGCATCGATACTCGCACGACCGATAGAATCCCTTAATCTTAGGGTGGCATTGAACTCGAGGCGAGATACGCGAGGAGTTCGACTCATGTTGATGTTTACACGGAGGAAATACTGGAGGTAGTATCATCCCCGCGATAAAACAGTGAAAAAATAAACTTAGCTTCGCGAGCATAGGTGTGTGTTGAAAAATAGCCATTAGCGCGAATCGCGTGGATTTGCATAGCAAACGTTTTATGAATAATGCATCATTCGGTGGACGAAAAGTGAGGTGCAATTTATTAAATTTATAACTTCACTATCTCGCTAAACTACGGAAAATTACATTCCGAGACTTCTGTTACAACGTTGATAATTGTCCAAGTAGATTAGAAAAAGTTCCGTTTCTATTTAAATTCAACGAACGCTCCTATTTCCGACAATAACAAAGATATTATGCAATTATCCACCTCTGTGTAATAAAGTCACCGTTGAGGTTCTCTGTATAGTCGACGTGTGGCTACGTTACGAAAGGTTAAACCGAGCTCTTAGATAATTAAATTCTAATTTGAATATGCGTGATTCAAACGGAGCAATAGAAACGGTTTTACCAGGAATGAACGTACAGGTCATTGCTTTGGTACTCGGACAGAGCGGTGTATTAGCATCCAGCGAAGACACACATTCTTCGGCATACGGTATATCACTCCGGTATAGTGTTCCAACAGTAAGCCACGTGTACATCCTGCCCCGTGTGTTTCAAGGGGCAAAGGACTCTTCTTCTCCGTTCTTCTGTCCTGTCTCCTCTCTCTGATATCCTCCTCTTCTCTCGATGTACGTAGACACGTATACAGATATACGCGAAATCCCCGTGGTATCTATATAAAGTCCCCGCGAACTTTCGCGATTACATTTCGTGACTTGGTGATATGGTAAAGGGAGGAGCGAGAGTTCGATGCTACCGCATACGTCGTCCCCGTGGTAAGGTGAATCCTTGAGAGAATCGAATCGTTCGAACGACCGTCGGACAATTGTTTCTTCCTTTCGGCGAATAAAACAGTACTCCAATCTCCGGGTACACTTGAAAATACCATTGGAACTATATTAAATCCTTTCGCGATGTGGAACGTCGAGTATGTTGCTGTTTATTTTAGACGTTAGGCAGAAATAGAGGGAGAGCTGAAGAAGATAGCGTGTGTAATAAATTATTGTACAGAGGAATTGAAAGAATTAGTTTAATTCGGCTCTCTTCGTTTCTGTCTAAGGTCGAAAATAAAGAGTAACGTATAGTCGGTGGAAGAAATATAGCGAGATCGTAAATTAAGCCATTGAGTAGCTACGTATTTTTCGTTTTTCGATTAGGACCGAATTAAAGTTGAAGCATACTTCGTGCAGTCCTGACTGAGATTTCAAGTCCTTATCTTCTCAAGTTTCTACTCCTCTATTCTTCTCGAGTTAATACGTTCGAACGTGTAAAGTTCATCACCTGACCGATTTTACCTCGCTACACCTACTTACTAAACCACAGAAGGGTTAAAAAAAAAAAAAAAAAAAAAAAAAAAATTTGAATCCTTTATTCTTTCGTTTACCTCGTGAAATTTTTAAACCACGAATCGTACGAATATTAAATATTAATATCAAAACGTGTCAAACAAGGTGACGATACACCCTTTAACTTACTCGAGGCATGTCAGCAACCTGAATTGCGCAAGAGAGGACCCAGAATGATCAAGGTGATCAGAGGCACTCAAGGGGTATCGATCGACGCTGGCAAGGAAAGCATTTCGTCCAGCTCCTCCACTATTCGTAAATAATAATCGGACAGAGACGGGAGAGTAAAGTGAATTGGTTAGGTGAGCGTCGTTAACCGGCGTTCTACTCGAGAGAAGAAGAGTCGAGAAGCGGCGGGTGGTCGCGCGTGCACCGACACGGCCCACAGTTTCGTCGTCGTTGATCACGAATATGTCGATCGTCGTCGAGCAGACCAAAACACACACACACACACACCTTCGGGGTTATCCTCGTGTAACAGCGCGCGTGTGTGTGTGTGTGTGCTCTCTTTCCAGTAGACTCGTGCATTCCTCCGTCCACGGGCACACGGTTTACCCTACGCTCGACCAGGAACAACCCCCGAAAATCAGCCACTGAACGAACAAAGAGAGTCTAGTGTCTAGACGGCTGGATATTACCGGCGACGACGATATGCACACCGTGTTTCGTATTTTCTTTGTTTCTTTCGGCCGCTCGATACTTCACTGCGTCCTGACTACCACGGCTTTTCGTATTTTTAACGGAGCTCACCGCGTAATATACCGGGCACGCAGCGTGCACCTAACATGCGTTTCGTTAAAACGGTATCCATGTTCCCTGGACTCGACCTGTAGAGCGTGTTACCAGTTGCTTCGTCCCTCTCCCGGAGAAGAGTTAGCGTTTTTTTTTTTTTCAGAAGTGCTACAATTTCTTGTTAGATCGACTTTGCTCTGCGAGTAGAGCTTGCGGCGCGAGCTTCTTATCGTGGGTATATTGGATCGGAGCGAAAGTTCGCAGCGGTTTTTAAATGAAATTCGAAGACAATGGCACATGTGGCACTATCTTTCGCCATGTTTGAGGAAATTTCATAATACCATCCTCTCAGAATTTGGTATCTTTCTGTTTCCCGTATTAGGTTGACCAGAACTTTTGAATACTTGGAAACAATTTTAGAAAGATTGAATAAAGTATATAGAAACTTTACTCCGTTAAACTAGAGTGCAATCTAATTTATTTCGAGTCCACGAAAAAAAATTGACTTCTCGTATGAAAACGTTTAGCGATAACGTGAAAAATTGTTCGTGATTCGATCTAAATAGTCCTGCTCATCCGACATTTGTTCATCTGCGCTCGAAGCGGCTCTCAAGCGAGTGCATCGCACGTAGGTTACCTCTCGTCACCTTATCAGTTCTGTTGTATAGCGCGCACGCAGCGGAACCTAGTGATAGTAGAGCGATGTCGACGACCCGGTGTATCAACACAGACCTACCTGACGCCAGCTTCTAGATACAGACATCCATCCGTACGCTCCTCGAATATACGTGTGTGTACGTGTGTCTCCTTCGTGGCTGTCGAGCACTCTGAGAGCATCAAGAACCCTTGCTGTGTTCCATTCAATAAGATTCGAACTCTCAATCGATATCTTTATTCAATAGCCCGCCTCTGGTATCAGAATTTTTATCGTGTATCTGCTTGCAAACTGGCGCGACTCCATTTCGTTCGCGTTTTTTCTTCTTTTTTTTTTTTCTCTACATTTCGAACGTACACGTGTTCGTTTTTGTCGTTTTCCTTTATCTTTCGCCGAATGCAAATTCGCCGCTGGCTAAATTCGACAGCCGGTTGTAGATTTTGTAGTTCGAAAACATTTTCGAAAAATTCTATCGTATCGCGATATACTTAACATCTCGGTGTATCTTCTGTAATTTATCTTCGACGTTACAATAATCCGGTTACCTATGTTTCCCCCACGAACTTTTTCACCGTGATAAGAATTATCCAGTGGGATAGAAGTTAAATTAGATACTCGAACGTTCGAGATAAACAGAATCGACTGGTATCAAAGAGGAACGCTGAAAGTGCAGCAAACACGACCAGGCATAAAGAAAACCACTGTACCGTAACCATGTCGAAGTAAACCGATTCTGACTGCTCCGGATATTGTAACGAAAGTCAATATTCCGTAAAGAACGGCCTTATCGATAAGCACGATAAAGAGGATCGCTTCGGTCTGCGCGATTGCACGAAAATAATGTCGTTACGAAGTCACATTTCTTAACGTTCCCCGATCGGCAAAGCTCTATTGGAGAGCGCACAATAGGGATCGGTCTGTCCATTTGTTGGAATTTCACAAAAGAACAGTTCGTACATGCGAGAGAACGCAGAGGCTAATCCACAGTCTAACCGTGTAACAATGTTGCGCGGCTATAAACAAAGGCGGCGTTGATCCTGAGCAACATCAGCTGATTGTTTCGGATCAGAGTTGTTATCCAAGAGAATACGCAATCGGCCCACGCGAGACGTGGCTTCATTCGTGACCGTGGCTCGAATTACTCCGATTGCGCGCTGCATCGATGAACATTGTCGGTTTCGATTCAACGTCATCGTACCCCTCCTCCTCCTCCTCCTCATCGAACACCTTCCACCGGTAAATTACACATAACAGAGGCGTGTTTTCGTTGTATCGAGTACGGTATTTATTAATAGTTCAACGCTACCATTCTGACGAGGCTGTTCAACGAAGACGTTCGAAGAAAAAGACTCTCTCTTTCGAACGCTACTTGTTCATTTTTATTTTTTCGAAAAAATTGTTTAACTTTTTCTTTTTTAGCGACTTCGTTGTTCGTGTTAGTTTCTGAAAATTGACTGGCATTTGACGAAGAAGAAACATTGAAAAATATGTTAGCCTCGTTTGATTACATCTGTCCATTAAACTACACTTTACGAATTTTATTCCGAGAAAGTCAGGTGTTTCGATAACACATTCGATGTGATTCAACGAAACTCAGAAACACGCTTTATCTCGATAACCAGGGCTTGATTATTCGCGTGTATGTACTGCGCGCCATATTATTCCGCGGGAAGAAAATATCGTTACATCAAATATTCATTGGACTCGCGGCGACACACCATCGGGAACGAATGCATGAAAATCATTTCATCGCTCTACCCCTTGAAGCTTTCCCACATCTTCTCGAGGCCAGAGGAATAATTTTCAAACCCAGCCGATACGCGCGTTTCTTTAACGCGAAAAACTCGACGTCAAACGTGAACATGGATAAATTCGACGTTGTGTAAAGAGAAGAAGAAAATGCGACAGATTTTCCTTTCGAACGACGCGTTACAGATGAGCCGCATTTTCAAACAGTTTCCTCGAGTTGCTTGAATTCTTTGTCTCCAGTCATGAATCTCGCGTACGTCAGCCCATTATTCACGACATTCCACAGCATTCTTGTCTTTTTTCACGTTGCAGCCGCCCGTCAACGTTGTTGCGAGCGATTCGTAACAGGATCTCTCTCTCTCCCTCTCGCTGGATCGTCGTGTCGAATTGATTGCAACGCGGTGTTGTTTTCAATTGCACATCGTCCGACGAACGATGCACATCATTTACTTAACGTTGTCAATCGATCAAACCGACTGTCAACCCGCGGTCTTCCGCGTCGCGCGCGCGCCTGTCCTTTCGCGAGGGAGGGCACATTATCGAAGGTATTATCGTTTCTTCACCTCGGCTCGGTCTTGCGTTACCTCTCGGCAAAATATTTACAGCGAGTACAAATGACGAAGAAGGAATGGCTAACATCGCCGGCGCACAGTATCGCGGCAATAACGTTGATTTATTGCGTTTCAGGAAAAATCTGAAAAATGAAGGATGACGTGGAGGAGGACGATGCTGGCGCGTTGTCTTCCACATCGGTGCCGGAAACGACAATCTCCTACGGGTAAGAGTCCAGTTTTTTTCTTGTCTAAATCATGCCGAAGAGGTGGCGGCTCGAACTAACAAACAAGCGTTACGCTCCGCGTATATTTGTTTCTTGCAAAGAAACGATTTTGGAGTGTGTTCGACGTGTGTGTGCGTGTGCGTGCCACACGAACGAGGCGCGCATAGCGAATTCACAATATCTGGCTCGAACGCTACGATCGGGATAGGATTAGCAGCTATCCGTATCGAACATTCCTACCTTTAATTTTAGCGGACAAATTGCAAACTATAAAGAGATTCGAAAGTATCGGCGAAATATAAAACAACCTATAATAACACTAATTTTCCTATAGTGTTCGGTTATAATTAGCGCTTTCTGCAGTGCTAATTTGCGTTTATTTTTAGCGCCGTTAGACGTAGAGCTCGGGCTGTTCTATAGATCGCTAGAAAAATTCATAATGTAAAAGGTTAACCGCTAACCGTGTAGGCACTCTTTACGTGTACCTATTCTTACCTTGGCCAGTCGAATGACAGGTTACGAATGTAAAGATCTGATTTTTCCGAAAGGAATACTGGCGATTGTGTCAATTTAATGTGGGAAAGAACGCGGTAAATAACACTTTGAGGATGATAGACTCGTATGTGCGTTCACAAAATATAAAAATAGTTAGCAATTGATGAACTCATGCATGTAGGTATATCTGAGGAAAATGTAATTTTCAAATGATTGTTTTTAAAAAAAAAATTGAAGTAGTGACCTAATTATGTGTTGCACAAGTAATCAGTATTTCGTAGTACTCCGTCGGCAAAGGGATAATAAGAAAAAAAAATTACGTATCAAATTTAAAAATCGAATTTAGGAATAGTCTGTAATTGCAGTTGAAGGAAACTGTACTTTAAACGTCGATATATATATATGCATATATACCGAAAAATATTCTGCTCTCGCGAAGAACATGCTCAAATTCTCGCGCGTAAATCCAGCGAGAGAGCATTACGCAGGAAAATTCGTTTCTTATCGCGCGAGTTTGAAGCGAGCAGCCTTACACAAGGGATCCGCCTAAAAATGTGTTGTTATCATGCTGCGCGCTCCGAGCGCGGATAGCATTGGAAGAAGGCGAGGGGAACGACGATTGGTCGTCTGGCCGGGGGAGGGGGAAGCGCTGATTGTCACGGGGAGTGGGGGTAGCGCTCCACCGGCAGTTCGCATCCGACTACCGTGCGTGTTGCGTCTTGACGCTTGTTACGCTGTTTTTTTTGGCAACGTCTCTTTTTCTTCGTTCGTCTCTAAGTGCACCTAAGCGATACGTATGCAAGCGAATTATATCGTATCGTTGACGTTACCACGGGTCTATTACCACACCTGGCGTCTTTAAATACAACATTGTCCTAAAGTGGTGTGTACTCTGTCTAAACCGTGTCTCGTTTTACCTCGCCTCAGAACTCAATCGTACTGTTTACCGTACAGACATCGGATACCACGGAACTGTACGAAGTTGTCGTTGAATCGGACAAAGAGTGACATCGCACGAAATCGCGAAGAAACTGTGTATTCTATCCTCGGAAAGCATAGTCGACGCGTATTTTCTCCGTCCTAAGAGACATTTGGGACAGTGTGTCAAGGCCGGAGATTCCTCCAAGTAACATTGTGGGCTCGGGTCTCTCGGCTTTATCACGTTTCACACGATGGTAACGGAACGCTGGGGCGAGTAGGAGACAGCAACCAGCGTATGCATCCCGAACGCTGTTGGATCTTATTGACGGTGGCTCTGTGTCTCGGCCCTGTGATCGATAACCCTCTTTCGCTTGGATCTCTGTGTGCGCGTCTTAGCGGACGGATTTCCTGTCACGCCGGGGATCTAGAACACGGTGTCAAGGTCAGGAATCCCGACGTAGACTTCGTGTGCTTCTAAGAAATCACACCGTCGATAAAAGTGACGTGCAACCGGGAGGCGATTCTTTCTCTACGTGACATTTCGATTGTGTATATCGAAAATCGGGTATTGGTTCGCCTGAATTCTCGTGGAGCGGGAAAAGACATTGCGGGCTACCGTTACGCCGCAAACTTGTGCGAAGCTCGATGCGTTCCTCGAGACGTAGGAATGTGATTCTCGCGTGACCTATTGTACACGTCTACGAAGGTCGCTCCGCGTTTCCGCAGTTTTTCTTTTCCGTCGTTGCGCACAAAACACATACACACACACTTTTCGACGTGGCCACGTGTGCTCTCGTGCGTACGCGAAACCAGAGACTGACATAAAAATTGTGGCGGGATAAGAGATCTATCGTAGATTCGTCTGCGTTGAGAAGGCGTTGCTATCGACGGAAAACATTCTCTCTTTCTCTCGATACCTCTCTGTCTAATCAACACGTTGTGTATATCTCTCTGTGTTCTCCGTCTCTCCCGATTTTGCCGAATGTTTGCTCGTCGCGTTGAACGTTGAGATACGGGGACCGTGGGTTTTTTTATCGGGTACGCGAAAGAAACCGAGCTCGGAGCGATCGCGCGGCCAAGATTAACCGGCGACCTGGCTAATTTTAATTCGCGCAACAAACAAGCCGCAAAGTTGTCGCGCGATAACGGGCCAGACACACCACGGCCGTTCAACGTCGAACCGCCGAGTTTCGTTGTTTGCGCGCTCTCTGTTCTCCAATATGGCGAACGACGCCGAGGACGAGTCTAGTGTCTCGAGTTTTTCTCCTTCCGCCTGAATAGAAGAAAAAACATTTCTCCAAGTGTCGCACCGTGAACACGTGATTGACTGAATTAACAACGATACGTCGTAAGTGGATAAATCGAAGAAACACAGGTGATTCATTATGAGGTGCAACGATGATCTGTTCGATCGTACGAAGAAAATTCAACGTGCTTGTCGTTGAAACTGGTCGCTGACAGTTTCAACAGAGGCAAGGATAAAATTGGAAGAATGTGGCGGGAGCAACAGAAACAGGTGTATCTACACCCTCAACATCCGCAACAACAGACACTTCATCCAGGGATCATCGGCACGAGCGAGAGGACCCATCACCATCACGATCAACATCATCGAACGACCACAATGGATTTGCCGGCTCCAAGGTCAGACTCGTTGTTCTATTAATGAGATAAGGTCGTAGAATGCGTCAAGGTGAACGGATATGCGTGTAATCCGTGTAATGTTAAAGGTTCAGCCTTAATCGTCGGAGCCTAACCCTCCGGACCGGCTAGGGTGAAATATTTTCGTTACGTAATCTGTCGAGCGCGGTCAATTTGACCGTAATCGGGAAAACAGGTAGAATTTACGGTTGTTGCACAGCGGTGTATTACGTATCGATACCGCCAGACTGATCGATTATCGAAAATTTCAAGTGCAAGGTGAACGTATGAGTTTCCCGGTTAATGGCGGGAAATTTGAAAGTCAACTTTTTTTATTTCGGTACTATCTACGTTTTATGCGATTTTTACAATTGTAATCGAACTTGGAGTACGTATATATGGTCACGATCGATTAGGAGTGTAATAACAGTGAGTTTTGATAGAAAATAATTTCGATATCGATCTACTGTTAAATAGTTAAGAGTGAAATCGTTCTCGTACACGATTCTCGTGTCGTTTGCGCACGATTCATGTGGGTTTCTATGCGAATTCATTGGGGAATGATGAAAGAATGCGTAGCACCGCGTTGATTTCCATCGCTTGTTTACTATGATACGCTTCGCACGAAACGATCAACGTTTGTTCTCGTTTCCCCCTTCGTTTCCCTTTTTTCCTCTCTCTCTCTCTCTCTCTCTCTCCGTTTTTCCTTCGTTTCGCATTGTAATCGCGTTACGACCAACACGGACAGAGACCTTCGGAAATGAATGCAACAACGTATAGTGCAAGTTACACGAAGCCTGGCGAGCAATCCAGAGATTGCAAAGGTCACGATATTGCTTCAACCTTGCAATCTATAAATTATTCTACCGACAAGCACGGCATAGATACCAGTTGACATTATATGTTTATTATCTACGTGCATTAACAATCCTCGGGGAGTCGACTGTGTGCAGTACACATTTAAACTGAACATTGTACACGCTGGTCCATTAAAAATTTGCCTTAACGATAACGGGAACAGCGTGTTAATGGAAGTATCAACAAATGTGTGTCTGTGTGTGTGTGTGTTTAGCCCATTCTCCTTGGAGTTACGTTAGAGTTACACGGTCGAATTTTTTTTCTCGATCTCGAGGAGAGTTAACGTCAGATTTATTTTATTTCAATTGAAAAATTAGAAATTTTGAAAAAATTCCACTTCTTCAGTTTTACCATATGTAGGTATATTTCAATGCTAATTTTATTCGTTATTTCTTTGGAATACAAATCAATGCAAACGAGTGACAATTTTCAGTATTTTTTCTCCAACGCTTTTGCATTACAAACGTCTAAACGATTTTCGCGTGACGAATTTTCTCAAGTGTCTTTTTCTAGTAAACAAAAAAATGTGTCATTTCGCTCGAACGTTATCAAAGGAATCTCTCTAACGCGTCGAAGTTTTCTCGGAAACGGACGCTGTCGCGGACAACAGCTAAAAGTGATTTATTATGTTGGAAATTTATCGATGAGACGGTCGAAGAAAAAAAAATCGACTTTCTCTGTCGATAATGAAATTAGTAGCCGACGCAGAAATTTCGCCCAGACTTTTCCCCGCAACTTTTTGATGGAAATGTCTCGTTGGAACCTGGAGAACCTTGTTCGATCCGTTTCGTGCATTACCACCTCCCGCCGCTCTGCATCATTTGCAACATGCACGTTGCATTTTACAACAATGTTGCTGTTCGCGATAATCGATCGTATGCAGCGTTTACTGTACACGCGGGCGTTACACGTGATGTGCAAAAGTCGAAGTCTAGCTGCTCGAATGCGGTGCAATATTTTCTGCGATGAATGTTTGCACGTCGAAACGTGCGATATTGTCGAAGTTGCTTTAACAAGAACCTCTTTTTGCATCTGAGAAATACGAGACTTGGTAGTTGCGTTAACTGAGATGCTATCGAGAAAATTCCATTTTTCTTGGTAAATTTATCGTACGTTGGAGTATGAAAGAATATACTAATAATTCACGTTGTCGGAGTTCCTCGTGACATAAATTGTTGGCTACCGGAAAATACTTCCGACATTTCGCTCGCGTAGCAACAACGTTGAAACAATGTTCTCTAGGATTAGGGATAAAGTTAGGAGATAAATGCATCGCAGCTGAAACATGGGAAACATTCCGCAGAAGGACAACACGCAATTCTATTGACCTCGAAAACTATTTACCGTGAATCTGACTATCAATTGAAGTGTATTTACTGCCTCGTATAATCTGCGGAACGAATCGCCTTGTACAAAATTTAAGTTGTATGCGGGAAATTTACATACAGAAAATATGGAATGAAATTTGTTCGTCCGAGGCTCAATATTCGGGAAAATCGAGTTTGAAGGCTTAATTTTCGGAATTTACATACAGAAAATATGGAATGAAATTTGTTCGTCCGAGGCTCAATATTCGGGAAAATCGAATTTGAAGGCTTAATTTTCGGGAAAATCGAGTTTGAAGGCTTAATATTCGGGAAAATCGAATTTGAAAGCTTAATTTTCGGGAAAATCAAGTTTGAAAGCTTAATTTTCGGAAAAATCAAGTTTGAAATCTTAATTTTCGGGAAAATCAAGTTTGAAGGCTTACTTTTCGGAAAAATCGAATTTGAAGGCTTAATTTTCGGGAAAATCGAGTTTGAAGGCTTAATATTCGGGAAAATCAAGTTTGAAGGCTTACTTTTCGGAAAAATCGAATTTGAAGGCTTAATTTTCGGGAAAATCAAGTTTGAAAGCTTAATTTTCGGGAAAATCAAGTTTGAAGGCTTACTTTTCGGAAAAATCGAATTTGAAGGCTTAATTTTCGGGAAAATCGAATTTTAAAGCTTAATTTTCGGGAAAATCGAGTTTGAAGGCTTAATTTTCGGGAAAATCGAGTTTGAAGGCTTAATTTTCGGGAAAATCGAATTTGAAAGCTTAATTTTCGGGAAAATCGACTTTGAAGGCTTAATATTCGGGAAAATCGAGTTTGAAGGCTTAATTTTCGGGAAAATCGAGTTTGAAAGCTTAATTTTCGGGAAAATCGACTTTGAAGGCTTAATATTCGGGAAAATCGACTTTGAAGGTTTAATATTCGGGGAAATCGAGTTTGAAAGCTTAATATTCGGGAAAATCGACTTTGAAGGCTTAATATTCGGGAAAATCGACTTTGAAGGTTTAATATTCGGGAAAATCGACTTTGAAGGCTTAATATTCGGGAAAATCGACTTTGAAGGCTTAATATTCGGGAAAATCGACTTTGAACGTTTAATATTCGGGAAAATCGAATTTGAAAGTTTAATTTTCGGGAAAATCGAATTTGAAGGCTTAATTTTCGTGAATATCAAGTTTGAAAATCCTTAATTGATATAATAAAATTTCACCGCATTTCTATGCAAAGTAAATTTGTGACAATTGTATCCTACCTAAAACTGCAATTTTTAAAATTTTTTCACCAAGAATCGTCTAATGTCTCTTTGCGCCATAACTTATTGTCGCACACTGTACATCTAAAGCACGTTTCAACGTAAACTACCGCGTTTCGTCTGTAATCCCTGTGAAAGAAGTTACCCTATCAAAGGCTACGAAAAAAAAGTTAACGGAACAAACATTCGTTTAATACGCCAGGTTACAATTCCTCGCTCATTTTACGCGCAAATGCACTTAACGGATTCTCACTACTTACACGTTTTCAATATCACCAGATCTACTGATCCCCATAGCCGAAGATCGACCACGTAGTTTGCATGAAAAATTCATTTACCATCGCGACCTTTATAAGGATTCGCCTCTGGTGTTAACGACGTATTTATATCCATGCGCGGGGATATCGTTTGCATATTTCTTAAGAGGCTTTCGACCATCGGAACGGAAAGAGCAAAGGGTAGAGTCGAATTTCTGCGTTTTTCGCGATGGACGAAAACCTGTCGGAACCAGTCGGAAAAGGGAAAAACGCGAGATTTCGCTAAGAAAACACTACACCACGTGGATCACGTTATTTATTATCCAACATACTAGGGAAAATCGACTTTGAAGGCTTAATATTCGGGAAAATCGACTTTGAAGGCTTAATATTCGGGAAAATCGACTTTGAAGGCTTAATATTCGGGAAAATCGACTTTGAAGGCTTAATATTCGGGAAAATCGACTTTGAAGGCTTAATATTCGGGAAAATCGACTTTGAAGGCTTAATATTCGGGAAAATCGACTTTGAAGGCTTAATATTCGGGAAAATCGACTTTGAAGGCTTAATATTCGGGAAAATCGACTTTGAAGGCTTAATATTCGGGAAAATCGACTTTGAAGGCTTAATATTCGGGAAAATCGACTTTGAAGGCTTAATATTCGGGAAAATCGACTTTGAAGGCTTAATATTCGGGAAAATCGACTTTGAAGGCTTAATATTCGGGAAAATCGACTTTGAAGGCTTAATATTCGGGAAAATCGACTTTGAAGGCTTAATATTCGGGAAAATCGACTTTGAAGGCTTAATATTCGGGAAAATCGACTTTGAAGGCTTAATATTCGGGAAAATCGACTTTGAAGGCTTAATATTCGGGAAAATCGACTTTGAAGGCTTAATATTCGGGAAAATCGACTTTGAAGGCTTAATATTCGGGAAAATCGACTTTGAAGGCTTAATATTCGGGAAAATCGACTTTGAAGGCTTAATATTCGGGAAAATCGACTTTGAAGGCTTAATATTCGGGAAAATCGACTTTGAAGGCTTAATATTCGGGAAAATCGACTTTGAAGGCTTAATATTCGGGAAAATCGACTTTGAAGGCTTAATATTCGGGAAAATCGACTTTGAAGGCTTAATATTCGGGAAAATCGACTTTGAAGGCTTAATATTCGGGAAAATCGACTTTGAAGGCTTAATATTCGGGAAAATCGACTTTGAAGGCTTAATATTCGGGAAAATCGACTTTGAAGGCTTAATATTCGGGAAAATCGACTTTGAAGGCTTAATATTCGGGAAAATCGACTTTGAAGGCTTAATATTCGGGAAAATCGACTTTGAAGGCTTAATATTCGGGAAAATCGACTTTGAAGGCTTAATATTCGGGAAAATCGACTTTGAAGGCTTAATATTCGGGAAAATCGACTTTGAAGGCTTAATATTCGGGAAAATCGACTTTGAAGGCTTAATATTCGGGAAAATCGACTTTGAAGGCTTAATATTCGGGAAAATCGACTTTGAAGGCTTAATATTCGGGAAAATCGACTTTGAAGGCTTAATATTCGGGAAAATCGACTTTGAAGGCTTAATATTCGGGAAAATCGACTTTGAAGGCTTAATATTCGGGAAAATCGACTTTGAAGGCTTAATATTCGGGAAAATCGACTTTGAAGGCTTAATATTCGGGAAAATCGACTTTGAAGGCTTAATATTCGGGAAAATCGACTTTGAAGGCTTAATATTCGGGAAAATCGACTTTGAAGGCTTAATATTCGGGAAAATCGACTTTGAAGGCTTAATATTCGGGAAAATCGACTTTGAAGGCTTAATATTCGGGAAAATCGACTTTGAAGGCTTAATATTCGGGAAAATCGACTTTGAAGGCTTAATATTCGGGAAAATCGACTTTGAAGGCTTAATATTCGGGAAAATCGACTTTGAAGGCTTAATATTCGGGAAAATCGACTTTGAAGGCTTAATATTCGGGAAAATCGACTTTGAAGGCTTAATATTCGGGAAAATCGACTTTGAAGGCTTAATATTCGGGAAAATCGACTTTGAAGGCTTAATATTCGGGAAAATCGACTTTGAAGGCTTAATATTCGGGAAAATCGACTTTGAAGGCTTAATATTCGGGAAAATCGACTTTGAAGGCTTAATATTCGGGAAAATCGACTTTGAAGGCTTAATATTCGGGAAAATCGACTTTGAAGGCTTAATATTCGGGAAAATCGACTTTGAAGGCTTAATATTCGGGAAAATCGACTTTGAAGGCTTAATATTCGGGAAAATCGACTTTGAAGGCTTAATATTCGGGAAAATCGACTTTGAAGGCTTAATATTCGGGAAAATCGACTTTGAAGGCTTAATATTCGGGAAAATCGACTTTGAAGGCTTAATATTCGGGAAAATCGACTTTGAAGGCTTAATATTCGGGAAAATCGACTTTGAAGGCTTAATATTCGGGAAAATCGACTTTGAAGGCTTAATATTCGGGAAAATCGACTTTGAAGGCTTAATATTCGGGAAAATCGACTTTGAAGGCTTAATATTCGGGAAAATCGACTTTGAAGGCTTAATATTCGGGAAAATCGACTTTGAAGGCTTAATATTCGGGAAAATCGACTTTGAAGGCTTAATATTCGGGAAAATCGACTTTGAAGGCTTAATATTCGGGAAAATCGACTTTGAAGGCTTAATATTCGGGAAAATCGACTTTGAAGGCTTAATATTCGGGAAAATCGACTTTGAAGGCTTAATATTCGGGAAAATCGACTTTGAAGGCTTAATATTCGGGAAAATCGACTTTGAAGGCTTAATATTCGGGAAAATCGACTTTGAAGGCTTAATATTCGGGAAAATCGACTTTGAAGGCTTAATATTCGGGAAAATCGACTTTGAAGGCTTAATATTCGGGAAAATCGACTTTGAAGGCTTAATATTCGGGAAAATCGACTTTGAAGGCTTAATATTCGGGAAAATCGACTTTGAAGGCTTAATATTCGGGAAAATCGACTTTGAAGGCTTAATATTCGGGAAAATCGACTTTGAAGGCTTAATATTCGGGAAAATCGACTTTGAAGGCTTAATATTCGGGAAAATCGACTTTGAAGGCTTAATATTCGGGAAAATCGACTTTGAAGGCTTAATATTCGGGAAAATCGACTTTGAAGGCTTAATATTCGGGAAAATCGACTTTGAAGGCTTAATATTCGGGAAAATCGACTTTGAAGGCTTAATATTCGGGAAAATCGACTTTGAAGGCTTAATATTCGGGAAAATCGACTTTGAAGGCTTAATATTCGGGAAAATCGACTTTGAAGGCTTAATATTCGGGAAAATCGACTTTGAAGGCTTAATATTCGGGAAAATCGACTTTGAAGGCTTAATATTCGGGAAAATCGACTTTGAAGGCTTAATATTCGGGAAAATCGACTTTGAAGGCTTAATATTCGGGAAAATCGACTTTGAAGGCTTAATATTCGGGAAAATCGACTTTGAAGGCTTAATATTCGGGAAAATCGACTTTGAAGGCTTAATATTCGGGAAAATCGACTTTGAAGGCTTAATATTCGGGAAAATCGACTTTGAAGGCTTAATATTCGGGAAAATCGACTTTGAAGGCTTAATATTCGGGAAAATCGACTTTGAAGGCTTAATATTCGGGAAAATCGACTTTGAAGGCTTAATATTCGGGAAAATCGACTTTGAAGGCTTAATATTCGGGAAAATCGACTTTGAAGGCTTAATATTCGGGAAAATCGACTTTGAAGGCTTAATATTCGGGAAAATCGACTTTGAAGGCTTAATATTCGGGAAAATCGACTTTGAAGGCTTAATATTCGGGAAAATCGACTTTGAAGGCTTAATATTCGGGAAAATCGACTTTGAAGGCTTAATATTCGGGAAAATCGACTTTGAAGGCTTAATATTCGGGAAAATCGACTTTGAAGGCTTAATATTCGG
Organism: Habropoda laboriosa; assembly: GCF_001263275.1. Classification (NCBI taxonomy): domain Eukaryota; kingdom Metazoa; phylum Arthropoda; class Insecta; order Hymenoptera; family Apidae; genus Habropoda; species Habropoda laboriosa. Next base: position 157,452 of record NW_017100202.1, on the reverse strand, counting down.
GAAAATCGACTTTGAAGGCTTAATATTCGGGAAAATCGACTTTGAAGGCTTAATATTCGGGAAAATCGACTTTGAAGGCTTAATATTCGGGAAAATCGACTTTGAAGGCTTAATATTCGGGAAAATCGACTTTGAAGGCTTAATATTCGGGAAAATCGACTTTGAAGGCTTAATATTCGGGAAAATCGACTTTGAAGGCTTAATATTCGGGAAAATCGACTTTGAAGGCTTAATATTCGGGAAAATCGACTTTGAAGGCTTAATATTCGGGAAAATCGACTTTGAAGGCTTAATATTCGGGAAAATCGACTTTGAAGGCTTAATATTCGGGAAAATCGACTTTGAAGGCTTAATATTCGGGAAAATCGACTTTGAAGGCTTAATATTCGGGAAAATCGACTTTGAAGGCTTAATATTCGGGAAAATCGACTTTGAAGGCTTAATATTCGGGAAAATCGACTTTGAAGGCTTAATATTCGGGAAAATCGACTTTGAAGGCTTAATATTCGGGAAAATCGACTTTGAAGGCTTAATATTCGGGAAAATCGACTTTGAAGGCTTAATATTCGGGAAAATCGACTTTGAAGGCTTAATATTCGGGAAAATCGACTTTGAAGGCTTAATATTCGGGAAAATCGACTTTGAAGGCTTAATATTCGGGAAAATCGACTTTGAAGGCTTAATATTCGGGAAAATCGACTTTGAAGGCTTAATATTCGGGAAAATCGACTTTGAAGGCTTAATATTCGGGAAAATCGACTTTGAAGGCTTAATATTCGGGAAAATCGACTTTGAAGGCTTAATATTCGGGAAAATCGACTTTGAAGGCTTAATATTCGGGAAAATCGACTTTGAAGGCTTAATATTCGGGAAAATCGACTTTGAAGGCTTAATATTCGGGAAAATCGACTTTGAAGGCTTAATATTCGGGAAAATCGACTTTGAAGGCTTAATATTCGGGAAAATCGACTTTGAAGGCTTAATATTCGGGAAAATCGACTTTGAAGGCTTAATATTCGGGAAAATCGACTTTGAAGGCTTAATATTCGGGAAAATCGACTTTGAAGGCTTAATATTCGGGAAAATCGACTTTGAAGGCTTAATATTCGGGAAAATCGACTTTGAAGGCTTAATATTCGGGAAAATCGACTTTGAAGGCTTAATATTCGGGAAAATCGACTTTGAAGGCTTAATATTCGGGAAAATCGACTTTGAAGGCTTAATATTCGGGAAAATCGACTTTGAAGGCTTAATATTCGGGAAAATCGACTTTGAAGGCTTAATATTCGGGAAAATCGACTTTGAAGGCTTAATATTCGGGAAAATCGACTTTGAAGGCTTAATATTCGGGAAAATCGACTTTGAAGGCTTAATATTCGGGAAAATCGACTTTGAAGGCTTAATATTCGGGAAAATCGACTTTGAAGGCTTAATATTCGGGAAAATCGACTTTGAAGGCTTAATATTCGGGAAAATCGACTTTGAAGGCTTAATATTCGGGAAAATCGACTTTGAAGGCTTAATATTCGGGAAAATCGACTTTGAAGGCTTAATATTCGGGAAAATCGACTTTGAAGGCTTAATATTCGGGAAAATCGACTTTGAAGGCTTAATATTCGGGAAAATCGACTTTGAAGGCTTAATATTCGGGAAAATCGACTTTGAAGGCTTAATATTCGGGAAAATCGACTTTGAAGGCTTAATATTCGGGAAAATCGACTTTGAAGGCTTAATATTCGGGAAAATCGACTTTGAAGGCTTAATATTCGGGAAAATCGACTTTGAAGGCTTAATATTCGGGAAAATCGACTTTGAAGGCTTAATATTCGGGAAAATCGACTTTGAAGGCTTAATATTCGGGAAAATCGACTTTGAAGGCTTAATATTCGGGAAAATCGACTTTGAAGGCTTAATATTCGGGAAAATCGACTTTGAAGGCTTAATATTCGGGAAAATCGACTTTGAAGGCTTAATATTCGGGAAAATCGACTTTGAAGGCTTAATATTCGGGAAAATCGACTTTGAAGGCTTAATATTCGGGAAAATCGACTTTGAAGGCTTAATATTCGGGAAAATCGACTTTGAAGGCTTAATATTCGGGAAAATCGACTTTGAAGGCTTAATATTCGGGAAAATCGACTTTGAAGGCTTAATATTCGGGAAAATCGACTTTGAAGGCTTAATATTCGGGAAAATCGACTTTGAAGGCTTAATATTCGGGAAAATCGACTTTGAAGGCTTAATATTCGGGAAAATCGACTTTGAAGGCTTAATATTCGGGAAAATCGACTTTGAAGGCTTAATATTCGGGAAAATCGACTTTGAAGGCTTAATATTCGGGAAAATCGACTTTGAAGGCTTAATATTCGGGAAAATCGACTTTGAAGGCTTAATATTCGGGAAAATCGACTTTGAAGGCTTAATATTCGGGAAAATCGACTTTGAAGGCTTAATATTCGGGAAAATCGACTTTGAAGGCTTAATATTCGGGAAAATCGACTTTGAAGGCTTAATATTCGGGAAAATCGACTTTGAAGGCTTAATATTCGGGAAAATCGACTTTGAAGGCTTAATATTCGGGAAAATCGACTTTGAAGGCTTAATATTCGGGAAAATCGACTTTGAAGGCTTAATATTCGGGAAAATCGACTTTGAAGGCTTAATATTCGGGAAAATCGACTTTGAAGGCTTAATATTCGGGAAAATCGACTTTGAAGGCTTAATATTCGGGAAAATCGACTTTGAAGGCTTAATATTCGGGAAAATCGACTTTGAAGGCTTAATATTCGGGAAAATCGACTTTGAAGGCTTAATATTCGGGAAAATCGACTTTGAAGGCTTAATATTCGGGAAAATCGACTTTGAAGGCTTAATATTCGGGAAAATCGACTTTGAAGGCTTAATATTCGGGAAAATCGACTTTGAAGGCTTAATATTCGGGAAAATCGACTTTGAAGGCTTAATATTCGGGAAAATCGACTTTGAAGGCTTAATATTCGGGAAAATCGACTTTGAAGGCTTAATATTCGGGAAAATCGACTTTGAAGGCTTAATATTCGGGAAAATCGACTTTGAAGGCTTAATATTCGGGAAAATCGACTTTGAAGGCTTAATATTCGGGAAAATCGACTTTGAAGGCTTAATATTCGGGAAAATCGACTTTGAAGGCTTAATATTCGGGAAAATCGACTTTGAAGGCTTAATATTCGGGAAAATCGACTTTGAAGGCTTAATATTCGGGAAAATCGACTTTGAAGGCTTAATATTCGGGAAAATCGACTTTGAAGGCTTAATATTCGGGAAAATCGACTTTGAAGGCTTAATATTCGGGAAAATCGACTTTGAAGGCTTAATATTCGGGAAAATCGACTTTGAAGGCTTAATATTCGGGAAAATCGACTTTGAAGGCTTAATATTCGGGAAAATCGACTTTGAAGGCTTAATATTCGGGAAAATCGACTTTGAAGGCTTAATATTCGGGAAAATCGACTTTGAAGGCTTAATATTCGGGAAAATCGACTTTGAAGGCTTAATATTCGGGAAAATCGACTTTGAAGGCTTAATATTCGGGAAAATCGACTTTGAAGGCTTAATATTCGGGAAAATCGACTTTGAAGGCTTAATATTCGGGAAAATCGACTTTGAAGGCTTAATATTCGGGAAAATCGACTTTGAAGGCTTAATATTCGGGAAAATCGACTTTGAAGGCTTAATATTCGGGAAAATCGACTTTGAAGGCTTAATATTCGGGAAAATCGACTTTGAAGGCTTAATATTCGGGAAAATCGACTTTGAAGGCTTAATATTCGGGAAAATCGACTTTGAAGGCTTAATATTCGGGAAAATCGACTTTGAAGGCTTAATATTCGGGAAAATCGACTTTGAAGGTTTAATATTCGGGAAAATCGACTTTGAAGGTTTAATATTCGGGAAAATCGACTTTGAAGGCTTAATATTCGGGAAAATCGACTTTGAAGGCTTAATATTCGGGAAAATCGACTTTGAAGGTTTAATATTCGGGAAAATCGACTTTGAAGGCTTAATATTCGGGAAAATCGACTTTGAAGGTTTAATATTCGGGAAAATCGACTTTGAACGTTTAATATTCGGGAAAATCGAATTTGAAAGCTTAATTTTCGGGAAAATCGAATTTGAAGGCTTAATTTTCGTGAATATCAAGTTTGAAAATCCTTAATTGATATAATAAAATTTCACCGCATTTCTATGCAAAGTAAATTTGTGACAATTGTATCCTACCTAAAACTGCAATTTTTAAAATTTTTTCACCAAGAATCGTCTAATGTCTCTTTGCGCCATAACTTATTGTCGCACACTGTACATCTAAAGCACGTTTCAACGTAAACTACCGCGTTTCGTCTGTAATCCCTGTGAAAGAAGTTACCCTATCAAAGGCTACGAAAAAAAAGTTAACGGAACAAACATTCGTTTAATACGCCAGGTTACAATTCCTCGCTCATTTTACGCGCAAATGCACTTAACGGATTCTCACTACTTACACGTTTTCAATATCACCAGATCTACTGATCCCCATAGCCGAAGATCGACCACGTAGTTTGCATGAAAAATTCATTTACCATCGCGACCTTTATAAGGATTCGCCTCTGGTGTTAACGACGTATTTATATCCATGCGCGGGGATATCGTTTGCATATTTCTTAAGAGGCTTTCGACCATCGGAACGGAAAGAGCAAAGGGTAGAGTCGAATTTCTGCGTTTTTCGCGATGGACGAAAACCTGTCGGAACCAGTCGGAAAAGGGAAAAACACGAGATTTCGCTAAGAAAACACTACACCACGTGGATCACGTTATTTATTATCCAACATACTGTACATATACGAATAATGATTAAACAATAAACAATGCACACGAAAGCTATTTAAAATGTCTCGAACTGTAACAACGATTATAGCGAAGAGAAGAAAACGAAGCTATCCTAGGAGTATTCATAAAAACTAGAAACTACGATGAACGGTTAAAATTAGCCAAGTGTGGTTACATATAAATTCGTTTATAATTCACGGCTAAAAACAGAACAGCCAGGTATGAACTTTTGTTACGAGAAAATTCGTTCGACGAATATGCAAATTCGAAGGTTGCCTTTGTAGAGGCACTATAACTGTCTCTCCTCGTTGATCGTCTGCGTTCTTTAAGAAAATGCCTGAACGGTGTGTATTCGCGATTTAAAGCGCGATGATCTAACTTTGTTCAGGTAATCCTTCCGGAAAGAATTCTTGTTTACGTCGAAAATTGATGGTAGACGAGCGAGAAGAGCTCTGTGTGTATTATTATATTTCTTTCGATATTTCTCGATGCTTTTTGCATTTGCCGCGTGTCGGAGAACGATATCTTTCCTTCGTCGAATCGCGAGGCGCACATCCGATCACGATTTGATTGACTCGTCGACCTTGCTCACTTTTTTTTCCACCAGACACGCTCGTCCCGTTCTTGAAATTTTATAACGTAATTTTTAGGTAACCTCGCTTCGACAGACAACACGGTGACTTGCTTTTCTATCGTCGCACCGATGCACAATATCGCGAATTCCACCTTGCAATTTCGTTGCATAACGCCCGAAGCCTCTGCCAAATAATAACGTAGCCTCGGTGCTGCACTCTTGAAATTAGATTTTCTCTCGATTTTAGGAGAAAAATATTCTAGAGATATTCAGATCTTCGTAATCTTAGAAGAATCGTATTACAATTCGAGCGTAAAATACAACGGGAATAATCTACCCGGTACGTATTCTCCCATTAATCTCAGATCTCTCTTTAT
>NW_017100202.1:141240-151608 GCF_001263275.1 Habropoda laboriosa | reverse complement strand
TAGGAAAATTCGTAGCCATGGAAATATATTTCTCATTATTTAAATGGATATCTAGGAAAGTAAAAATGAGAAAAGTGAAATATCCTCTCGGTGTTTTCGTATGATAAGAGAATTTCGTATGAAATCATCGAGTTTCCAGGAAAATTTCCGAGCCGCGTATAATTCTACCGAATAGAAAATTTTAACCTGTCGAGGGTATAGTCGATGGAAGAAATATAGAGAGGTTGTGAATTGAAGTATCAAGTAAAGCACAGATTACGTTCTTCGATTGGGACTAAATCACGTTTTACGTGATTTTTAAAGAAACAATTAGAGAACGTATCACGTGGCTCTGATTGAGATTTCGAGCTCTTATCTTCTCAAATTTCTGTCGATATGCTCGACCATAGAACTACGCAGAGATGAAAAATTTACTAGCGGAATATCACAGAGACAAAAGAGATATTCGACATTGTCTGTCTCTCCCGTCACGCAAATTTTACGTGATTAATTTTATATAATTAATAAAAATTGAGCCTACGGGAGTGTGATCCAATCAAACTCGTATTTCTTCCGCGAGACTTTTTTCCATCTCTGCACAGTGCTACGCAATTTTCTCTGATCCAATAACGACTATACCTCTGCTCTATTTCTCTAATTGTGTTAGAGAAGGCGAGCCTACGGGGACGTAACCCAATTAGACCTGCATTCTTCACCAATTTCTCTGCATAGTATTATAAATTTCAACGTCTAACCGAACATATGTACGACACTCGCTATATTTCTTCCACCGACTATACTCACCTACTCTTTACAGCGTTCATAGTGTCGGCGATTTAAAATTCACGTCGCGATAACCGCGTGTCTATCGGCGCCTATCTACGCTTATTGATGGTTCATTCATACGCACAACTGGCCGCACCACGCTAATCCGTTTGTACGATCGATGGTCGTAGAGATGTTTACGGCGAAGGTGAAGGTTAAGTAGGCTCTTTCACGGGCTGTGATCCTTTTGAAAAATTCGCACGAATCATTTTTACGATCGTTCGGAGACCGAGCTATTTAGCGTCACTTCTCTTCTACGAAACAACAACGTAGCAACAGAGCGTGTTTTCCATTGTGCGACGGAAATTTGCAATTACTAGATTTCAAACTCGTCCGCCGGGGAACACATTGTTAATTAACTTCGTCCATGTTCGAATTATTTATGAATCTCGTACACCTGTTTCTCTCTCTCTCTCTCTTTCTCTCTTTTCGCATGTAATTTGTCGCACGTCACGAAGAACAACTCCTTTTCAACACACACGCGAATGTTGCACGATAGATGAAATGACAAATTGCATTCGTTATTAGACGATCGTTTCTGCTACTTAAACAATAGCGTGTCGTTTATGGACCTTGAGCGAGGGAGACTCGTAACGTGTGGTTAAACAGATGAAGACAACTTCCGGTCGCGATGTCCTTTGGAAAAATGATCTCGACGTTTTTCAGACTGTGTTACGACTGTGATAATATTGAATTATTTCATTACGTATACGTAGTAGATATCGCTGAATAATGTTATCGATTCTTTACATAAATACAGTTCTATATCGTATAAATAACGAGGTATCTAAATTGGCTGTGTTTTAATTCTAGTGCAGCCTTCGGGTCTTTTTTGACCCAGCAGCCTTCTTATTTTTTTAATCACTTTCACTGCTATGAAGTTTGTGTTTCCTCGGCGTTATATTGAAAGTTGATCGTCTTGGGACATTTTTGACCCAAAATCTCGAGTGTATAGTCGACCGGAAGAAGGCAGTAGTTCATTGAGAGAGAATTTTCCATTTCCCGCGTCGAATGATTTATTAAAATCGCCCAGTGATCTCGATAAACACTTTCCTCTGAAATTTCGAGGCTCCTCTGCGTTATCGAGATAACGAGATGAGACGACAGGCATGTTAGAAGTTGTTAAAACTGGGAATAGCAGTCGGCGCTAGATAACTACATAGAAACGCATTAAAAGTTGTTTGTTCGTAACCGATAGCGCTTCGCGAAAGTGGGCTGCATAGAGGCACTAAGTTGAAAATTTGTTGATCGGGGAACAAACGGTTAAGTTGGACACTTAAGCTCGCTGATTGAACACTTCTGTTCACACCGCCGTTAAGAGCAATATTTAAGCAACAAAATTTATGAAACATACTCTACGATAAACACGAAGTAAATTCATTTTCACGTTATCGAATCTGTTTGTTCCAACGAAGCGAAGTTTCGAAGTAACAATAACATTACAGAAATTTGGATTTGCATGAATAATTACACGTTAATCAATCCTCTACTCTGTTTACGTTGCGTTATATTCCCCGTAAGTTATGAAATCCAAATTAATTCAATTAATTTCTCGGGTAAGATCGTTCGGGTAGACGAGTGTACTTCTCTGTTCGCGTTTAATTCCGGCTGTGTTATGCTCGTTAACGTAATTATAGAAGCTTTGCTCCTTACAGGCTCGAGTTTGCTCGTAGACACGTCGTACTCTGTCGCATTATTCAATCGAACGAGGATCGTACGCAATTGCTTATCGCTTTCCTAGCACACGATCTCTCGACCTGGCTATTTTCCTCGTGAATGGATCCGTGAACATGAATCGAAGCTCCCATTATACCTACGCGTTCTCATGGCTACACGAGGCACAACATTGTCGCGTGAAACGTAGGCTCTCGTGGGTTGATACCTTTCGGACGAGCTCTCTTCCACAGCGTGACATTTTCTGCTCTCGCTGATATGGGAAAGCAGCAGCATTGGTAAATGCGCTCGTCTTTCGTTCCGTCGTCATCGAGAATGAATATTTTCCAAGGAACACGCATCGGACGGGGGAGAATTTTTCCGAGACGAATGAAAATGTGCACGGAGGTAAGATTGCGAAAGATTGAACGAGAATGAAACTTCTACCGGAGAAACGTATTTTTCTTCGCTAATTCTCTCAAGGAGGCCATTTCAGGAATTCGACGTTATTGTTATTTTTTTGCGTTTGAATATTCCATCATACGTGGTTGCTGCAACACGTGAAAATACCAATGACCCGATTTTCCTCTTTTCCTTTCACACGTGGAATTTCTACAACGGGAGGTGAAAAAGTTTCGGTACATGGGATAGGATATTTCTCGTTTCGAGGTAAATGTGCGCGTGCCCCTTTGTTTGATAACTTTGTGAAACAGAGAGAAAGACAAAGAGGGAATGTCGATGCGCTGGAGGGTGGTTTGTACACCTCTCTAGCCTTATATTTTAATTAAACCCGCCTTTGCCTCGCGTAATACGATGCACGTGGAACTCTCGATAACTGTAGGAATATACTGCGGGTACGCGGAAATACCTACGGAGCCGAATTATTATTGAAAATACACCAGGCAACGGCTGGCTGGTAAATATTATGTGCGCGCGAAATGCGGAGTCACCGGTTGGAACCGCGTTTTCCCGACTTTAACGGATATCCGCCGTTGCTGATGGCGAGTGCTCTGCTAGTTTTGCAATAACAAACAAATCGTAAAAAAGCAGCAGGAGCGTATTATTATGTAACATACACGTGGAATAATTAACGAAGAGATTCTCTATCTGTCTCTCCTTCGTTCTTTGCTTGTCTCCTCTCCCTCGCTCTGCGGCTCTCCTTCTCTTTCTGCGTCTCTCCCTCGTTCTTTGCTTGTCTCTCCCCCTCTCTGTCTGTCTCTCCCTACTTCTCTGCCTATCTCTCTTCTTCGTCTCTCTCTGGATGTCTCTCTCTCTCTCGTTGCATCAAAAATAAATCTCGAATGCAGGTAGATAAACGTGGAAAAAGATATTTCATTCTCGGAGCGAGCTGTGTTTATCGCGATCGTCTCCGTATTGCTTGCGTAGAATCTCGCTTGCTGAAAATATTTAATGAGACGCCGCTGTTCCGCGAACGGGGTAATTAGCGTAATTGCACGGTACACAACATTATTGCATAAACGAATTGCTCGGCGCGGCAAGTGGTGGAAAACCACGGTTAAAAGACGGTTGTATCGAGCGCTTGGAAAATACATACAGCTGGCTCGTGCGCGCGTATGTATCTCTAACTTTTACGAGCCGAATGAAAATGCACATCGTAATACCCCCGTTCCTTATCGGCGTTGTTTATCGCAATTTTCGATTGTTCTGTACCCGGGAGTTTCTTGAAATACTACGAGTTTCAACGGAGCTCGTGTAAACATTTGACAGATAGCAGGGGAAGGAAGGAAAGGAACAAAAAAAAGGGAAAAGAAAAGAATCTAAGAGAAGCCTCTAACTGTGATCGACGAAAGAGAAGAAGAAGAGAGAGAGAGAGAGAGAGTCGAGAAAATCGATGAGAGGAATCGGAGAGGAAGCGATGCGTTACCATAAAGAATCGATTAGAAAACACCGTCTTTCAAGGATAATTCACGACTCGGTGGAATAGAAGAGTATGGATCACGTGAACAAGACGTTACTCTTAAAGTAGATTCGGGGCGGGATGCTTGAAGATCGATATCACGTCACGATGCACATTCAAGTTACGTTGTTGCAACTGGCAACATTCAGATCCACCATCACGCGGATAACCAAATTTACCCGTGAACTTGAACTCACCTGTCCGCTTCGATCACGTTGCCTACAAGGTTGCAAACGCGCTTCGCGCTCATTCGTCCACGTTTTTCCTCCTGTCGTTTCCACGAGTTACACGTAGTTGAAGTTCCGATTGGGTGCTACATGCACCGTTTCGATGATGATAAATTGGTCGTGACGCGGTAGCGAATTACGATAGTTTAAAGTGTTACGCTCCGAGTGTTACAATCCGAGCTCTATTATTTCCTGCATCGATAATAAAGCGTGTGTTTCTAGAAATCTCTCGATTACTGAAATTAGTGAACTTTTTATTTACACATTTTACACGCTCGTTTAAAAGATCCGGAATAAACTGATTCACGTATTTACCGATTTCCAATCGCACGTTCCAGAGATAGTGAGTTCTGATTGACAAACGTAAACTTAGTTAACAGGTTGGCGAATTTAACGTTTTCGACCACTTTCCTGGAAGCTCGTTAAAATCGTTGCAAAATTATTTACCAGAAGGTTATCGCGGTGCGAGTTCGATATGTCATACGGGCATGACTTGCAACGGTTATCGATAACGCGTTAACTTTGTAACTAACGTTAATTATGCCCGTCCGGTCGACAGAATATATACCTACTGTTTACACTTAACCGTGTCCAACTTCGCTCCGACAACGATCTCGATTAACAATAAAAATAATATATCGATATCGCGCACCTCGTCAGAACTGTATCTCCTGTCTAACACGCGATCATGTTCCTTCGTTATCGATTAATACGATCAACAGTAATCTACATTGCTGCAGTAATCGCGAAGAATTCGTCGGTAACACGCGTTATCATCCTTATCGATCCACTGTTTTTTTAATCTCGCCACGGTGATACGCTTTCTTTTTTCACGTTGTTTACAGTGAACGATCTAAACAGGTACAACGTCCTATCATTTTCTCCATTCGACGCATTTTCTACGCGATTCAGAAGAATTTCATTCGAATTTTTAAACAAAATTACCAAAATTGCCACCAAGTGTTCAATTGAAAGAAGAAACAGTAGCGACGGTGTTCAAAAATTTGCACGCTTCGTTGAAAGAGAAGGAATCGAGGAATATACCTTAATCCGTGGAATAAACATTTTATCTCTGCCGTGATTTTTATCGTCGCGTTATCCATGACCAACGCGACACGAAAAATATTGATTCGCAGAAATTGCAATCGTTCTCCCCTCCTATGCCCTCAGCGTCGTGCGTTCCCTGCAATGTCACGAACAAGTGGAAAGCGTTTTCTTCGGTGATATTTGCGCGTATCTCTCGGTTGAAGAAACGTCTCGATGACGCATTCGCTTTCGTGATCTCGTCCTCTACCTAGGACATGGTGATCTTCGTTGCTTCGATCTTGAGTGCGTCATTGCCCCGGTGCAACGATTTCGTAAACACAGCTAGGAGAGATACATAGACTTGTCTGTTGGATAGGGAGAGATAGATGGGAGAAGTTGGTTGTTCGACGCGGAAACGCGGTTTTCATGTGAACACCAAGGATGAGAAAACGTCGGCATTGGTTCTCTATTCTGCTGCGTATTTACGTATCTCGAGTTTTTTCGCCAGATTTCGTGTCTCGGTTTTCCTCTCTTTTTTCCAGTTTTCAGCTCGTTTCTCATCTCTCTGCGAAGCTGATCTCTGCAACGCAATATCAGGAAGGAACACAGAGAACGACGTTTATAATGTATCTTACATTTAGCTTCAAAGGGCAAATAAGATGTAATAAGAATCTCGTTTCCAGTTATTCCATTTTTTTTTTTTTTTTGACATAGCTTGTTAGCGTATTTTAATTTTTTCTCTCTCCCTCTCTCATTCGTTGCAGCGTGGAATAAATGAATGGTAATTTTATTTGATATTTTAATACATACTTCGTCCTCTGGTATATATTTTTCTTTTTCGTTTTAAAAAATCTATTGGTATGAAAAATGTTTTTAATATTCTTCGTTGCGCTCTTTAACTAACGTATTCTAAATAACTACGTTTCCACTGTCCGGTTCGATTGGTGTGATACGCGTATTCCCGGGAGTGAAATTTTTCAAATAGGAGCGTCAGAACATATTCATGTGCTACCTTAATTAAACTTCGCGATACAAATTTAAAGTGTCGTTAAAGAGTCGTTTTAAAGTGTGCGAAATAATGCGAAGTAACGATTAATAAATTGTGAAGAGTGTTACATACATACTTCGTATGAACGAAAGAGTGACGTACATACTTCAAAAATGAACATTCCATTAAATGAATACTCCCGCAATTTAATCCTTAATTAGTCACGTAGAGTCATAGTGATTCGATGGAAGTTCCATCTCGTTATTGTTCCGCCATTTTTGAATCTCTAATCTCCTGAAATTGCTTTTCCCTTGATTATTAATTTAAGTTCAAATCTACGTAAGAATTTCTTGCAAAATATCCTAATTAAGTAGACTCCCTTGTATCCAAGTCAGTAAGAACCAACGTGACTAATTAACGATTTAAAAACCGTGATTTTCGCGCCAAATTTATCAAGCCTTGTTTCTTACAAAGTAATATCAAATTTATTAAATAATTTTTGTTTACTTTAACAAATATTGGTCCTCGATAATAACTGATTTTTAGTCCCACATTTATTAAACAATTCTGTTTTAACGAACCCTAGTCCTTAACCAGTTAGCTAAGTTCCCATCTCAAACAGAAATTGAATCTCTCTAGTGTCTAATCAAAACTGAATACAAATTGCAACCAATTATTTAATTTTTCTTCTTGCAAATCTGAACACATAAAGTGTTCTAAGTATCGACGAACCAATGACGAGTTAACTCGTCGTCCTCAATTAAAGTGTTAACGATTAGTAATATTTTCGACTACCTCAACAACGATGTACGTCGTGAAAATGGAACAATTACAAGTATCGACAGTTGACGATGCACTTCTCCGCGGAGAAATTCGGCTCTCCTGGCCGAACCTGAGGCCGCTTCTCCTTGCGCAACAGGTTCAAGGTCCTACCGCAACCTCTCTGGTCCTACCGCAACGTTTGTCCGCCGTTGTTCCCATATTCGACGGTCCCTCTCTTTTTAAACCTCGTCCGGTACCTGTTCGAATACACCTGACGTGAACCTGCACTCTCCCTTCGCCTCGTGTTTCGAGTTCCCCCTTTGTTTTTTCGGCCTCTCTCAGGTCGAGTTCTGTTTAACGGAACCGCAAGTTTGCTCACACGTGAAATGCAAACCTGCTGTCTCCTCGTGGCTGATTGTAAGCTACGAATTTTCCTGCTTTCTGTTAATTACAGTCGGTTGTAATTTTGCTGTTCGTTCCTATCGTGTGATTATGGTTGAAGTGTTTGCAAGTTTTTTAGACTGCTGCAAACTAGTTGAAAGTAGCTACTTATCGAAAGGAATGAAAAGTGAAATTAGAGAGAGTTGGGACTGTTTAAATAGGTACATTAGAGTCAACTTGTATTACAATTAGTGTCAAGAAACTTGCGGTAACGGTTGTTAACTCGTTCATTTCATCAACGAATGTTCATTCTTAATTAAATGCTAAATTTGAACTGTATCTCTTCTCGTTTCGATTTTCCGCGATTTGAATTCTGTTAAATGTTTTATTCCAGTCTGTGCACACTCAACTTTCAAGCTCACTTCGTGATTTAATTATATTTTTGTACCGTTGCAAATAGTAACGTGCTTGTTATTCAACATTTTTCACGCGGTGGCGTTTGTTTGTTAAAAGCTTTTTAAATAGCGTTATCGAAGTGGCGGAGTAACCACTGTAATAGTCAATTTGTTAAAAGTTTCCAGTATATTAAGCAATCTCCATTATTTTCTACGACTCTTTTGCATAATTCTCTCTCCGAAAAAAATTAAAACAGAATTTTACCGTTCAAAGTAATCCCCCTTACTTTGGATGACTTTTTTGCGTAATTCTCTCTCTGAACAAAATATCAAATATCAGTATCGATGAAATTGTCAAGACTTCGTGTACAAAGGCACCGAATTAATTTGCACAGCTAATAATTCGCCTATGCACCTACTTTTCCCCCCGAAAAATTCAAAAAAAATAAAAGGATACGTCATAATCTATCACATCCACCAAAGCAAACGGTTCCCCACGTTCTCATGTCCGTGGCCACGATTGCATCGTCTGGAAAGTTGCAGAACGGACGTGTTCCCCGGTTCTAGCCTCGAACGAGAGGCAGAAGAGTGGCCGCGGAAAGTTCCCCGGTTTCGTGCATCGGCCAGATAAAGCCCGGAGTGCTCACGATAGCCTTGAATTATTTCTCCCGTTGCCGCGGAAGAATTTTTGCGCGCGCCGCTCGTTGCACGCGAAAACAAAACGTGTCGAGTCCGCTCCGATCGATTAACGGTGTCCGTGAGTTTTTACATATTTTTTTCCGCGGGAACAGAGCGGGGGAAAAGGGAACACACGTCGAACACCGGATAAAAGAGCTCTATGACGCTTTTTCTCCTGCCTGCCTGTGTCCGACGATCGATTTCACCACGACGTTCACCAGAGAGACGATAACGCCGGACGCGCGCGTTTCGAGACGAGAAGTGCATTCGACACACGTCCCTGTCGCCTTTTTTTTAACCCTCGGTTCAATCTGACAGAGTCTGACAAACTATAATTTTCATTCTCTTTACAAAGTTTAATTTTATAATTTTTTATTTTCGTTTTTGACCCTTTCTCTGCGTCGAAACCACGCCACCTCTAAACGAGACTCCGCGCCATTTCTGAGTTAAATCTGGTAGCGTCTGACAAACCTACCGGCATAATTTTCATTCTGTTTACAAACTTCAGATTTACCATTTTTTATTTTCGTTTTCAACCCTTTCGCCGCGGCGAAACTAACCATCAGCCGTCACCTTTGAAAGAGACTCCGTGTCATAAGTGTGTAACTCGCGCGGACAGCCTTTGGCGTTTCAAGTTTGCTCTCACGTCCCGGAGAATTGACAACGTTTGTTTTTCGAGAGAAAGAGTTTTTCGCTTAAAACGAGATATTTGTAGTTTCTTAATTAACCCTATAGTCTTCCTCAGTAGCGATAGGGTCGAGGAAATAAATCGAGCTGAATAAGCAGAAATTGAACCGAAGTCTCTCAGACTATAACGACGGGGAAAAAAATTCACCAGACTAAAAGTAGGGTTGGGCATAAGGGTAACTACCCCGAAAAATGTATGCACGCGTGACCAAGCGTCATGTTAGGCATGCTAGATTGAACGGTCGTTGGTGAAAGAAAAAAATGACTAAATTAAGTGGACGAGCCCTCTACGCGTGAACATTCGCCCGGAAGAAGTTTTAAAAATTGTCCAGACAGCCGGGGGAAAGGGTTGAACGTGCACGAGAAGTTCCTATATGGAACACGGTTCGTTGGAAAGATTCGTTCAGTTTCAAGCCTGATACGAACCGTACGACGTATCGTTTCTTCCTATTAAACGATGTTTCTTTTATCGGAGTTGATTGTTACGCTGCGTTATCAGTGACTAATGAATATTGATAGGAACGATAAGAAAGTTTTTAACCCTCTCGCTGCGACGCGATATTCTGAGACGCGTTGTTACGTTCGTTGTAAGAAACACGCACGCAGTTCACGCATGCAAGGTGTTCACATATGAACGAAGTGTACTCTGTTACTCGAATGAACAAGTGTTCAGAATGTGGTGGTGAACATTTTGAACACCTTTTGTAACTCGAACATTGTTTAAAAGTGTAAACAAGGCTTAAAAGTATTTTCTACTAAGAATATTGAAGTATCTCGCGAGTTATTTAATTTTCCATCATCTGACTAAAATACTTTTATACACAGATTCACTCGAGAATCAATTTTAGC
>NW_017100202.1:127771-141209 GCF_001263275.1 Habropoda laboriosa | reverse complement strand
AAAAGAGTGCAGCAGCTTTTTGCAAACGCATCAATTTTATCAAAATGCATGAAAGTAATGCAGAAATAGAGAACATGCAACACCATTTAATTTTTTTCTATCTTCCATCTTGAGGCACCTTGTGCACACGAGCCTTTTACAGCGAAAGGGTTAAAAAATGAGCATTATTAGCGAGACACACCTTGCTTCGATAAGCCTAAATTGTTCTCGAGGTGTATAAAACGACAGACATCTTTGTCCACGATGAAACAACGAATATTCGTCATTCTTGTTTTTCAAAAGACCGAACGTAATCTCCACAATAACATCTAATCAGGAAGAAGAGACCATTGAAAAATTCCTGTAAACTCCTTACAATTCGTACCTTCTGCGACAAGCTGTGACACGTGGCGACGACGTAAATCCTTCGATCGAATCGCCTCGAAAAAAGGAGAAATCGCAATCGTTCGAATTTATCGACGCTTCGTGTTCAAACGCACACGAGAAGAAGACGAAAAAAGACGCGAAAATCATGCCTGTCTACGAACAAAACGATTACTATCTAATCATATGTTTCTCACGATAGCGTGAACGATTTCGAGCGTTGCACACACGATCTCGTGCTGCGATTCGTTAGCTGATGCTGCGACTAAAACGCTGACACTTACTTCCACTACTCCTAATATTTCAACTTCCCCTCGTCGATCAAACGGTCTTTTCGCGTATTGCTCTTTGATTTCATTCCATCCAACGTCTAGATCAATCTCCGTTTCGCGAACCGAACTACGTCAGAAATTGACTAGCCCCGCCCGTTAAATCCACAATCACTTCAACGTATCTTCCCTGAAACTTGTGAAAAAGAAGAAAGTGCACGCTATAAAATCGTCTATAAAACTACCAATCCACCCGAGATAGTCGTTATCTCGACCTAAACCGGTATTACCGTCCAATCGTTCGAGTATAAACGTTTGTCTTGAGGATTCTTGTGTATGGAAATTGAAACGAACTCGAGAGATAGTACACGTTTGCAACCGGGGTATCGACGCAAGAGAAAACGTATTCGACCAGTGCGTAAAAAGCGCACTGAAAGAAAAAAGGAAGAAACTAGTCCATTGGACGTGTAAACGTCGATCGTAGTGAAAGTGTTGGTTTTCCACGGTTCACGCTTTGTCACCTCGTGTTTACCAAGAACGAAACAAAGTCCGTGGTTCCTTTCTCGCGTCTCTTTAGCCGAGACACACACGAGCACGCTGCGGAGAGACATACCTTTTAGACGTGCTCGTGAAACGTTTAGAAGAGAGGAGAGACAGTTGGAAATTTGCTGTCGTGTCCGGAAGAAGATGCCTGGTTTGTTTAGACGTCCTACACGAATTCTCCGTAGAGAGGAGGAGATCCGCTGATCGCGAAGGACACGCGACGAAGTACGTTTCGCATCTCTCCTTCCGTCCTCGAGAGTATCGTTTGTCGTCTGGCCAGACGGAATCCTAGGATCTGGTTTGAGGATAGTATCACAGCTTTGATAACGTCTGTATCTCGTCTGCTTACCGGTTTCCGTGTTGTCTCCATCGCGATACCTTCGGACCGAATCGTCATCCTGGGGTCTGGACGCGCGTCAGCTCTGGCCTGCTTACGCAATTCCGAAGAATGCACTCGAGGACGAGACGGCGGGCACGCGTCGAAAGTCGTGAAAGAAAGTCGAGACTTGGCTCGTGTCACCGTATGGATTTCCATTGAGTCTCGCCGATGTGTCGATAATTTCACGAGATTTTTTATTAAATATTCCATTTAAATGATTTCTCTTCTTCTTCAGACGATCGTGAGTGGAAAAGTTGTATCGGGATATTTGATTAGAAAAAGAGAAGTAGTAATTTTGTGCTGATCTGAAGAACACTTTGATTTTCTTCTATGTTTTATCTTTCACTGAGTTTCTTTCATACTTTTGTCATTTGCAATTTTTGTGAAATTGCTTGCCTGAAAATGGTTCTGTTTGTACATGCGACTTTCACATTTTGTAAGTTTGCACGTGAAAATTCATTTTTCTTGTATTTCGATATTTTAGTTAATATCTGATTTTAACGAGTGTCGGTTGTACAGTCTGTGTTAGTTATCGATTGTTTTGAAAAAAAAAAAGGAACGTGAGGCGTTTTAATCGTTTGCTTGAAATACCTACCCGCAGTATTGAAGCATGATATTTTTTGCACTTTTTCTACAAATTTCATTTGACCGTTGCACGTGATATTATAAGCTTTTCCAATGGTGGCAGGCTTTGTTAAAACTATTCGTTTACCGATGACGTTCGTAAAAGGAATGTCGATAACGAGGCTGCACTGAAAAGTTACGTAAAGGCCGGCCAGTAACGCTGCGACGTTTCGTTTCGGTGCTTCGACATGCTAACGTTTAATCAACTTCGGCATCAACATTAATCGAGGGTGGAGGATTGCAGCCGTAGCGGGAACGAGTGCCTTGACAATTTATTTCTCGGTTTTTCTCTGAATTGTCGAGCAATTGTGGAAACGCCCAGCGGAATGCCCGTGAAAATAAACACGCGAGAATCAACGTCACGGAAGAAACGAGGCACGAGGTTTGTAACAAGTCGTCGTGTTTTAACGTTATTAAGAAAATTCGTTCTCCTGTGCCTCAGTGGTGATTAATCTTGTATTTTTCACGAGTTCGTTGAATTTTCGGTTTTTCGTTGTGATATTTCGCGACAATACGTTTTTCAACGCTTGAGAAATCGAGGAATAGGAATTTCAGTGCTCGAAAGTTTAAAAATATGAATTTCGAAACCGAGAAATTAAATAATAGGAATTTTAATACTCGAAAATTAAAAAATGGAATTTTCAAAATGCTAAAGGTTAAATTTAGGAATTTCAAAACCCAAAAATTTAGAGGTAGAAATGTGAAAACTCAAAATCTCAAATGTGGAAATTTCAATACTCAAGACTTCAAAAGTAGGAATTTTCAGAGCTGAAAAGTTTAAATTTAGGTATTTCAAAAAGGCAGCAATTTAAAGGTAGAGATGTCGAAACTCAAAATCTCAGGTTTGCGAATTTCAATACTCACAAATTTCAAAGTAAGAATCTTCAGAGCTCGAAAGTGAAAAATTTCGAATTTGGGGACTCGGAAATTAAAATTTAGAAATTTCAAAACTCAAAAGTCCCAAAATAGGGATATCAATATTTCCGTAATTCCATGCTCAAAATATCACTTTGATAACTTTATTTCGCGCGTTCGGAACGCATCCTAATTTGCATTAGCCCCCGCTCCAAATTCAACGTATCGACTCGTCAACCTTAATTGATTAGCCTTATTCGCGGCGCCTTATCAACTATGCGAACCACAAACCGCGAGAGCACAATATGCT
This sequence comes from Habropoda laboriosa, assembly GCF_001263275.1. NCBI lineage: Eukaryota > Metazoa > Arthropoda > Insecta > Hymenoptera > Apidae > Habropoda > Habropoda laboriosa. Next base: position 137,866 of record NW_017100202.1, on the reverse strand, counting down.
TCCCGGTACCGATGGAGAGAGCCGGCTTCGTGTTATTGAATTGGACGTTCGCTAATAATCGAACGCTAACTCGATTACCTGGTGAAGCGGTTCGCGACAAGTAGCAGTACAACCAATACCACTCTATACCACTATATAACTTGTATATACATATTATAGGCAAAGTGAGTGAGACAGAAAAAGAGAGAGAGAACGTCGATATTAAATTGCACGAGCCGAGCAGGCTCTGCGGTAAAAATCGAGCACAATTTTGCGAAATTGCATTAAAACCAAGCGAGAGAATTGTTAGCCGGCGTGCACTCTTGTTCCCGAAGGTAGGAAATTGCATCCATTAGCAAATTACTCTTACCTACTTTAGCTATCCTCCGGCCGGCTAGAAGGGCCTGCTATACAAAAGGAAGTATCGTTATCTATATTGGTCAAGGTAAAAATTACTTCGTCCGGGTTTTCGCTGCAATAAAAGCTCCTCTACCACTTCTTATAAGTATCTGCCTAGCCATCTCTTTTTTTTTTTTTCATCATTTTATTCAAGCTTGTGACAATTTCTTTCGAAGAAAATCATTCTTCTTCGCGATAGAAACCTTCAGAATTCGTCTTAGACGTGCAATTGCAACGAAAAATTGAAGAAAATTTTGAAAAATTATTATTCCATTATAACTATAATAGGTGCTTTATTTGACTTTTTGGAAGTGTTAGAAAATGCAATGCTGATACGATTAAATACGAAAGATTACAGGCATTAGTCATTCGAGCGATGAGTTAATCTGTCTTCTTCAGGTTTGCTATATAGGTGCTCCATATATAAAAGAATGGTAAAATAGATGTAAGCTTCTTTAGTAGTAATTATCTTATTCACAGCGAGTAGAACACGATTAACTGGAAATCTAAACACGAGTGAAATAGACACTATTTATACCATACCTTGTCACTTTTAATACACTGTTACAAAATTAAATACCTATGATACTCATTCTCTAAAAAAAATTTAAAAAGCCAAATTACCGAAACTAACAAGAATTTTTTAAATTTAAAGGGACAATGCACTTGTTCCTTACGAAGCAACGTTGTCTGCTTATCAATACCGATCGTGTAGTTTCTCGGTAATCTATCGAACAAACCAGAGAGCTATTGTTCACAATGGAGCTTGATACTTCGGTTCGCGCGACCAACTTTAACGCTCGAACACAGACATCTTCCTGGCAATTCACGTCGAAAGTGTACACTGCTTCGGGAAACAACTTCATTAGTCTGGAGGGATTCATTAACTAATGATCCTTCATTGGTGCCTTGTCCGGGCGAGTAGGATGCCTTGCGAGGCGGTGATAAATTGACGGAGAAAAAGTCCGAGGGAACAATTTGTCGTTGATCGAGCAATCTCGAGGCCGAGTGCGCTCCGCGACGATACGACGAGTGCATGAATCGTTAATCATATGCAGCGCAGAGATGATACGACCCGTACAAGCAAACGGGACAGAGATAGAGAAAATTGGCTGGAGTGTCGTTAGTAGGTCAGATACGTTAAATCCGGGACTCGGTGTGCTCCGACTTGTTTGAACAGACGCGGAATAGAGTGAGTCAGAGGAATCACTGTGCTCACCATTTTACTCTTCCCTTTCGAACGATTGATGCTACTAAAATTCCACGTTACAGACATTTCCATATTTCCAACCGAGACAATTCAATTACTCTGTCAAAAAATTCGATTCACGAGGCTTTCGAACGTACCTATCGATTTTTCTCTGATAAAAGGGGAAAGTTAGAGATACTTTCATAAGTTCACACGACAATTCGTTGCATATTACATATACTGTAATTACTCTGTCAGCATTGAATCGGTGTTTCTTATCCTTTTGACAATGACCTAATTCTCAGACGTACAAGTTCGTTGACTCCGATTCACAAAAGCAACCTTATTATTACCTCAGACTTACCGAGAAAGGAGTGAATCAAGCGAGCCGAAATTACTTTTACCTCTTTACGAGAATCTCGAACCTCGACAGCTGTGAACGATCGTAAATAACGAATATCTCGGTGATAATTAAGACGATAGGGGGATACTATAACGGTACAGAAAATTCCTCTGGTTACATAAACGAAGAGAGCAACAGAGTCAGACCGACCGTTCGTTCTATCGTGTGCAAGGTCGGTTCGGATCGAGTGACGGCCGGCGAGGATCCTTGAATATTCGTGATTGCTCCAGAAACGCGTCGGGTCTTTTTTTTAGGCCGACCCGTAGATATTGTCCCGCCGGTTACGCTTTGTGCACCAACGTTGTGAGAAGCGGGAAAAAATGAAGAAGAAGAAAAAAATTCACAAGCAGAAGCGCGCAACACAATTCTCTTTCTCTCGAAATTCGTTCGATCAGAATCGACGGGACACCGGTAACATGTGTATGCATCTGACTAAACAATGCCCCGAACGACACGTCGTTAATAGTTTCTTGGCCCCCGTCGACAGCTGTCCACACTTTGCCGCACTTGTGTCCTTCGTGGCGGAAGCACATGTGTACGAGACGACGCGACCAACGGTACAATCGTAATCACCGCCTTGTTAAGGTGGATTTTTCAATTATTTGTTGTATTTGCCAGATTCATCCAGAACCGTACAGATCATCCTACGTTTCTTATCTTCCTCTTTTTTTCGTTTGCAACTTGGAAAGATTCGTGGAGGAAAGGGAGTAGGCGTGGAGGAAAATCTGAGCTTATGGTTTCGGTAGAATTGTAAATTAGAAGTTTTGAAATTTTTTGGTAAATTTTGTTCAATTTTTTTCATAATGACATTCTTAATTATCGCATTAAGAATTTTATAAAAATTGAGACACACTCGGTAGTGTATTATAATTATTCCACCCGTTGGCTCATATTTATAGTATATTTGTGAAAGAAAATGAAAGTGTCGCGAATTTTTTCTTTTCACTTAATTGCAACTTGAAACGAGATTGTGCGATTTAAAAAGCTCGGCGAAGGATTGTTGTAGTGACGGTCTCCTTGAGATGCTTGCGTATGCAGATCGCGGAAGAGTGAAAAGAACGAAGGCATCAAGGGTAGAACAACTGTAACGAATTGGCTAATCTGCGATTAGTGTCGTGTCGCCATTAACTGTTCCGTAATAGCCATGATAGAAGGTCAGAGGAGAGTGAATAATACTCTGTTAGATGTTCACGGTGTCGCGTTTATTGACGCACGTTTTTCCCCTCGTGTACTGATGCACTAATGAGTTTTTAGTGCCTCGAAAGACGAATGCAAATCGGCCGTATAACGAAGTTTTTACGCGGTTCGCTTATTCTATTGCGCCGCGAGCAAATTTTTTCAATTATTAATATTCACATTGCAAATCTTGTTGCGTTTCTTTATGGAAATTCGAGGGGATATACAAAGGTGAAGGGAAAAAAAAACTGTATATACATACGTACATACGTACTCGTAACACATTCTAAGGCAACTTGGAATGATTTTCACTTAGCGAATTGCCTTTTTGAAAAGAATGTACATTATCCACGCGTACATTGGACTTTTCCTTCTCGCGAGCTTTCCGGAAGATTCTAGATTATGCAAACGACGGAAGTTCGAATCTCTCTTGCGTATTGCTGAAACACGCGTGAAATTGTCCGGTAAAAGAAGCGACAATGAAAGTTTCTAGTTTCTTCGAAAGACGACATTCGCGACTATGAAATTTCTCAACTTGTTTCTCCGAGTTGTCAAGGAAAAATTTATCTTCACACCCGTCTACAAATTACACTCACACCGGGAAGCATAATTTAACCGTGTAAAGTGTGTTTTTCTTCGTGGGATGCACGCGACACTAATCGGTAGATTGATCAAAGCGTTAATTGCCGCAGCGGTTCCGTGGTTTAATTGTGTTGCCGCGTAATTAGGACAGAGATATCGTCGAGGGGCCCCGAATTAAAAGCACGCGATGCAATTCCGTGCATTTCGTTGCACGCTCGAACGATCACCCGTCCAGATATTCCTTTTTCCGTGCATAAAAATATACTTCGTCGCTGTTAGAGCACAGAGGGGAAACGAGATTTACGCGATCCTCGAAACATCTTCACCGGTATAATTGCAACGATCGTCGTACTTACTTGTTCGGTTCAAGAATAATATCAACGGTATCACATGGAACCGTTCAAAATTCCCGCGCAAATGTACGATAAATACAGTATTTTTCGTATCTTTATATTCGTAAGATATTTTTCGGGGGAAACTTATATTCGAGTATTTTTTGCATGGAAAATGCAAGACTTTTTCTGTACCCGCTCTGTTCACCTTCGTTCCTCTGTCTTATAAAATCTTGACTTCTTCTGTTAACCCCTTGACTTATGATTTCTTTACCGACTAAGCAACGTAAACTTAAGATGTTTATTTATTTTATTACTAAGCCAATGTATTGTATACAATTTCATAATTCTCAGCCGTATAAGTTAAAATTAAATTTAGAATGAAAATTCATTTTTATTACTGATATAACTGTTCTTGTCATACCTTCACCAGAATCTGTACCACGAGTCTGACTCGTTCTTGTAAGGCAAAGAGTTAATTAATCAAGGTACTCGGTAAGAATAAATACCGCTATAATTCTCTTTCTAGAAAAATTCGCGTATTTTTCGCACTTAGATTTTGGATAAGTAAAAAAATCACAAAAAAATATATTTAAAAAAGGCAGAAAACTTCTTTTACTTACCATTTAGTCAAGGTACACGCCAGCTGCGTGTACTTAAAAATTTCTCGCTTCGATTTCAACGTATCTCCCGACTGACTCATTGTTTCACGTGGACGTGGCTTGATTAAAAATCATCGAGACACATACACGCGGAAATTCGGCGAGAAAGGACGGAAAAGAATGGTCGGAAGTCCGTATCCGTTGGTAACCGGCTACATGCTAGAATTATATTCACATCACGCGCTTCGTCTCGCCAAACCGAGGATACGAGATGTTCGATGTTCCTTCTTGAACCTTTTGTTCGAGCAAGAAACATCAAACTTAACCAAATTTTTCCACTTCGATCTCACGACAGTTGTCTGTCGCCGTAATTGTCACTTGAACGAATACGTTTTTTTTTTTTCTCGACGATCTTACCTCATGGGTTAATAAGAAGCCCATTAAGACGGCGAAGTTTCTCGCATCGCTGCGTGATACAGTTGCGTGTCCGGTCGAAATAAATTCGACACTCGAAAGTAAAATCAACGTTTTAATGGGATCACGTGAGCCTGTGCCACCTGCGCGCTTCTTGCAAGCCTACCTTTAATAATACTTATCGGTTGATTGCTTTTTATCCGAACGCCGTCTATTCGCGATTCTTTCTTACCTCTTGCGCGATTGTTTCGTCGGTGTGATAGTTTAGGGTAATTTTCAGTTGTGGGAAAAAATTGAGACAGGGAAAGTTGATTTTTGGGATGCTTGGTGCAAATGATATATGAAATTATTGCGAAGGTTTGCGAGATAAATTCGTTTCGATTGTTGTAAGTAGCGATTATGGAAAGAAAGCGTATAGAGAGCTGAAAGATGATACTGAAAGCGAAAGATAGTGAAAGTGTTCTCTATTTATTTTTTATGAAAAATGGTTAAATTATTTAGTATGGAATTTCTATATTTTTTCGCAGTATAATTTTGAAATTTGTGAGGATTTTTGCAGAGATCTGTATAATATTGAAAGTGTCCCCTACTTTACTATGAGAAATGGTTAAATTATTTAGTATGAAATTTCTATATTTTTTCGCAGTATAATTTTGAAATTTGTGAGGATTTTTGCAGAGATCTGTATAATATTGAAAGTGTCCCCTACTTTACTATGAGAAATGGTTAAATTATTTAGTATGAAATTTCTATATTTTTTCGCAGTATAATTTTGAAATTTGTGAGGATTTTTGCAGAGATCTGTATAATATTGAAAGTGTCCCCTACTTTACTATGAGAAATGGTTAAATTATTTAATATCTTTTTCTTCTTTGCCAAAATAATTGTAATTCTTCAATTTGAATTTTTCTTGATACGAGACGAATTATAAGTCTACAGTTTGACGTCAAAATTTCTCATATTCAGAAAAAGGTGGACAGAGAGGGGTAGGTACATTTCGCGTACGGATTAAAAGCGTCGAATCAGACGGCAACGGTGAACGGGACGTGGAAGAAAATCATTATATCCATTTGACATTATTACCGCGTTCGTTCGAAGCATTCAGAGGGATATCTGCTCGTTACTCGTTATATGAGACCGGTCGACATAAGTACGGCAATTTTCAACGTGTTGCGGCTGCCAAAAATACACACGACCGTCTCCAAAATTCGATAAAGGTTTTTTCGTACACTGACAATCGGCGCAAATTTAGCGTACAATTTAGTACTTTGGCTCGTTAACCAGCGAAGAAGAAGATCGACTCTGAAAGTCGTCTGAAATTGGTGCAATTAGAGGGGCCAAGGTATATACTTCCAACATTTTTAGAATAATCTTCAGATTAAACTTTTCTTTTTGTATGTGAAGAAAAAAAAAAAGGAAGACATTTCAGAGAAGATTTTTGTGGAGATTTTCTTGAAACGTCCATAAGTTCCTGTCGAATTTTACAATTTAGACCAATATTTTCTACGAATCTTTAAATTTGATAAAAAAAAACTTCTCGATCCACAACTTTCTCCATTTTTTTTTTCTCAGGTAAAACCATTATATAGCCGCTACAGAATTTCCTTAGATTTCTGCTAAAATACTTTTCACTTCCTGCACGTACTTACGAGATGCATTTCTCTAGTTTCAACGAACGATTGTCTCTCATCCTCTTAACCCACGAAAATTACAGAGGAAAATGATCGCTCGTGAACCGGACAAACGGAGAAAGATCGATTTGTCAGACGAATGGGAGAAAAAATGCGAAAACTGTGGCGCAACGGGAAACGAACCAGCGTGTATATACACAGGCGAAACACGGGTTCCCTCTCACAGTCGGGTATTTTTAAAAAGTAAGAAGCTCCGTGCGCACACGACACGTGTAGGCTGCTTCTGTTTCCATTCCCTGAACGCTGAACGCACAACTACGCTTACGGAATTGTTTTGTCGTTCGTTGCGTGGCGCACACAAAATACGAAACTTGAAAACTTGTTTCGCGGCAGTTTGCAAACCGGCGTGTTTTCATTCCGCGAATTCCATCGGCACGTGGAACGCGGCCTGAAAATTAACGCGCGATTTTAATCGAGCGTAAACGGAGCAAGGAGGAACTCGAGCAAAGTTTCCCCCGCGTAACAATGGACGCTCTCCTATGAAATTCAATTGAACGACGCGAAAGGTCGAACGTCGTTCCCGTGGTCTGACTACATGCTGCTTCGTTCCACTTGCTTTTCGCGGGTACTACACGAACTGGTACTCCACTGAAAATCATTATTCCAGCTAGTTGACGAATTTCGCGGCTTGAAGAGGGATGAATTGAGCAGGTACACCTGCGAATGTGCCGGTAAAACGATGACTAAGTTAAGTTTCATTGTTGAAATGTGTAAAATATCCGAAAATTGTGGAAATTTGTTGCTTGGTAACGTCGAGTAACTCTCAAAGAGTAGATTATTAATTATTGGAGTTTGTCGTTTGGAATTATTTCTTTCGATGGTGAAAGATAAATCGCGAACTGCCGTTGATAGGAAGTATATCGGAGAAGCTTCTCGAGTGAACGATTCTGTAATACCATAGATCGAGTGGCGTATTCATAAACATTCGGGTAGGGTCCTTAAAGGATGAAACTGAGCTGAAATTATCCCCGTAGAGAAGGATATCCATGGTTGAAAAGTTGGTAAAAGCGAGACGACATTACGAGCAATTCACGACCATTACTTCAATATGGACCGCGTTAAATATAACAGAGCGAAGTTGGCAGTATCGTGAAATACGTTCCTTCTCTCCCTTCGTCCCTAGCGAGTAAAACCGAGCCAGACAGAGGGCTGTGAGGTGGATCGAGAGGTAGAGGAGGTAGCATTGGAACGTGGCTTCCACGAGCAGCAAGGTCTCTCCCCGGCGTTCTCTCCCTTTTACTCCTTTCTCTCCCTGTCCTCAGTCAGGATTGCGGGATGAAGAGGGGAGGGAAGCGGCGGCAAACGTTGCGAAGGTCACCTTCCTCTACCACCCTCACGCACCCTAACGAAGGGTGGTCATGGTCGAACACGGTTCACGACAGACAGAGAAGACCGCTGCAAGCCTGTGGGGAAGGGTAAGCAGCGATAAAAAGGATGCGCGAAGGCGTGTCCTGCGGTTTCACGCACCGCCAAAACCAGAGCTACAAGTGTACCATGGCGTGTGTCCAGCTAGATATTATTTTATTTTAATGAAGAAATTGCTGGGATTTTTTTTTCATTTCGCGATTCTTGAGGATATGACAATTTTAGCAATATTGATTTTGTTTTCAACAAAGTTACATTTGCAGAATATCCTTTTTCGTATTGTTAGAGTTTGAAATATAACAGCGTAGACGTGTGTACAGCTAAAAATTATTTTGTTTTCAAATTTGTTCACTTTACGATTCGTGAAAATACCGAAATTTTAGCAATATTGATTTAAAAAAAAAAAATGAAGTTACAATAGCTGTGAAGCCAAGCTTTTTCATGCTGTCAGGGTTTGAAAAATAATTGTGTAATATTATACACTACGAGTTTCTTGTTTTTTTTTTTTTTTTCATTCTAGACTCTACATTGTTATTTTGAGAATTCACCGGGAGTAATTCATAGGTTTAACCTGCAACGTAGCTCTCTTTTTTATAAAGAAGAGTAGTTCTTTCGAAAAATTTAGCACATGTTTTAAAAATGAATGAAACGAAGGAGGAAAGTGGGTGGGGAAATATTCATGAACGATAGAGACCATATTCTCGTGCGTGATAATTGTTTATTTGAATTTTTGAAAATTTGATATAGTCTCAACGTCATTACGCTTTTATCGACGCAGTTACACACTCCGTATCGAATCTACCTTCCGCACGAATGAATTAGGCAAGAAATTTCTGGCTCTCCCTAGCTCTCCCCGCGTCCGTGTCTCGTAGGTCAGTTTCCTCACGTTCCCGTTCACCCAATCTCCTCACGGACAATACAGAGACACGTTTCCACAAAACTAAACGGACCGTTCGCCAAATGAATTAACGATGCTTCGACTGGTTGCCAAGAAGCCGACCGCGTCCTAAATGCGTATCGTTCGATCGCGCCCACGAATCTCTCCACAATACATTCGACAAACGAACGTACACGCCAAAAATAATTTTCCGCGAACTTGACGAACTCCACACGCTTGTTTACCATCGACGGTTTCGCGATGGAAAATCGCCGTTTTAACTATAAAATCACGCCTTAAATAAACACCGCGTCGTTTACACGCTCCGTTTCTATGCACCGTAGAAGTCCCGGTGTCGATCCAACAACGAAGCCCGCCAAATCCTCCAACCAAAGCGCGCCAAACTGTGCACTTGGTGGCTGCAGCAAAGTCCTATTGCTACCCCTACTAATCCCCCCTCCCCCCCAAAAAAAGAAGAAATAGAAGAGAGAGAATTTTCCGCTTCCTTCAGAAAAAGAAAGTTTCAAGCATCAAAATTAAAACCAGCGATCTTCAGGGTTCGTAGCTTCACCGACCAGATTCAACCTCGCCTTCTTCATTTCAACTTCCCACTTTCCTCTATTCTCCTACGGCTTCTCCGTTCCTCTTCCAAATCTACTCCAATAAAAAAGAACACCGTTCCATGCAAAACTGCGCACACAGAAAGAGAACCACGCCCGTGACGGAGAAAAAGTCCTCGTCCATTGGGCAAGGAAAGGGGAAAATAACGACGAGGACATAGTCGACGGGAGTGGTGTAAGAGAGGAGCGGACGACGTCGACCGAGAGGGAGGACGAAGAAGAAGAAGAAAAAGGAGCAATCGAAAGGAACGAGGCGCTCGATTAAGAAATAATGAAACAAAATGACAGTGTGTGCTGCGGCGGAGGCCTCGCGATGGAACGAGACAGCGGGAAGAAGCGAACGATGGAGGGAGGTGAAAGAGGTGGTGGAGGAGGGCTGGTTCACAGGAAAGAGAGGACAAAGTCTGGTCGATTGGACTGGTAGTGTGTCGGAGGAAAGAGGGGGCGTGATGATTTACGATTCTCT